>NC_136266.1:36148500-36616000 GCF_964187855.1 Myxine glutinosa | reverse complement strand
CCGAAATGGAAATGAGGGACAATGAGGGACAGTGAGGGATTGTCGGTATGCAATTTTCATCCAATCGCCATCTTTCACAATAATTCTGGACCGGCATGAGATGGCGTTGTCTGTCATTAATTTATATGTTAATCAAACGAGTTTTAGAAATGGCGGAAAAACTGAAAAAAAATTATTTATTTATTAATTTAAAACGGGTGTACACGATTATACACGTGTACGGACCTTACCGAACCGGCAAACAAATCGCCTCATGGTGCACTTCATGAGCCGATTTGCCTGCAGACCAGAGTAAGGCTCTTAACACCCAGCGTATAACGTACGCATCCTCGCAAGCACTGTCTGTCTTTATCTCTGTCTGTCTCTATGTCTCTCTCTCTTTCTTTCTGTCTCTCTCTCTCTGTCTCTCTGTCTGTTTGTCTCTCTCTGTCTATCTCTCTCTGTCTGTCTCTCTCTCACTTTCTGTCTCTCTCTGTCTATCTCTCTCTGTCTGTCTGTCTGTCTCTCTCTATCTGTCTGAATATCATCTTTATCTCTGTCTGTCTCGATGTCTCTCTCTCTTTCTTTCTGTCTCTCTCTCTCTGTCTCTCTGTACGCATCCTCGCAAGCACACGAATAATAGAATAATTTAAAACGTTCCATCCGTGACTTTTACCTCGGACGGTCGTGACAAAAATACGTTTACTCCTTGGATTGTCGTTATGTTACCTATATCGCGGCAAGCCCCACACACACATCCTCCACCATGTTCAGAATTAAACACAGGTTCGTATTTCATAATGGACCATTCCCCAAGACGCCATGCTTACCTTGGCGAAGTCCACTCGAATCCCAGCGGTGCCTCCAGATTGTCGGGGAAGTGTTGTGAGACTCAAGACTCCAATGATGTCACAGGTTTACAAAAGATCACAACTTTATTAACTGGTTGTTCACTTCATTCCAATACCAAATAACTACCGTTTAACTCAATGGACCAGGTAACTCTATCCGCATAGTCCCTCTTTCGTGGCTGCAGCGCCGTACTCGTGGTACGCGTTCATTCCGTCGGGCAGGGCTTCTGAGGATGAGTGCTCCTGAGTCAAGGAGATGTTCACTCTTTTATGGGCACCGCAGTATTAATCCTTCCTCCGCTAATCCTAATCCGTTCTCCGCAAACGTTACTCGGTCGCCTCACTAGCACCAGCTCGCTCCCCTCCTGCTGCGAGTTCCATTTACCAAACAATAGGGGGGGTGCTCCAGCCTGGGGCTGTGACCAGGTGGACAAGAGATTACCATGTTCATGCACATTCCTGACATTCATTTACGAAATCGTCTATCTGCTTCGTTACCAGTCCCAATCAATGAGTTACCAGTCCCAATCAATGAGTTACATTTCCACACCTGTGAGCTGTTTTGGCAGTGTGACCGGGCCTGTCATCTGAATGGGGTTCGGGTTTCGATTTGATCTGGCTCTGACACTCGCTGGAGGGGATCACCTTTGAGCTATAGAGACATTGGGGAGTGTTCTTTTCACTCACTTGGAGCACAGTGAGTTATCTTATCCTAGCTGATGGTACCATCATAAGATGTGTTGATTGTACTTCTGATTGCCATTTTTGTTGTACCGTTATTCTTGTGTGATTGTTAATACATTACTTGTTTGTTGATAACCATTGGTGTGGTTTCAATATTGATTTTTGACACGGAATAACATATTTTTCTGCCGTGGCTCCTCTCAGGGCTCGGAGGTACACTGTGACCAGGGGGTCGGGGAGGAGCACGTAACACATGTGACATGTGACACAACCTTGTGACATGTCACAAGGTGACAACGATGTGTGACAAGGTGTCCCAGGTTGCCTTGAAAGGCTCATTTTGGATATGGAGGAAGTTTATGGAGGCACGTCGAACGGTGTAGGTTGGTTGTGGTTTTTTTTTTTTGGTTTTTTTTTTAAACTATTATTATTTCTTATTTTGTGTATATGAGTGAGTCGGTGAGGGTGTGTTTTTGCATGAATTAATTTTTGCATGAGTGTGTGTTTTTGTATGTTGAGTGGTGTATGTTGTAAGGGTAGGTGGTTGGTTGGTTGGTGTTGTGTATGTGTGTGTATGGGTGTGTATGTGTGTGTATGAATGATCTGGTGTGTTTTGTTGGTGAGTGGTGAAGGGTATAAAGGTGGGTGTTTGAGTGTTCCACGATGTTTGTTTGGTGCTGTGGATTCTGGATGCGGAGGTGTTGTTGTTGTTGTAGTCTGCGTTCGCACTGGCTGGGGGTGGGGGTATGTATGCATCCAGGTGTACTTGCTGCATGTGGATGTGTATGTGCCCCTTATGTGCTGGCCTTATGTGCTTTGTGTGCTGGCCCACCTTAGCTGACCATATCGAGGTTGAAGGGCCGAAACGGGATGATGCTGAGGACCTCGACTGAGGACCCGGTCAGTGCGGCACACTTGTGACCAGGTGTGTTTTGAACTTATATATATATATATATATGCAGGAATTTATTTCTGAGGATATCCCAAATACTCAATTGCTCAGTGGGCTGTCATCGAGTAAGTGATGAGGTCCTTGTGTTTGAGTCCCGGGTTGAGTCAGAATTTTTTCATGCTAGCCCCATGCAGGAATTTGTTCCTGCTTGTTAAAATATATATATATATTGTTACGGATCTCTCCGTCGGCCCCTTTTCCCCTTATCAAGGAGGGATCAATCCCCTTGTCCACGACTGACCGACGTGAGTCCTGGGGGTCCCAACGCTCCTTCCGGTCGGGAGCAGCCAGGGTAATTGGTCTACGAAAAGTCCCAAGGACCTGAGTGCCACTCCTGACCGCGAAGCAGGGGGAGGGACTCCCGCTCGAACCCCGGTTTTAGATGGACTCGTTGCCGAGCGGTTTTAGCAACCCGAAGTTCGAGTCGTTTAGCAAAGACTAACCCGATCCTGAACGTTGGCCAAATCGTGCCACAGGTGTTCAATGATGGAAACCTCTAAAACGAATGGATGTGAAGACAAGAAGGCAGAGCAAGGAGGAACAGGAATTTATTACTACTATTTACACAATCAAAAGTAACCAAGGAGAAGGAAAGATACGAAAATAAAGACAGAAAGATGGAAGGACCAGAAGACACAGTGCAAATACTACCTTATCTAAACAGGCTTAACTTATACCCAGGGACAAGACACACAAAACAAACTCACGTACACAAAAAGGATGGAATGGCAGGAATGGTTTGGAACGGCAGAGGAGGGTCCAGGCAGATGGTAGGCGTCGAGGTCCAGCTCCAAGCGCGTGCTCCGATCCACACTTTGGGGTCGAAGCGAAAACCCGGCAAACACAGCTCCGCTTCGGGCTGGCAGCGAGGAGCCGGCAGCTCCACGTATTCGGTTTCACACCGGCAGCTGTCTCACGCGTCCTCCGCCTCCTGCGTCTCCGATGCTCTTTTCCTACTCCACAGAATCTGCCTCTGGTCCAGCGCACCTCCCTCAAATCCCTCTCTCCGCTTCTCCTCCACTGGACTCTTATGCACTTCTTCAAAAAGGCTTGCGCGGGGCGCTTTTTAACGTGCTTTGAGATCAACCCGCGCCACGTCCGTGATGGTATCTCCTCAGCCCTGGTTGGCTGGTGGGGGCTCACTGGCTCCACCTTCTAATGACGATGGGCCGGGCAACGCCCTTGTTCGTTGGCTTGACCGTGTGCGTAATGGAGTCTTGGGGTGAAGAAAACCGCCCAATGCACTGAGAGGATTGGGGGAAACTTGAAAAGGGATTCTATCTTTTCTGATTCGGTGCAATGCAGTGTCAATTAATGGGAAACAGAGCCTTAAGCTAATACACATAATAAGGAAATAACTATTTAGAAGGGTATGTGGTGGCCTACGTGCATGCGATGGATTAACTAAGAGGACGACCGTTGACCTTTACACACAAAACGGGGATATTTACAAGGAATCATTACACTACTTAGAGGGTGATATTTACACACAAAAAAAACACAGGATTCTCAAATCCGCAACAATATATATATATATATATATATATATATAATAATAATATATATATATATATATATATATATATATATATATATATATATATATATATATATTTGTGCAGCGTCTGTCCTGTCCTGTGTTGTGTTGTGTTGTCTTGTGTTGTGTTGTCACTGAACTACTTTCTCAAACTTTTGTGAAATCGTACCAAACTTCTGGTATGCACATATCTCTCCCGTCGGTATGTCCGAAGGGTATTTTTTTATTTTTTTTTTAATTGCAATTTATTTTATTTTTTGGGGGGAATTTTTTTTGGGAATTTTTTTTTTTCAACTTCAATTGTTTATAAAATGTGATATCACGTATATTACAAATACATTTGTGCAAAATAATTGTTTGAATTATGGTTGGTTTAAACAATGACAAAACAGCAAATCGGGTACAGTCATTTATCTATATATCTACACATCTGGGCAGTGTCTGTGTTGTCACTTAACGACTCCCTCAAACTTTTGTTTCCGTGGTTGTGAAGTGTTTTTAATAACGTTGTGGTGGTTTTGAATCACGTGGTGGTGAGGTATTTTGAATTATGCGGTGGTGAGGTGTTTTAATATCACATGGTGGTGAGGTGTTTTAATATCACATGGTGGTGAGGTGTTTTTGAATCACATGGTGGTGAGGTGTTTTGAATTATGTGGTGGTGAGGTATTTATAATTACGTGGTGGTGAGGTGTTTTTAATTAGGTGGTGGTGAGGTGTTTTGAATTAGTTGGTGATGAGGTGTTTTGAATTATCTGGTGGTGAGGTGTTTTTAATTACTTGGTGGTGAGGTGTTTTTATTACGTGTTTTTTGGCTGTGAGGTGTTTTTATTACGTGTTTTTTTGGCTGTGAGGTGTTTTTATTATGTGTTTTATGGCTGTGAGGTGTTTTTAATTTTGTGGTGGTGAGGTGTTTTTATTACGTGTTTTATGGCTGTGAGGTGTTTTTATTACGTGCTTGATGGCTGTGAGGTGTTTTCAATTTCGTGGTGGTGAGGTGTTTTTAATTTCGTGGTGGTGAGGTGTTTTTATTACGTGTTTTATGGTGGTGAGGTGTTTTTAATTTCGTGGTGGTGAGGTGTTTTTATTATGTGTTTTATGGTGGTGAGGTGTTTTGAATTACTTGGTGTTGAGGTATTTTGAATTACGTGGTGGTGAGGTGTTTTGAATTACGTGGTGGTGCGGTGTTTTGAATTACTTGGTGGTGAGGTGTTTTGAATTACTTGGTGGTGAGGTGTAATCGTCCCAAACTTCCAGTCTGCACCTACCCCTCCCCTATGTATGTGCTGAGGGGTTCTTTCTTGAAAAATAAACATTCAACCTAAATCTTCAACCTAAATTGCCTATAAAAATGTAATATCACAAACACACACAAATACATTTGTGCAAAGTAATTGTTTGTATTATGATTGGTGAAAATCATGACAACACAGCAACTCAGGTACAGTCATTAGCCTCAGCTAAAATAAGCCCGTTCCTCAGTATCGACGCTTGGTGAGGTGAGTGCGGCGAGCCGAGCCAAGCTAGTATATATATATATATATATATATATATATATATATATATATATATATATATATATATATATATATATGCAGTACTGTATATGTATATATAAATATACGCACACATACACACACCCAAATGAAAATAAAGTGTTGTTCCGCAATTACACACTTTAAGAGCATCTATACACCGATGCTGACTGCGTGGATCATCAGCCGAGAGTTGGAAAAAGAGGTTTTGACGCATTAAGATCTTTGTAGGAACTCCCCTTGTTTAATGTATATGGTACATACTGGTGCAATAATGAGATTCTCTTTTGACCGTCACTGTATAAATGCTGCAAACTCAAAAAAGATCACATCAAAAGCAGTTTAAAAATAATTTCGATGAATTCAAAGGGTACAGTCTGTATCAAAATTCAAAAGGGTTCGAATCCCGGTCGATCGCTGAATTAACGCCAGGTGGGTTGACTCAGCCTGTCATCCTTCCGAGGTCGGCAAATTGAGTACCAGCTTGCTGGGATGAATGATCCCGGTGTGTGCGGTTTAGAATAGGTACACCGTATCGCTGCGCATCGTAAAAGGCGACCAAGGGTTGGCGTCAGGAAGGGCATCCGGCCATAAAAACATTGCCTCAAACAGGGAACCATGATTGTCATGGGGCCCGCAAGGCTAACCCCTGCTCTAGCGGGGAAAATGGCCTTAAAACGATCATTCATTCATTCATATAGTCTGTATCAAAATTCAATAGCTTAACGTTATTGCTTTCAATGAAGTTTAGCAAGAAATCAAATAATTTAATTACTGAGATCAATGAGTTCAATCCAATTTTGTTTTTTACTTTTATATACGAAATGTAAATAAATTCAAAGTGAAAAAAGATGAATCCACTCATATTAAGTATCAAAATGTTAAATATTATATATCAAAATGTTAAATATCAAAATATCAAAATATGTTAAAAAAAAAAAGTTACATAATATGTTAATATTATTGTTAATGTTAATATATAAATGTAAATGTTAATATTAAATAATATGTTAATATGTTAATATGTTAAATGTCAAAATGTTAAATACATGGCTAAATTTGGATGGAAAACCTCAGTGCCATCAACAAGGTAGCGATGAATCAATCACTCTTTTTGCAGACCCCCGACCGACTGGATGTATCCGAAGTCAGCCGTGCACCAGAAGGAAAGACACCTCGACTCCACAACAACATCAATATTAGAAATGAAAAGGATATATTATTTATGTAGATGTGTCTATATATATATATATATATATATATATATATTTTTCCTAATTATGTGCACCTCTACATTGATAAATATATATAATTCAAACAGAAGGCATTGTCACACATGTCACTAACCACCTTTGGAAGTAAGAGGTAGTTGATGTTTCAAGCGTTAACTCTTCGTCAAATCAAAATAGGGAATCGTTACTTTAGTAACCACGTTTTCCGTTCTGCCGAAGGGTTTACACCCAAAACGTCATCTTCTCCTTGCTTCCCAGTTTTCTCTTGATTCCATCCAATGTATAGGATTAAATGGAAAAAAAAATGTTTTCCTATTGTATGTTTAGGTTGAAAACAGGTGAACATATCCGATGAGGCCGTATATATATATATATATATATACAGGAAAAATGCTAGCAACAGTAGGAATGTATGAGATAGCAAAAAAAAACATCAAAAAGTAGCTGAAAACCTAAAATCACAGGAACATATCAATATACAAGTGACTTTGTAAATAAAATGTGCTCTAATTGTTTATTACACTTAGCGAGAGGTTGTATAGGGAAAGGTGATTACCCATAAAGAATAAGAGGATATTAAGAACATTGCTCTCATCTTAGTATGGATTTGCGGTCCAATGCTTTGTCAAATTTTGCGCGTCTTGCTCGCACTCTTCCTACGAATACGTCAAGTCGGCGCTGTCCACGCAGGTGACGTGCGGACTCAGACGGGTGGAACTCAAGCTGACGTCTCGGACACGGACGCGATTGGGAGTCGGTGCTGGCAGTGGGCAGCAGGGCGGAAAAAGCACAGAAGGCACAAGCCGTGCAGAAACAATTTGCCAATTGATCTGGGCCGGGCCGCGGTAGGAAACGGCGCCATAATTACAGCTCGACGAGCGTCACGCCTGTTACGCTCCTGCTTGGGCGCTCCGTCGGGGAGTGCGAACGCACAGCCGGGCTCGGGCAGGATGCGTGCGGTTTGAACTTCCACGGGTCCGTGGGTGATTAATAACCTGGCTGCTAAAATATCATCATCCGATGCCTGGGATATTTAATAAAAATCCCTCTAAGAAAGCCCTTATTGAGGGCACACAAAGTGGAGCGCATAACCCGTTCCGTTATTGTTCTATGTTAGTGCATGTTTCATAGACGAGACTTTACAACACCACGCGAGCCCCATTTTGTACACCTGAGCTATACTTGGCTTAAAAATAAAGGGTCACTTTGCCTGTACACGTGTTGCCTACCCATAGGTTCATGGTCTTCGCAAAAATAAACACCCTAGATGTATGGCGGCAATTTGTCACACAAATGTGACTCCAGGTGCCGTGTAACGAGCATGGAACTGAAGTCTTATTGCCAAATTGATGTTGTTTTTCTTGTAATAATCATTTTCTTATTCACGTTGAAGCTCCTCTCTCCCAAAACACAATTGAGCTGTTAGGATTAGGCCGGCAACAGGAACTTTCTCTCATCTATCCAATATTTGACCTCTCATTTCATTGGCTTGTAAATCCTAAACTTTGCAACGCATTGGACAGCATATGTGAAACCGATACAAATATTTATTACTTTAAAGCTCCATGTTCTTATAAAGGCAAAACAAAATAATTTATTGCATATGTGAATGATGTATTGTAATATGAACGTGAATAAAAATTGAACTGGACTTCTTGTTCCAGAAAAGAATGTTACATGTGATTAATGATCTTTGATGGAACTATTCTTGAACGTTTTGGTTAAAAAACATAATCACATGTTACCTGCTTTAATGCACGTGCTGAAGACCATGATAACCACAAATGCGATAGCAAATAGGGGGAAACATGGAGTAGTTATGAAATTTCTGTTCAATAAAAATTCAGCACGTTGAAATTGGAAGATTTTCTGCATAGTTTGGTGGCGATTTCCTGTGAAACTTTCTTACAAACAAAAGTCCAGGTAAATTGTATATATACTGGTAATACCTGCTACTCCCGGGAGAGAAATATGGTGTCTATATACCCCTTCCTGCTCGAGGTCCTGCTTCTTCTTCGAGTGATGGACAGACAGACTGACAGACGGACACATATCATTTTAGAAAAATACTGTATTGTAAATACTGGTTGCGAGAAAAGGTGTCTATAGCCGCTCCTTGAGGCAGGTGTAAGTGGTTAAATTACCAGCACTATTCTCCATTCACAGGTGAAAATTGTGTCGTCTCCCCATTCTAGCTGGGGGTGGGAGGGCACAGGAGGGGGGGGGGGGGGGAGGGGTGAGGGAGTTGGTGGGAAGAAGTGGGTGAAGGTGACAGGGGAATTACTTTGTGCCCACGACCTGACCCTTGGTGCCCCAAACAGGTGGGCAAAATTTGGTGGAGATTGGCCCAGCCGTTTTCGATTCTATAATGAGCAGACATACATACATTACATACTGTTACATATTTATGTGAATGTATGTGGATTACCATTCAGGTCTTTGCTTATCCATGTGTAGTATATTAAGGGTTGTTGTGATTGGAGGGTCAGGAGCTCTCCTGAACAAGTGGCCGGAAACGGAAGTGACCGGAAACGGAAGAGGAAAAGGGACGAGTAGTATTCTTCCTCGCCCCGCTCCGACAAAAGGTGGGATCGACCTTGCGCTGCGTGGAAAAGCGGCGTTCCGAAGCCTGTCTGGCGAGAGGAATTACCGGGACGTGTACCTGCCCTGTGGAGACGTCAAGTTGACGTGGGGCCGTGCATCGACCCCGCGTCTGGCATCGTTCGCGGCACCGTCCAAACAGACGCGTGCGGGTCGCACGTTGGGGCCTAACGCGCCTTGCAAGCGGCGTGGGGTTTGGCTTGCTCTACCGTATCCGCGTCGCGTGGCCACGAGGGGCTGCAGCCATGGTGCCTGGTACGATACCTGCCCGGTGGAACCACGTCCACCCGGGGTTCGTTCAACCGCGCGAGTGCGGCGACGGCGACCATCATCTTGGTCAGGAGGGGCCCAGAGACATTGTGCGGGACCGAGACCAAAAGGGTGTCGTGAGTACTCACCGGGACACACATGTATAAGATGGCCATCTTAATCATAGGGAATTGATTGGGAATTGGGAATTGGTGATGGTTGTGTATTGTTGATTGCTCGGGGAAAATCTCCGTGGTTGTGTCATTGAAATTGTATGGTATCATTACCATTGGAAATATATCCTTGAACATCAGTTGTCTCCTGGGTGAAATTCATATGGATTGCGTGGCGAAAGCGCATATATAATACAGCTTGCTGGCGGAGTTCCTCTCACGGTCCGGGGGTCACCGAGACCAGGTATTCACCGAGGGGACCACGTAACAGAATTGGGGGCTCGTCCGGGATTTAAAATTGTATAAAATAATAAAATAATAATTTTTTATTAATTAAAATTTATTAATTAATTATTAATTGGTAAATTTTTTTGAGAAATTGGGGTAAAGTCTTGGGTGAAGGTTAACAGGTGTTAACGATAGGCACCATGGCGTTTGTGGCACAGAACTTTGGGGTAACCCCGAGTGAGGCGCAGTTCCGAGCGTTGCTAAAGTCGGACCTCTTGAAATTGGCCAAACATTTTAACTTGGAGGTCCGAACTAATTTGAGGAAGGCAGAGTTGCAGGCCACGGTGATACAATCTATGGTGGGATTAGGAACATGGGACGAGTTAGCCTGGGAGTGGCTACCCGAAGAACCAGAAGACATTGAGCTCCGGAAACTGGAGTTGCAATTACGGAGCCAGGAACGGATAAAAGAAGAAGAAAGGAAAGCAGAAAAGGAAAGAGCAGAAGAAGAAAGGAAAGCAGAAAAGGAAAGAGCAGAAGAAGAAAGGAAAGCAGAAAAGGAAAGAGCAGAAGAAGAAAGGAAAGCAGAAAAGGAAAGAGCAGAAGAAGAAAGGAAAGCAGAAAAGGAAAGAGCAGAAGAAGAAAGGAAAGCAGAAGAGAGAAGAGAAGAGAAACAAGCACAAGAAAGGAGAGTGGAACGAGAACTCCAGGAAAGGTTAGCAGAAGAAGAAAGGAAAGCAGAAAAGGAAAGAGCAGAAGAAGAAAGGAAAGCAGAAAAAGAAAGAGCAGAAGAAGAAAGGAAAGCAGAGGAGAGGAGAGAAGAGAAACAAGCAGAAGAAAGGATGAAAACAAGGGAACTCGAAGCAGAGGAGAGAAAAGCGGAAAGGGAATTAAAGGAACGTGACATGGAGCTTCAACAAGAAATTAAATTCAAGGAGCTGGAGTTAATGAGAGAACGGGGAGAGGCACCAACCTTGCTGACGGGGTCGACACCTTACCAGAAAACCTGGGATGTGGGCAGACATGTGAGGCTGGTTCCACCGTTCAGTGAAAAAGAAGTCGCGAAATTTTTTCCACACTTTGAGAAAGTGGCTCGACAATTAAACTGGCCGGAGGAGGCCTGGACCATACTCGTGCAAAGTGTGCTGGTGGGGAAAGCTCAGGAAATTTATTCGGCGCTACCAATGGACCAATGTGCAGATTATGAGGTACTGAAGACGCACATCCTCAAAGCGTATGAGTTGGTTCCGGAAGCTTACAGGCAAAAATTCAGGAATGCCAGGAAGAGGGAGAGTGAGACCCATGTGGAGTTTGCCAGAGTGAAAGAAAATATGTTTGATCGGTGGTGTGAGTCAAAAGGAGTCGGGAAAGACTTCGAGACATTGCGGGACTTGATCCTGGTGGAGGAATTCCAGCAGTGTGTCCAAGAGGACATCAAAGTGTACCTGCAGGAAAAGAAAGTACCAAAGTTGTGGGACGCAGCCACCATGGCAGATGATTATGCCTTAACCCACCGAATAGGGGTCCACGAACCTAACTCCTCGCCTAGATCTCCGCAGGGGAGGTGGGGAACAGCAGGTGCGGAGAACGACCATACATGGCGGCGGCCTCGAGATGATTATGGGGACAACTATGATACCCCACCTGTTCGAAATCAGAGGGATGCGGGCCCAAGACAAACTTATAGTTCGGGGGGCTCGAGGCAGACCACGAGTTTTTCCTCCGGGCCTACTTGCGCTTTTTGCAAGAAACCTGGACACTTGATGTCCAGTTGTTACCGCATGAAAAGCGAAGACCCAGAGCGGAGTCCGACTACTACGACTCCAAACGCAATGGCCATTGTGAGAAATCGCCATCAAAAGGGTTACCAACCATTTATTTCAGAGGGGTTTGTGTCACGGGATGGAGCCTCGACTAACCGGAAACCGGTTAGGATATTGAGGGACACAGGGGCACATCAATCTTTAATGCTTGAAGGCATTTTGCCATGGTCCGAGGAGACGGCAACGGGGGATAGTGTTCGTTTACAGGGGATCGGGGGCGGTGTTAGTGCTCCCCTTCATGTCATCCATTTGGAGTCTGATTTGGTGTCAGGACCGGTCACCGTCGGTTTACAAGCCACGCTTCCTGTAGAGGGTGTATCTGTGGTTATCGGGAATGATTTGGCCGGGGGTCAAGTTTATGGTAACCTGAGGGTTGGTAAAGAGCCCAGCAGGGAAAATAACGCCACACCAGGTCGGGATGGCGACAAAAGTGCCAAGTTATTTGTAGGGGGACTGAACTTCAAAACAGAGGAAGAAGTTCTGACCTCTGTCTTCAACAGATATGGGCCGCTGGTGGAAGTGCGGTTGGTAAGAGACTGGGAAACGCAACAGTCAAGATTGTTCGGCTTTGTCACGTTTGCCAGCACAAAAGACGCCAGAGAGGCAGAGAAGAATTGGAATGGCAAGGATTTGGAGGGTCGGACCATAACAGTAGGGAAGGCATTTCGTAGGCGTCGAGAGGTCTACAGGAGAGAACAACGGGGCGGTAGTTTTGGTGGTGGCCGCAATCAATATTATTATGTAGGCTCCCGGAGTTACGGCCGCTCCCGAAGGAAGGATTGGCAAAGTAGTGGCCGAGAAGGAGACCGCTATTCATGGGACTACAGGGACAAGTGGTCCCACCCTAATTATTAGGGAAGTTCTGAGAAGTTGAAGCACTGAATGCGGCGGAGCCGCCGAGCCAAGATTCCTACACTGATTAACCGTGAACGCCGTTCCTAAAGGCGTCCATGTAGTGAACTTTCATGCACGGACTAACCGTGAACTCCACGTTCCTCAAGGCGCCCATGTAGAGAACTTTCCTGCACGGACTAACCGTGAACTTCACGTTCCTAAAGGCATCCATGTAGTGAATACTCGGCTTGACCTCCCAGAAAAAGTGCTATCGGGTGGCTTAACTTTGGATCTTTGATCAACCCCTTAACCTTCATTCACAAGAAACTGGCGGTCAAAGTCAGAGGGTCATGAGATGGAGTTTGATTTGGCAGGGACAATGTCGTTGCTGGTGCTTAGTCCAGAGTGAGTAATCGGGAGGGGTTGTGGTGAAATTTTGGTTGCTTTATTTTTAAGTGATAACTGTGCCCGGGGGCAACTGATAATGTGGGGGGGTTGAGTTATCTGGTTTGTTTCTCCAAATTGGCCGGCAAAGAAAGTTTTCGCTGGGTTCAAACTTTCTTTCTTGAAGGGGGGGAGTGTTACATATTTATGTGAATGTATGTGGATTACCATTCAGGTCTTTGCTTATCCGTGTGTAGTATATTAAGGGTTGTTGTGATTGGAGGGTCAGGAGCTCTTCTGAACAAGTGGCCGGAAACGGAAGTGACCGGAAACGGAAGAGGAAAAGACACGAGGAAAAGGGACGAGTAGTATTCTTCCTCGCCCCGCTCCGACAAAAGGTGGGATCGACCTTGCGCTGCGTGGAAAAGCGGCGTTCCGAAGCCTGTCTGGCGAGAGGAATTACCGGGACGTGTACCTGCCCGGTGGAGACGTCAAGTTGACGTGGGGCCGTGCATCGACCCCGCGTCTGGCATCGTTCGCGGCACCGTCCAAACAGACGCGTGCGGGTCGCATGTTGGGGCCTAACGCGCCTTGCAAGCGGCGTGGGGTTTGGCTTGCTCTACCGTATCCGCGTCGCGTGGCCACGAGGGGCTGCAGCCACGGTGCCTGGTACGATACCTGCCCGGTGGAACCACGTCCACCCGGGGTTCGTTCAACCGCCCGAGTGCGGCGACGGCGACCATCATCTTGGTCAGGAGGGGCCCAGAGACATTGTGCGGGACCGAGACCAAAAGGGTGTCGTGAGTACTCACCGGGACACACATGTATAAGATGGCCATCTTAGTCATAGGGAATTGATTGTGAATTGGGAATTGGTGATGGTTGTGTATTGTTGATTGCTCGGGGAAAATCTCCGTGGTTGTGTCATTGAAATTGTATGGTTATCATTACCATTGGAAATATATCCTTGAACATCAGTTGTCTCCTGGGTGAAATTCATATGGATTGCGTGGCGAAAGCGCATATATAATACAGCTTGCTGGCGGAGTTCCTCTCACGGTCCGGGGGTCACCGAGACCAGGTATTCACCGAGGGGACCACGTAACACATACATACATACATACATACATACCATTGCCTTGTTTTAGTATGACTAGAATATAAGACCCGTCGCTTCGCTGATGGGAACACCAATTTTTGTTGTTTTTGTTGCAAGTCGACTGCAGAGCGACCTGCTTTGTGATGCTTAAATAGGCGGTGTATATTCGGAAATGGTGTTCGATCGGGCGATATTAAAATGGAAATGTTGAAAGAAAAGTATTGAATATATAGCAAGCATTAGTTGAATCTAATCGATATGAGAAACTGGATTGAATGAGGCACGGCATTATTATATGTGAAGAAGATGATGACGGAGGAACAGTTTTTAAAATTTATTTATGTAAATGAGTATGATTTGGATTTGTGGAGATTCGTGGAGATTTGGAATCAATGTGGTAGATAAAAGATTTTTGTATGAAGAGGGATAAGTGGTTATGTTTACTTCCTGAGAGTGGTTTTATTGAAATCCGATCTCAAGTTAACAAAAAATTCCTGGGAGATCATGCTCTCCGTGCAGGGATAACCGACTCCACATGTTGGCATTTGCAGTTTTGACACGCGTGTCCATAAAAAAAATTTTTGGGATAACAAACACTCCCCGGAGTTACCCGAAGCCACTGTAGTTGGATTTATTGAAATCCGTTAATCCGTTCTCAAGTTATAACACGGCAAACAAACAGACAGATGAAAAATCGGTCATAGACCGAGGACTTGCCAGAATGTACTTTTTTATCGGCCATTTTGGACAAATATGGCGGCCGAACCACGTGACCGATGACGTCGTCATTATTTGTTTTCTAAACTAATTTATTCCTTGATGATGCTCAAGAAATTTCATCTTGATCGGATGAAGTTTTGTACCTGTCGAATTATGACGTCATAATTGAGGCACCTATGACATCATCATTAACATATTTTATTCCCCATGGAGAGTTCTTTACAATGAGCCATGTCTCAATTTTTTCTATTGAGCACTTTCGGAGATATAAAGGTGCAAAGTTTTTCCATTTTTCCAAGATGGCGGCCGAACCACGTGAACGATGACGTCATCATTATTTTTTTTTCTCCACTTTATGCTGACATAGTGCTCAAGAAATTGCATCATGATTGGATGAAGTTTTGTGCTTGTCGAATTATGATGTCATAATGGAGGCGCCAATGACATCATCATTAACATATTTTATTCCCCATGGAGAGTTCTTTACAATGAGCCATGTCTCAATTTTTTCTATTCAGCACTTTCGGAGATATGGAGGTGCAACGTTTTTTGGTTTTCCAAGATGGTGGCCGAACCACGTGACCAATGTCGTCATCATTAACATATTTTATTCCGCATGGAGAGTTCTTTACAATGAGCCATGTCTCAATTTTTTCTATTCAGCACTTTCGGAGATATGGAGGTGCAAACCTTTTCGGTTTTTCCAAGATGGCGGCCGAACCACGTGACCGATGACGTCATCAATTGGGCACAGTCTTTTCCAGGGCAAGACAAATACATGTGCAAAGTTTGGCAATTCTACGTGCAACGGTGTGGACGTAGTGCTGCAAGCAGACAGACAGACAGACAGACAAACTGATGAAAAATCAGTCAGAGACTGAGGACTTGCCGGAATTAAAAATATGGCGGTCGAACCACGTGACCGATGACGTCATCATTGTTTGTTTTCTAAACTAATTTATTCCTAGATTATATGCTCAAGAAATTTCATCTTGATCAGATATATATACACATAATATTTACATGTATAAACCAACCAACCAACACACTTGCCGGAATCTTTTCCGGCAAGTAACAAACAAAGAGACAGACAGATACGGCTCCTTTTATAATATAGAACAATGTACCCATAAAAAAAAAATTGAACTTTTTTTTTTTTTGGACACAAACACTCCAAGGAATTACCCGAATCCACCGTAGTTGAATTTATTGAAATCCGTTAATCCGTTCTCAAGTTATAACACCACAAACAAACAGACAGACAGACACGGCTCCTTTTATAATATAGAAACCAGCAACGTTGTCCAGTGGCAGGCCTGTGTGAACGCCGTCCATCATATACGTACATCCAATTTAACTTCCAAGGAGACAAGTCACATGGCTGAACTGTTCACGGGTCTTGACAATTTGGAGAAAGAGTAACAAAATGTATTGGTGGGCTGAAGCTTTCTTCCAGAGCCGTGCACTTCGTTTTCGATGACATTATTTTCATTACTGAAACAAAACAAATAGTGTGAGAAATTTGATATACAGTAGCCTAATCATGAACATAAAGGAGGTTACCTACTTATATTCAAGGCATTTTGCGTTCACCAATACCTTACATATGGGGTGACGGAACATGTGTAACACACACACACACACACACACACACACACACACACACACACACACACACACACACACACACACCTTTGCACACAACGGCACAACAAAGTATGCAAACTGATCCATTGGCATATCTGCAAAAATTAAACATCCCAGTACCAGAAAACTCATGGAAACATGAACAAAGGGGCAATCATTGAAAATGAGGACGTCATGCTCACGTATGACCTGAAGATTCCATCGAGCGTGAACATAGAAAACAAAGCATTGTGTCCGGACATTGTACCCAGGAACAAAAAGGAAAATACAGCATTGATGATTGAGATATCAGTACCCAGCGATTTTGGCCGAAACAACACAGAAATCAAGAAAATGACCAAATACCAGGAACTCAAAAATGAGGTCAAGAGATCTTAGAAGCTGAGGAGCATCAAAATTGTACCAGTGATAAATTGGAGCAAAAGGAATGATGAAGAAGAACCTCACTGAGATTTAAAAAACCATCCCTGGGAATGTCACCACAAATGAACAATAATTGGAAATAGTCTGGGTTTCAGTGACGATCCTATAAAGAGCCATCGGAACGAAACTCTGAGAACAAAAAAAATTAAACAGCTTGATCCATGAACGTGATCCCTTACCGAGGCGGAGATGGATACTTTGGCTCCTGGGAGGACTCCGTTCCACCGCCTGAAATGCGCAAATGGAGATAACAACCAACGACACACACCTGGAAAAGTTGGTGTTGCACAAGCAAAATGTTGCTTGTGGCTAAGTCTGCTCTTTCCTTTTTGATTGGTGGAGTCGTGCTTGATACAAACTAGAACGGCACTCATTGAGCGCATCATCTCGCCATTTCTGACCAAACATATTCGCGCTCATTCTGAACAAAAATACCATCTTTAACTGAACACGCTACTGTTATGGCCCACATACCCGTATCATCCATGCACACTATTGTCACACACATTGCCATTATCCATAGCTTTATTGATTTATTGATTAATTATTAGAATATTTAACATCCACTTTTGTGCACACATCAAGGCTAAATTTCATCAATGAAGATGGATATGAAATACATTTTAAACTATATTCTCCATGGCTAGTCGAATATGTTTGAAGTATCGCATCGATCTGTTAAGTGGTTTTGAAGAAGGTTTTTTTTTCAATCCAATATGGCCACCAGACCACTTAACCAATGATATCACAAATTTAACTATTCACTCGCAACGGATCGTAGATCAGAAATATTGCTACTACCCCCCGAGTTTTGGGTGTACTATGAGGGGAGGGGGTGGGAGGGAGGTGTCCTCTGTTCTCCTCAAACTTACCGGGCCTGAGGCGATCAGGCACAAATAACTTTGTACCACGGCAGGTTGCTAGCCAACCGCAAACGCCAATTGGTCCACCACGTAGTTACAAGGGTCTCCGTCTAACTTACCTCAGCGTGGCTCAGTGGGTATCTTCCCGTACACCGGAGACATATGTAGGACCTTCGTAATTTGGGGGTACCACAGACCCTTCACGGGGGAGCTACAGTCCACTAAAGTAGGTGCCACGTTTAACTTTTCCACTCGTGCCACAGTGCAGTTTCCAACTACGTAGTCTGACTCACCCGGGGACCTCAGCATGGGTCGGTGGATATTGTCGTTTAGTGCGAACAAAAATTTACGTTGTCCATAACTTGCAGGTACCCCAGACCCTCGGAGGGGGTGCTACAGGAGGGTGCCAAAGTAGGTCCTGCAATCACCACATCAGCTGCACGCTTAGTAAGCCAATGTCCATTTACAAAGGCAGACAAGTAGAGCTACATTCTAAATACACGGCCCCCATGCCACATGAATAAATAATATATCCTCCAGCGTGCAACATTGCCGGCGCACCTTTGGTGCCCGGTGATGCCGCAGTGCAGCACATGGAGACGGAATTGGGAGTGAGCGCTATACAATAATTAATTGATTGATTGAATAATTGCGTAATTTAAATAAATAAATAATAATTGTAAAATAATTAATTTCTTAATCAATTGGCTAATACATACCTAAACCACCACTGCTTCATCCGAATCTGTAACCTTTAGAAAATTAATTAAATACTTAATCGAAACATTTAACCATTAATCGATTAATTGATTAATCAAAAAATTAAAAATACTGTTTTTGCCAAAGCACTTGCTCACTCTTGGCCAAAAATTCAGCTTCCTAGCTCAAAGGATGACTGAGATATTGCCCAGCCAAACAAACAAACGAAGAAACGAAGTTTAAACTGAGTACTCCCTTTCAGTGCGCGTCATCGCTGGGCCCCCTTTGGCGCTCAGCAATGACGTCATGCAATGCCTGGAGATGGAATAGGAAAGGAGCGGTGTACAATAACAAAAGAGTAACTGGTTACTTGTAAATGTACTGTACCTAATCTGACTTGTAGTAAAGTTACTTCATTATGCTTTGTGTTTAATTCAGCATGAGTTACGAGGGGCGGCAATTTGGCATCTCATCCCAAGCGTCATTTTTCCTCCATGCACCACTGTGTCCATGTATGGTGAAGGTGCACTCTCATATTCTGCATTAGCCAAATTAGTGGCTGACTTTAAGTGTAAACATGTATTACACTTGAATATAACCTCGTGTCCTAATGGCCAACGAATGAGACTGACCCACAAACTAATGCCAATGTCGAGGGATTCATCGTATAGGATCGCCTCTTGAAATTCACCAAAATATCCACAGAACATTTCTCAAGGCTGCGTTTTCACCACATCATCCAAAAATACTTAGACTTGTTCAATGTCTCAGCAAGATGGGTTCCCTGAAACCAGAGCATTCACAATTCACAGCTGGCATCATGTCAGGAGCTTTTCAACGCATGGATCCGATCAACTTTATTGCTCATCTGTTAACCTGTGATACTTCACCCCTGGGATCCTGAAAACAAATTGGAACACATTGAAAGGAAGCACAAGGGATCGCTGCCACTCAAAAAAGTTTCACACTCTATTCTCAGCTGGCAATACCATGGTCTCGATTTTCAGGAATGTCAAGGGAATCCTGCTTATTGACGATATGCCTCACAAAACTATCCTCATACAAAATATCGTGGAAACCGATCAAGGGCAAACACTGGAGGATGACAACTAAAGGTTTGCTTCTTCACGATATGCTTCTGTGCGCAAGACCTGTGTTAAGCAGGCCACCATTTGTGACTTTGGCTTATACTCATTACGAAGCTTGTATGCATATTACAAAGATGATACTTAAATTGCTTTTCAAGGTATTCTCTTGCTTTGTACACAAATCTGTTAACTGCTGGGTGTCAAGCGAGGAAGCAGCACGCACGATTGTTAGTCTTTTATATTTTTGGTGGAGGGGGAATAGGGGGGGGGGGGTTCGAACCACCGACCTCCTAGACTCAGAGTGTCCGCTCTAACCATTATGCCACCAAAGCTGGTTTGTGAGTATCTCTGATTTTTCAAGAAAATCCAAGTCTTTCCTTGGAAAATAAAAGCTACTTACAGTCTCCAAGGCTTTTGTCCGGAATTTCAGTGGAGTACTGCTCTCCACTATAGGTTGGTGCTCCAGCATCATATCTGTCTCTCCTGGATTCTGTGGAATCTAAAGCTCTCAAAAATGATTGGAATCTCCAATGATGAGGCCAAAGCACAAGGTCTGCTGCTCTCACATCACAGATTGGTTGGTGGCCTTGATTTTCCACCATATATTTTACAATATTTCCCCCTCTGCCCTCTATCATTTTGCTGACCCTTCATTTGTATTCCAGGACATATACGTTCTTCACGTAACCCCTTCTTGTTTAACTTCTTTGTAAACCCCCTCTTTCCTAGAGGGCTTCAAGCAAGCAGTGCACCACGATCTCTTGGCATCCCTAATTCTATCCAATGATCTTTATTGCTCCCATTAACCTTTCATAACACAATAATTTTACTTTCTGGTTTCAGTGTTTCCTCTCCTCCTTCCGCTCCTCTTCTGCTCATTCATTCCCTTGGTGTTTTGGCCCACTGTCAGTTCTACCTTGCTCTTCCATGGGCATCACTCATATTTATATATATATATATATATATATATATATATATATATATATATATATATATATATATATATATATATACATATCATCGTGAAAGGGACATCATTCTTAATTACCCCATTGATCAGAACCCCTTTGTCTCCAATGTTATCTTTCATACAGATGTCCTTGACAGGTAATCATCAATGTAGTTGCAGCCAATCTGTAATTTTCAACATACTCTATATGTAGTTGTTGACCATAAATTTCACAAGTATTCACTGTTGCATCCCCTTTGCTTCTTCATTTGCCACCATCTTGACTTTCAGAACTTGGAACACGTGATTACAGGTATTAGTTACCAACACTACTTTGATCTGTGTTTCAACACATTACTCTGTGTTTTAAATTCCCAGGTCAAATTCCAAGCATCGATCCGAACACAGTTTTGACGAGACTTTGAGACCGTGTCATACGTAGTCTTTGAGAAGGAAGTTTGTAATGGAATCTTGCTGCCAGAAGTTGGAAAAAAAGCAGGATAACCATTGTGCCTGGAGTAGATTATTGCATGCACCTGTTGTGACGTTTGCTTTCGTAAATGTATTGCCAAAGCTCAACGGTGCCTGAAAGCATCATTAAAATACGCATTTTGGCAATGTCCCACGAGAGCATGTCTGCGACGGCTGGTTGCAGTCCAAGTAGGCAGTGGAGGATGGCAACCAGTCGCTTAGAATATAATATTATCGTATAATAAAACAAATTTTGTGCAATTTCCACGAAAAATAAATAAATAAAATAAAACAATTTATGCTCCCCAACAATTTTGAGGCACATGTTTTAAATTTGAAACTTTTCCGTTATTGTAAAGTTGTAACGTTACAATCTTCGACTTGTTTTTTGAGCCTCGTTTGCACATACCCTGCACGGGCGATGCACCATTTGCAGCCACAGGAACGCCATTCCCCATACAAAGCCTCCTTTATGTGCCCAGTAACCTTGCACGGTATGTGAAAAAGGTGGTGCGGCTCCTGCATATGGCGAAAAAAAAAAGAAGCATAGATGAAGCAAAATCTGTATTCAATAAAAATACAAAAGAGTTGGAGCGTCAAAATTTTGGCAAGCGTTTTCAAAAGTTGGTTTGGCTTGCTGCAATAAACATGGAGACACAACAATGGAATCCGAGCATTATATGTTGGAGTAGTTGCTATTTCAATATCAATGGATGGGGCTATGCCATCACTCAATGGAGTAGTAATCGATACTCAAAAGTTTGGCAACTGTTATTTGGACTTCCAATTTGGCATCCTCACATCACCAGCCTCCTAGGGGTTCATTTACATAATTGTGTATACCCACAAATGGTGGAATCATCCCATACCTCATTTTCTGCACCTAATCTGAAACCCCCACCTTACTGATATCCTTTGCAATTTCCTTTCCATTTTTTCTCTCCCCCCCCTCTCAGATTTCTTCATTCTCCTTCATTCTGTTCCCTTTCAAAAAATTCTTGATTTACAACTACGTTTCTCCTCCACCACACCCACTCACTTCATTGTCTACATTGTATGTTGTTGATGACTCCTAGGCATGTCAAGCTTGCACATCTGTATAAGTGGGGGGGGGGGGGGGGGGAGGTGGAGAGAAGCTCCAGAGATCCTGTGTGGAGATGGGAGAAACTTCCAGAAGGACAACCATCAAAGCAACACTCCACCGATCTGGGCTTTATGGCAGAGTGGCCAGACGGAAGCCTCTCCTCAGTGAAAGACACATGAAAGCCCGCTTGGAGTTTGCAAAAAAGCACCTAAAGGACTCTCAGACTGTGAGAAACAAGATTCTGTGGTCTGATGAAACCAAGATTGAACTGTTTGGCTTCCATCTGGCCACTCTGCCATAAAGCGCAGATCGGTGGAGTGTTGCAGTGATGGTTGTCCTTCTGGAAGTTTCTCCCATCTCTACACAGGATCTCTGGAGCTCAGCCAGAGTGACCATCGGGTTCCTGGTCACCTCTCTTACCAAGGCCCTTCTCCCCCGATTGCTCAGTTTGGCCGGGCGGCCAGCTCTAGTAAGAGTCATAGTTGTTCCAAACTTCCTCCATTTAAGAATTATGGAGGCCACTGTGCTCTTGGGAACCTTCAATGCAGCAGAGATTTATTTGTAGGCTTCCCCAGATCTGTGCCTCGACACAATCCTGTCTCTGAGCTCTGCAGGCAGTTTCTTCGACCTCATGGCTTGGTTTTTGCTCGGATATGCATTGTCAGCTGTGAGACCTTATAAAGACAGGTGTGTGCCTTTCCAAATCATGTCCAATCAATTGAATTTACCACAAGTGGACTCCAATCAATGTATAGAAACATCTCAAAGATGATCAAGAGAAATGGGAGGCACCTGAGCTAAATTTCAAGTGTCATAGCAAAGGGTATGAATACTTATGTCAATGTGATATTTCAGTTTTTTCTTTTTAATAAATTTGCAAAACTTGCAAAATAAATTTGCAAATATATATATACTGTATATAGAGTTGTATTTTCTGTCTGTCCATCTGTCTGTCCATCAATAGAATCGGCCCCACCGGTAGTAACCCAATCATATTGCATACCGTTCAAATCCTCTTGGCAACTGAAGCTGCAAGAAAACATATTCAAATCTACAGGATAGGGGGTTCAGGGTGGGTGAAGACCCCCAGGTCTCTCTATGTAAATGTGTATTGTATATCGCCACCCGGTGGTAGCCAGTATTAAAAATAATCTTCTTATAGGTCTCTTTTTCTGACTCTAAATTCCCTCCGCACAAGGTGCACGTACCTCTGCTAGCAATTAATATGGTAGCATAAGGAGCATATTTGCATTTTGTAATGTCTGGAGAACATTTCCTGAGAAAACCACATTTCCAAGCTGGCCTCCAAAGCCAGTCACCGACTGGGAATCCTTCGTCGTGTGAAGTCCTTCCTTGGCACACCTGAGTTCCTCACCACATACAAGGCTTTCATTCGCAGCTAAATGGAATACTGCTCTCCCCTCTGGGCCGGTGCTCCTGCCTCACACCTAGCTCGTCTTCACGCTGTTTAAACCAAAGCTTTCAGAATCATTGGAATCTCCCGCGATGAAGCTACCTCTGAGGGCCTTTCACTTACTCACCGCAGGCAGGTTGGTGGTCTTTCCGTCTTCTACAGACTCCTCTCCGGCCTAGCTCCCCCAGCTCTGTCTGTGCTCTGTACCCCAAATATTCCTACAGGTCGCACAAGATCTGCCAGAAACCCTCTTCTGGTGAAACTGCCAAAATCAAGACTCTCTGCTCACCTTCACTCCTTCGTTCCTCTTTTTCCCCGCCTCTGGAACAAACTCCCTCACTCTCTTCAATCCCACTCCTCCCTCCAGGTCTTTAAAACAGCTGTTCACCACCATCTGTTATCTTCCCCCATCCAAAACCTTGATCTTTTCTACCCCCGTTAAAACACCCAAAATCCACCTCTTTCAATCTCCGACTTCATTCCTGAACTTCTTCGTAGTGTTCATTTGCTTTATACCGTGTACCCTTCCCCACTCCTCCCTTCCCCGAGCCCTCTCCCACAGATCTACCGACATCCCTGTTTTCTACTGTTGTTGTGCTTGCATGTTTTCCTCTCTCTTCCTCTCTTGTCTCCCGCTCCCCCAATTGTATGTTTTATGTGTCCGTGCATGTTTTCGTGTTTAATGTGTTAACTCTTACACGAGCCTCGACGAGAAACAACAACAACAAAAAAACAAAAAAACAAAAACAAAAAAAAACAAGACCATCTTGATATGGGATGTTCTCTACCAAAGTCATTTAACACTCAGCAATGGTGCAGAGATGTATTAAGTATTAAGACTCATGAGTGGATGAGGAATAATACAGTTTCATGTCCCTGTTACCAGTAAGTTTATGCAATTGTCTGTAACATTGCAAACACTTTAGCCAGCATTGCAAACACTTTAGCCAGCATTGGAAACACTTTGGCCAGCATTGCAAACACTTTGGCCAACATTTAAAACACTTCAGCCAGCATTGCAAACACTTTGGCCAACATTTAAAACACTTTAGCCAGCATTGCAAACACTTTAGCCAGCATTGCAAACACTTTAGCCAGCCTTGCAAATACTTTGGCCAGCATTGCAAACACTTTGGCCAGCCTTGCAAACACTTTGGCCAGCATTACAAACACTTTGGCCAGCATTGCAAACACTTTAGCCAGCATTGCAAACACTTTAGCCAGCATTGCAAACACTTTAGCCAGCATTGCAAACACTTTAGCCATCATTGCAAACACTTTAGCCAGCATTGGAAACACATTGGCCAGCATTGGAAACACTTTGACCAGCATTGGAAACACTTTAGCCAGCATTGGAAACACTTTGGCCAGCATTGCAAACACTTTGGCCAGCATTTCAAACACTTCAGCCAGCATTGCAAACACTTTAGCCAGCATTGCAAACACTTTAGCCAGCATTGCAAACACTTTAGCCAGCATTGCAAACACTTTAGCCAGCCTTGCAAACACTTTGGCCAGCATTGCAAACACTTTGGCCAGCATTGCAAACACTTTAGCCAGCATTGCAAACACTTTAGCCAGCATTGCAAACACTTTAGCCAGCATTGCAAACACTTTAGCCAGCATTGCAAACACTTTAGCCATCATTGCAAACACTTTAGCCAGCATTGGAAACACTTTGGCCAGCATTGAAAACACTTTGGCGAGCATTGGAAACACTTTAGCCAGCATTGCAAACACTTTGGCCAGCATTGCAAACACTTTGGCCAGCATTGTAAACACTTTAGCCAGCATTGCAAACACTTTGGCCAGCATTGCAAACACTTTAGCCAGCATTGCAAACACTTTAGTCAGCATTGCAAACACTTTAGCCAGCATTGCACACACTTTAGCCAGCATTGCAAACACTTTAGCCAGCATTGCAAACACTTTGGCCAGCATTGCAAACACTTTGGCCAGCATTGCAAACACTTTAGCCAGCATTGCAAACACTTTAGCCAGCATTGCAAACACTTTAGCCAGCATTGCAAACACTTTAGCCATCATTGCAAACACTTTAGCCAGCATTGGAAACACTTTGGCCAGCATTGGAAACACTTTGGCCAGCATTGGAAACACTTTAGCTAGCATTGCAAACACTTTGGCCAGCATTGCAAACACTTTAGCCAGCATTGCAAACACTTTAGCCAGCATTGAAAACACTAGCCAGCACTGCAAACACTTTAGTCAGCATTGCAAACACTTTAGCCAGCATTGCAAACACTTTAGCCAGCATTGGAAACACTTTGGCCAGCATTGCACACACTTTGGCCAGCATTTCAAACACTTTAGCCAGCATTTCAAACACTTTAGCCAGCATTGCAAACACTTTAGCCAGCATTGCAAACACTTTGGCCAGCATTGCAAACACTTTAGCTAGCATTGCAAACACTTTAGCCAGCATTGCAAACACTTTAGCCAGCATTGCAAACACTTTAGCCAGCATTGCAAACACTTTAGCCAGCATTGGAAACACTTTGGCCAGCATTGGAAACACTTTAGCCAGCATTTCAAACACTTCAGCCAGCATTGCAAACACTTTAGCCAGCATTGGAAACACTTTGGCCAGCATTGCAAACACTTTAGCCAGCATTGCAAACACTTTGGCCAGCATTGCAAACACTTTAGCCAGCATTGCAAACACTTTAGCCAGCATTGCAAACAGTTTAGCCAGCATTGCAAACACTTTAGCCAGCATTGCAAACACTTTAGCCAGCATTGCAAACACTTTAGCCAGCATTGGAAACA
The DNA here is from genome assembly GCF_964187855.1 of Myxine glutinosa. NCBI lineage: Eukaryota > Metazoa > Chordata > Myxini > Myxiniformes > Myxinidae > Myxine > Myxine glutinosa. The sequence continues at coordinate 36,589,694 of NC_136266.1, read as the reverse complement.
CTTTGGCCAGCATTGGAAACACTTTAGCCAGCATTGCAAACACTTTGGCCAGCATTGCAAACACTTTAGCCAGCATTGCAAACACTTCAGCCAGCATTGAAAACACTTTAGCCAGCACTGCAAACACTTTAGTCAACATTGCAAACACTTTAGCCAGCATTGCAAACACTTTAGCCAGCATTTCAAACACTTTAGCGAGCATTTCAAACACTTTAGCCAGCATTGCAAACACTTTAGCCAGCATTGCAAACACTTTGGCCAGCATTGCAAACACTTTGGCCAGCATTGCAAACACTTTGGCAGGCATTGCAAACACTTTAGCCAGCATTGCAAACACTTTAGCCAGCATTGAAAACACTTTAGCCAGCACTGCAAACACTTTAGTCAGCATTGCTAACACTTTAGCCAGCATTGCAAACACTTTAGCCAGCATTGTAAACACTTTAGTCAGCATTGCAAACACTTTAGCCAGCATTGCAAAAACTTTAGCCAGCATTGTAAACACTTTAGCCAGCATTTCAAACACTTTAGCCAGCATTGCAAACACTTTAGCCAGCATTGCAAACACTTTGGCCAGCATTGCAAACACTTTAGCCAGCATTTCAAACACTTCAGCCAGCATTGCAAACACTTTAGCCAGCATTGGAAACACTTTGGCCAGCATTGCAAACACTTTAGCCAGCATTGCAAACACTTTGGCCAGCATTGCAAACACTTTAGCCAGCATTGGAAACACTTTAGCCAGCATTGCAAACACTTTAGCCAGCATTGCAAACACTTTCGCCAACATTGCAAACACTTTAGCCAGCATTGCAAAAACTTTAGCCAGCATTGTAAACACTTTAGCCAGCATTTCAAACACTTTAGCCAGCATTGCAAACACTTTAGCCAGCATTGCAAACACTTTGGCCAGCATTGCAAACACTTTAGCCAGCATTTCAAACACTTCAGCCAGCATTGCAAACACTTTAGCCAGCATTGGAAACACTTTGGCCAGCATTGCAAACACTTTAGCCAGCATTGCAAACACTTTGGCCAGCATTGCAAACACTTTATCCAGCATTGGAAACACTTTAGCCAGCATTGCAAACACTTTAGCCAGCATTGCAAACACTTTCGCCAGCATTGCAAACAGTTTAGCCAGCATTGCAAACACTTTAGCCAGCATTGGAAACACTTTGGCCAGCATTGGAAACACTTTAGCCAGCATTACAAACACTTTAGCCAGCATTGCAAACACTTTAGCTAGCATTGAAAACACTTTTGCCAGCACTGCAAACACTTTGGCCAGCATTGCAAACACTTTAGCCAGCATTGCAAACACTTTAGCCAGCATTGCAAACACTTTAGCCAGCATTGCAAACACTTTAGGCAGCATTGCAAACACTTTGGCCAGCATTGCAAACACTTTGGCCAGCATTGCAAACACTTTGGCCAGCATTGCAAACACTTTAGCCAGCATTGCAAACACTTTAGCCAGCATTGCAAACACTTTAGCCAGCATTGCATACACTTTAGCCAGCATTGCAAACACTTTACCGAGCATTGCAAACACTTTGGCCAGCATTGCAAACACTTTAGCCAGCATTGCAAACACTTTAGCCAGCATTGCAAACACTTTAGCCAGCATTGCAAACACTTTAGCCAGCATTGCAAACACTTTAGCCAGCATTGCAAACACTTTAGCCAGCATTTCAAACACTTTAGCCAGCATTTCAAACACTTTGGCCAGCATTGCAAACACCTTAGCCAGCATTTCAAACACTTCAGCCAGCATTGCAAACACTTTAGCCAGCATTGGAAACACTTTAGCCAGCATTGCAAACACTTTGGCCAGCATTTCAAACACTTTGGCCAGCATTGCAAACACTTTGGCCAGCATTGCAAACACTTTAGCCAGCATTGTAAACACTTTAGTCAGCATTGCAAACACTTTAGCCAGCATTGCAAACACTTTGGCCAGCATTGCAAACACTTTGGCCAGCATTGCAAACACTTTAGCCAGCATTGTAAACACTTTAGTCAGCATTGCAAACACTTTAGCCAGCATTGCAAAAACTTTAGCCAGCATTGTAAACACTTTAGCCAGCATTTCAAACACTTTAGCCAGCATTGCAAACACTTTAGCCAGCATTGCAAACACTTTGGCCAGCATTGCAAACACTTTAGCCAGCATTTCAAACACTTCAGCCAGCATTGCAAACACTTTAGCCAGCATTGGAAACACTTTGGCCAGCATTGCAAACACTTTAGCCAGCATTGCAAACACTTTGGCCAGTATTGCAAACACTTTAGCCAGCATTGGAAACACTTTAGCCAGCATTGCAAACACTTTAGCCAGCATTGCAAACACTTTGGCCAGTATTGCAAACACTTTAGCCAGCATTGGAAACACTTTAGCCAGCATTGCAAACACTTTGGCCAGCATTGCAAACACTTTAGCCAGCATTGTAAACACTTTAGCCAGCACTGCAAACACTTTGGCCAGCATTGCAAACACTTTAGCCAGCATTGCAAACACTTTGGCCAGCATTTCAAACACTTTAGCCAGCATTGCAAACACTTTGGCCAGCATTGCAAACACTTTGGCCAGCATTGCAAACACTTTAGCCAGCATTGCAAACACTTTAGCCAGCATTGCAAACACTTTGGCCAGCATTGCAAACACTTTAGCCAGCATTGCAAACACTTTGGCCAGCATTGCAAACACTTTGGCCAGCATTGCAAACACTTTAGCCAGCATTGTAAACACTTTAGTCAGCATTGCAAACACTTTAGCCAGCATTGCAAAAACTTTAGCCAGCATTGTAAACACTTTAGCCAGCATTTCAAACACTTTAGCCAGCATTGCAAACACTTTAGCCAGCATTGCAAACACTTTGGCCAGCATTGCAAACACTTTAGCCAGCATTTCAAACACTTCAGCCAGCATTGCAAACACTTTAGCCAGCATTGGAAACACTTTGGCCAGCATTGCAAACACTTTAGCCAGCATTGCAAACACTTTGGCCAGTATTGCAAACACTTTAGCCAGCATTGGAAACACTTTAGCCAGCATTGGAAACACTTTAGCCAGCATTGCAAACACTTTAGCCAGCATTGCAAACACTTTAGCCAGCATTGCAAACACTTTGGCCAGTATTGCAAACACTTTAGCCAGCATTGGAAACACTTTAGCCAGCATTGCAAACACTTTGGCCAGCATTGCAAACACTTTAGCCAGCATTGCAAACACTTTAGCCAGCATTGCAAACACTTTGGCCAGCATTGCAAACACTTTAGCCAGCATTGCAAACACTTTGGCCAGCATTTCAAACACTTTAGCCAGCATTGCAAACACTTTGGCCAGCATTGCAAACACTTTGGCCAGCATTGCAAACACTTTAGCCAGCATTGCAAACACTTTAGCCAGCATTGCAAACACTTTAGCCAGCATTGCAAACACTTTGGCCAGCATTGCAAACACTTTAGCCAGCATTGCAAACACTTTAGCCAGCATTGCAAACACTTTGGCCAGCATTGCAAACACTTTAGCCAGCATTGCAAACACTTTGGCCAGCATTTCAAACACTTTAGCCAGCATTGCAAACACTTTGGCCAGCATTGCAAGCACTTTGGCCAGCATTGCAAACACTTTAGCCAGCATTGCAAACACTTTAGCCAGCATTGCAAACACTTTGGCCAGCATTGCAAACACTTTAGCCAGCATTGCAAACACTTTGGCCAGCATTTCAAACACTTTAGCCAGCATTGCAAACACTTTGGCCAGCATTGCAAACACTTTAGCCAGCATTGCAAACACTTTAGCCAGCATTGCAAACACTTTAGCCAGCATTGCAAACAGTTTAGCCAGCATTGCAAACAGTTTAGCCAGCATTGCAAACACTTTAGCCAGCATTGCAAACACTTTAGCCAGTATTGCAAACAGTTTAGCCAGCATTGCAAACACTTTAGCCAGCATTGCAAACACTTTAGCCAGCATTGCAAACACTTTAGCCAGCATTGCAAACACTTTAGCCAGCATTGCAAACACTTTAGCCAGCATTGCAAACACTTTAGCCAGCATTGCAAACACTTTAGCCAGCATTGCAAACACTTTGGCCAGCATTTCAAACACTTTAGCCAGCATTGCAAACACTTTGGCCAGCATTGCAAACACTTTGGCCAGCATTGCAAACACTTTAGCCAGCATTGCAAACACTTTAGCCAGCATTGCAAACACTTTGGCCAGCATTGCAAACACTTTAGCCAGCATTGCAAACACTTTAGCCAGCATTGCAAACACTTTAGCCAGCATTGCAAACACTTTGGCCAGCATTTCAAACACTTTAGCCAGCATTGCAAACACTTTGGCCAGCATTGCAAACACTTTGGCCAGCATTGCAAACACTTTAGCCAGCATTGCAAACACTTTAGCCAGCATTGCAAACACTTTGGCCAGCATTGCAAACACTTTAGCCAGCATTGCAAACACTTTGGCCAGCATTTCAAACACTTTAGCCAGCATTGCAAACGCTTTGGCCAGCATTGCAAACACTTTGGCCAGCATTGCAAACACTTTAGCCAGCATTGCAAACACTTTAGCCAGCATTGCAAACACTTTGGCCAGCATTTCAAACACTTTAGCCAGCATTGCAAACACTTTGGCCAGCATTGCAAACACTTTAGCCAGCATTGCAAACACTTTAGCCAGCATTGCAAACACTTTAGCCAGCATTGCAAACAGTTTAGCCAGCATTGCAAACAGTTTAGCCAGCATTGCAAACACTTTAGGCAGCATTGCAAACACTTTAGCCAGCATTGCAAACACTTTAGCCAGCATTGCAAACACTTTAGCCAGCATTGCAAACACTTTAGCCAGCATTGCAAACAGTTTAGCCAGCATTGCAAACACTTTAGGCAGCATTGCAAACACTTTAGCCAGCATTGCAAACACTTTAGCCAGCATTGCAAACACTTTAGCCAGCATTGCAAATACTAGGGCATGCCCGTACGTGGGTACGTGGGTACGTGGGTGCGAGTACGGTGACAATCCCCCCCCCCTCTATTTACATGAAATGGTTTGGTGCATGAAATGTTTTGGTCCATTCGCAACGCCAAAGCGAACGGCGAACGGCTTGCGAGTACAGTGACAATCCCCCCCCCCCTCTATTTACATGAAATGGTTTGGTCCATTCGCAACGACCACAGAACCCCCCCCCCCCCCCTCTATTTACATGAAATGGTTTGGTCCATTCGCAACGCCAAAGCGAACGGCGAACGGCTAAATCGCCATAGCTCGGTAACTACTTGTCCGATTAATTTCAAACCTTGAAAAGGCACATCCTCTGGTCCCCAGCAATATACCTGGCAAGTTTCAAGTATATCGGACCCGTGGTTGTCGAGAAACAGCGGTCACAGACAAACATACAAACATACAAACATACAAACATACACACAGAGATTAATGGAATTATAGATAGATAGTCTCCTCCACTAATTAATTTCTATTTCTACTGGAATGATGTTTTGACAGGATAGCCTAGAAGTACACACAGTCACCCCCAAGCTGTCTGGCCTGGGTTTGAATCCTGGCCCAGTTATAAACTGTCATCCCGGTGTTTCACAGGCAGGTTGAATCATCAATGTGTGTACCGTGTCTCGGATGGACATTAACCGGGTGTCCCATCTGTGAGCATCCGTCGGTGGACGTTCAAGATCCAATTATGTCATTCGCAAAGAGGAGGCAAGCCATTACCGGCACAATGGCCAATTACCAGTTCCTGCTCTAACCAGCAGAGGGCACTGCATCAGCGACACTGCCGTGCTCCCAGCCAATGATGCTACCCCGCAACCTTGTGCTGAAAGGAACAAAAAGAAGACTTGAATGACTTTTCCCAAGTTTTCCTTTTTCTGAATCAGATTAATCTCAATGTTCATTGTAGACATTTGAGAGAGTTATTCAATGAACAAAATACCTGAAGAAAACAATATGTTTCAATTTGTTCCTTCCTGTCATTTTCCACCTTGTCAGAAACACCTGCTCACAGCACTTGGTTCAGAATCATAGCTTGAAAAATGGATCCGAAGATGCATTTTCGCAAAAAAACTCGAAGTTCGTCAGTGAAGGTAAAGGCCACCGATAAGTATCCCAGGAAGTGACGTCACTTCCCCCAAGCTCAGTGGTTGTGTGTGTGTGTGTCAGCACTCAGCTCTATTAGAAGCCTGAGCCCAAGTATTAAAAAGACCTTGCAGTACTTGCACAGCTCGACACACCGGTGGTGATTTGTTAACAAGCCATTGGGTGTCACATTTTTGGAATATGCAAAAACTTTGACAGGCAGGTATATGATACGTCATTCGTTATGACTGTCATATTCACTGAGCAGCAAGTTTTCGGATTGTTTCAGGAAAGCCTAGGTTGGTCTCGAATTCGCAATAGGCCCAAGTCTGACACACACGCATGCTGGCACCGAGCCATTGCGTTCTCCTCATGTTCTGCCACATGCGCAAACACTTTGTAAAGATCAGTACACAAGTGTGCGTATATACTTAGTGTGGGCGTCACGTATTCACCCTTTTTTGCGAAGGCTTTGCACGTGGGTGCAGCCACTATAACGATTCATCATGGCCGCACGCATGATGGGAGACACAGTTATGTGCTCTCGCTCGCAGCTGCCAGTAAGAGGCTGATCGCCTCTTGTTAAAGTGCCCGGACCGTTCGGCTCTGTAGAATACTCCTCCACACCTGGAAGCAAACCGCGTACAGCAGCAAAACGCAGAGCTCGGCCCAGCAAGGTAACGAATCATGGATGCGCAGATCACAGTGAGGTTTCCCCTAACGGAGAGTGGAAATAATCAAAAAAAAAGTCTTATTTTTCTTTGCCTTTCCCCCCGAGGGACGGATTCGAGGTGAAGCCCTTCGGGCGCCACGCCCGCTGTATATCTCGGCAACTCGGGCCAGGGATTTCCACGGCTTTCCTGAATCGAGATCCGCATCCTCGGAACAAAGACATCCTGCGAACTGCCTGATGAGCCTCCCTCGGCGATAACCTTTCCTGTAAGCTCGTCCCGTTGATGAACACGTCCTGTGTGGATGAGTGTATTTATTCCATTCCCTTCCACAAGCCTTCCCGAAATGCGAGGCAACGGTTCGGGTTTGGAGGGCCAAGCGATCTTGCATCGGGGAGGTGAAGCCTCAACTAAAAATCACTTCCAATGAAAAAAACATCCCATGCTCTTTTGATGCGCAGGTTGTGAAAGGAAAGTTTCGTTATGACAGAATACGTTAGAATAACAATAATAATTACTCTCGCTAGGGAGTAATGCATTCGCTCGAGTCCGTCCGTCCGTGTGTGTGTGTGTGTGTGTGTGTGTGTGTGTGTGTGTGTGTGTGTGTGTGCATGTGTGTGTTCGTGTGTTTGTGAACAATATATCTGGAAAAGTTCTGAACGGATTTGGATGAAAGTTGGTGGGATGATTGCCCTTGGGATAAGGAAGAATTGATTAGTTTTTGGTGAAGCTCAGGATATTATTCCGGATCCAGGAATTTTTTGAAGGATTGTTTACCATTGGAAGATTGGGCTCATTTTTTTTAAACATTATCTTCTATATATTCTATATTTAACATTGTGATATGAAAATAGTTTTCATATTTGTTGTAAATGTAATTTAAACTCGTGGTCATGCATTAGAGCGGTGTATTTTTTTTAGCAGCGTCGTCTTCAATGTTCATTTTTTTTCTTCTAAAAAAGACATATGCTGTCATTTTAAAACCACCAAAGTGTGTATTCGGTTTCCCCGTTTCATAAAATGTATCGTTTGATACGTATACTGCTTTAAAACTGTTTTTTTTTTTTAACCTCAGAAGATATATTGAAGGAACGCGAGTCGAAAGAATTGACGCGACCAAAGACGGAATTCGTCCGAGTTGCTTTATTGAAACAAAACAGCTCAGGTATTCTCACAAGCCCGTTTATCGGGCAGCAATATATATACACATTTATGTCGGGAAGTTTGCCCGGCAAAAGTTATACCGGGCATGCCCGGGTGTCAAGGGCGAGCCTTGGAAAGGCGAGTCTGGACCTGCCCGGGCGTGTTTGGCTGCGGCCTGGCAAGTCTAGGCTGGTAGTGCCCGGGCGCTCTGGACGAGCCCTGGAAAGGCGATAGCGGGCATGCCCGGACGCTCTGGGCGAGCCCTGGAAAGGCGATAGCGGGCATGCCCGGACGCTCTGGGCGAGCCCTGAAAAGGCGATAGCGGGCATGCCCGGACGCTCTGGGCGAGCCCTGGAAAGGCGAGAGCGGGCATGCCCGGGAAAGACGAGACCGGGCGTGCCCGGGAGGTTCGGGCGTGCCCGGGAACAGTGAGTCCGGGCATGCCCGGGAGAGGCGCGTCTGGCCGTGTTCTGGCCGGTGCAAGGCGATTGTGTGCATCCAGCGGTAACCGCTACACACGCCCCTCCAGAATCGACCTGCACCGGCAGGGTCAATTTAAGGGGGGTCCGGATGACCCGGCCGAAGCGACCCCTGGAGGGTCGTGGGGAGGGGTCCGACGTGGTGGTGGGTGGTCGAGCGGGGGGAACTGTGGACGGGGGGCGGCCTCGCCGCGGAGGAAGGGCCAACCGTGGTGGTCGGTCGACGTCCATGTGCGCCGGTTTGAGGCGGTCCACAGAAATCCGGTCCGGCCGGCCGCCGAAGTCGACGATGAAAGACTTGTCGCCCCGTCGCAGGACCCGGAAGGGCCCGTCGTACAGTGGCCGGAGTGGCCCCCGGTGCGCGTCATGACGCACAAAGACGTACTCTGCTGTGCGAAGCGCCGGGGGGACGTAGGACTGGGGGCCACCGTGGCGGGACGTCGGCACGGGGGCAAATCGTCGGGCGGCCTCCTGGAGGTCCGAGCGCTGGCGAGCGGCGGACCAGGGACTGGTAGCGTCGGGCACGAATTCGCCCGGGACACGGAGCGGCTGGCCGTAGACGAGCTCGGCGGCGGACGCCTGGAGGTCTTCCTTGGGGGCCGTGCGAAGGCCCAAAAGGACCCACGGCAGCCGGTCGGCCCAACCGTCGTCCTGAAGGCCGGCCATGAGTGCGGCCTTCATGGAGCGGTGAAACCGCTCGCACAACCCGTTGGCTTGGGGGTGGTAGGCCGTGGTGCGGTGCAGCGTGACCCCCAACGAACGGGCGACCGTGCCCCAAAGCTCAGACGTGAACTGTGGGCCGCAGTCGGACGAGATGTCCGCTGGTGCGCCGAAGCGCGCGACCCAGGTGGCGATGAACGCCTGCGCCACGTCGGCGGTGGTGGTGGAGGCGAGGGGCACGGCCTCCGGCCATCTGGTGGTCCTGTCCACCATGGTGAGCAGGTGGGTGAACCCCCGCGAGGGGGGCAGGGGACCCACCAGGTCCAGGTGGACGTGGTCGAAATGCCGTTCAGGCACGGCGAAAGGTGCCAGCGGGGCCTGGGTGTGGCGGTGGACCTTGACCCGCTGGCAGGCCGTGCAGGCGTTGGCCCAGTCGCGGATGTTTCGTCGAAGGCCGTGCCAGACGAAATGCGCCGACACCAGCTTCTGAGAAGCTTTCCGGCCCAGGTGAGAAAGGCCGTGGATGGAGGCGAAGATGCGGCGCTGCCAGGAAACGGGCACGATGGGGCGAGGCTGGCCCTGGGAGACGTCGCAGAGCAGGACGGTGCCCGCGAAGGGAATGTCGGCCAGGCGGAGGCCCGTGTCCGCCGCACGGAGTGCCTGCACCGAGGCGTCGGTGGTCTGGTCGGCCGCAATGAGCGCGAAGTCCACGCCGAGGTGGACCGCGTTCGCGCTGGCCCGAGAAAGACAGTCGGCCACGGCGTTGTCTTTGCCGGCGACGTGCCGGATGTCCGTGGTGAACTCCGACACGGCGGAGAGGTGGCGCTGCTGGCGGGCCGACCACGGCTCCGTGACCTTAGCCATTGCGTAGACCAACGGCTTGTGGTCGACGAAAGCCGTGAACGGGCGGCCCTCCAGGAGGTGTCGGAAATGGCGAATGGCCAGGAATAGCCCGAGCAGCTCGCGGTCGAACATGCTGTAGTTTAACTCGTTCGGCCGGAGTTGCCGGCTGAAAAAAGCGAGTGGCTGCCAAACCCCGTCCACCCATTGCTCATGGACGGCGCCCACCGCATAGTTGGAGGCGTCCGTAGTGAGGGCGATGGGCGCGTTGAGCACCGGGTGAGCCAGCAGCGTTGCGTCGGCGAGGGCCCGTTTGGCGCTGGCGAAGGCCGCGTCCATGCCCGCGGACCAAACAATGTCATGCTTGGCCGGCTTGCCCCGGAGGGCCTCATAAAGGGGCCGCATGAGCTGAGCAGCGCGGGGCACGAATCGGTGATAAAAATTCACCATGCCGAGGAACTCTTGGAGGGCCTTGATGGAACGGGGACGCGGGAACGTGGTGATGGCCTCGACCTTGGTCGGCAGCGGCACGTCCCCGGTCTTGGTGATGCGGTGGCCCAAAAAGTCAACGGTCGTCACGCCGAAGTGGCATTTGACCGGGTTGACAATTAAGCCGTGCTCGCTGAGGCGACCAAACAGTGTTCGGAGATGGAGGAGGTGCTCGGCGCGGGACGTGCTGGCGACGAGGATATCGTCCAGATAGACGAAAAGAAACGGCAGGTCGCGCAGCACGCCGTCCATCAAGCGCTGGAACACCTGGGCCGCGTTCTTGAGGCCAAACGGCATCCGTAAAAATTCGAACAGGCCGAACGGCGTGATGACGGCCGTCTTCGGGACGTCGGCCGCCCGGACAGGTACCTGGTGGTAGCCCCGTATCAGGTCAATTTTCGAAAAGATGACCCGTCCCGCCAAACGGGCGGAAAAGTCCTGAATATGCGGGATCGGGTACCTGTCGGGGGTGGTAGCGTCGTTGAGACGGCGGTAGTCGCCACACGGGCCCCATCCACCCCCCGGCTTTGGCACGATGTGCAGTGGCGAGGCCCACGCGCTATCGGAGTGCCGCACGATGCCGAGGTGCTCCAACGCGTCGAACTCGGCCTTCGCCACGGCGAGCTTGGCCGGGTTGAGGCGGCGGGCCCTGGCGTAGACCGGCGGGCCCGTAGTGGGTATGTGGTGCTCGATCCCGTGCCACACCGCGACGGACGAAAACGTCGGCCGCGTGAGGGCCGGGAATTCCGCGAGCAGGCGAGCGAACTCGTTCGCTGCTGGGAGGGCGCACGCCAGTTCGGTCGGCGCGGAGCTGCTCATCGTGCACGCCAGGGAGCTGAAAGTCTCGGCGTTGACAAGGCGACGACGTTTGACGTCGACCAGCAGCCCGTGCGCGCAGAGGACGTCGGCGCCCAGCAAAGCCATGGGGACGCAGGCGGTCACAAAAGTCCATTGAAAACGCTGGCTGCTGAAGCAGAGGGTGACGACGCGTGGGCCGAAAGTGCGTATGGCCGAGCCATTAGCAGCGACCAAAGAGGGGCCGCAAACGGCGTCCCGTCTGTCCTGCTCGGAGGCGGGTATGACGCTCAGTTGGGCGCCGGTGTCACACAGGAAACGCTGCCCAGACGCTTTGTCCCGAATAAACAGCAAGTTGCCCGAGTGGCCGGCGCTCATGGCTGGGAATGAACGCCGGCCCGGCCGTTTCCCGACCTGCCGAAAGTGCACGGGGGCCCGCACGTCCGAGCCTTGTGTCCGAACCTGGCGTGGTAATAACACCACGCCCGGTCAGGTGGAGGCCCCGGCCGTCGTGTCGGAAGCGGGCGGTGCGGCGTGGCGGCCGCCAGCTGCACCGGCAGTTCGGCCTCCAACCGCGCAGGGCGCTCGGGTGTTGTGGGTGTCGCCTCAGACGGCGGCGGGCTCCAGGTAACCGCGCCGATGTACTGGCCCGCCGAGGAGATCTTATCGGCTTCCCTGGCGAGGGCGTGGGAATCCGTGATCAACGTGCCAGCCAGGGCGAGGCGTACCGGGTGAGGCAGCTGGCGAAGGAACAGCTCACGGAACAGAAAATCTGGAGAGTGCTCACCGAGCAACGAGAGCATATAGTCCATGCGCTCGGACGGGTGCGTGTCGCCGAGCTCGGGCAGAGCGAGCAGGCGCCGTGCGCGTGCTGCCGGTGAGAGGGCGAAAGCGTCGAGGAGGAGTATCTTCAGCGCGTCGTATTTGTCAGCAGCCGGCGGGTGCTCGAGGAGGCTCAAGGCGCGGGCCGCGGTGGCGGAACCGAGCGCCGCCACAACATGGTGGAAGCGGGTGTCGTCCGCGGTGATGCCTCGCAGGGCGAACTGAGAGTCCGCCTGAGCGAACCAAACAGCCGCGTGAGCCTCCCAGAAGGTAGGCAGTTTAAGCGTCACTGCCGTATCCATGTCGGTAGGTCACCAATGAACGAACTGCGCTCCAACGCGAGTCGAAAGAATTGACGCGACCAAAGACGGAATTCGTCCGAGTTGCTTTATTGAAACAAAACAGCTCAGGTATTCTCACAAGCCCGTTTATCGGGCAGCAATATATATACACATTTATGTCGGGAAGTTTGCCCGGCAAAAGCTATTCCGGGCATGCCCGGGTGTCAAGGGCGAGCCTTGGAAAGGCGAGTCTGGACCTGCCCGGGCGTGTTTGGCTGCGGCCTGGCAAATCGAGGCTGGGCGTGCCCGGGCGCTCTGGACGAGCCCTGGAAAGGCGATAGCGGGCATGCCCGGACGCTCTGGGCGAGCCCTGAAAAGGCGATAGCGCGCATGCCCGGACGCTCTGGGCGAGCCCTGGAAAGGCGAGAGCGGGCATGCCCGGGAAAGACGAGACCGGGCGTGCCCGGGAGGTTCGGGCGTGCCCGGGAACAGTGAGTCCGGGCATGCCCGGGAGAGGCGCGTCTGGCCGTGTGCTGGCCGGTGCAAGGCGATTGTGTGCATCCAGCGGTAACCGCTACAATATCAACATTTACCTCAGCGAATGTCAATCGCGGTGTCAGTGTTTGATGAACTTATAAATATGTGTGACCAACATGTGCACGGGATTCTTCCCAGAAGAATGAGTGGTCGCATTAGCTTGTGCGACTTAAAATAAGCGAGTTTTGTTTTGACGTTTGGGCCAGTTTTACATGTTCTATCCCTAAGGAATTAAACGACGTTTTCCTGGCTTACAATTTTATTTGAAGTCACACATGCCTCAAAATACACTCACTTATATAGAATTGAACGCTGAATCCGAAAATATAAGTGAAATTGCCTTGGTTTTTTAAAACATTATCTTCTGTATATTCTATATATATATATGTCTGTGTAGTGTCTGTCTTGTGTTGTCTTGTCTTGTGTTGTCACTGAACTACTCCCTTAAACTTTTGTGAAATCGTACTATTCCAACTTGACCCACGGCGGGAGTATGCGCTCTACTGAGTGGCGTTCTAGTTGTACATGTAACAACTGTCAGTGGTGTATTTGCTGTTATAATTTAGATCCACTAACAGGAAGGAAGGTGTACTTTGCTTTTCAAAAGAATAAGAATAAGAAGTGCAAAAGGAAGTTGAGATGAAGAGTGTTTGGGTGTGGGAAAGAAAACTGAAACTTATGGAAAGAAGTGGAGAAGGAAGTGGATTAATGAGTGAATAATGGAAGAAGAGGAGGAGGTTTATGTTGTCAGGAGAGGAACAGTTCCAGGGGAGTAGCAGGGGAATGGTGGATCAAGGGGCAAGGAAAGGAAAAAGGGAAAGAAGGGGTTAAGGGTGACTATGTTGAGGATTGTGGTTGGAACTGGTAGAGAAAGAGGAACTTCAGTGAAGTAGATGGAAAGAAGAACGGAATATGTTGTGAAAAAGGGGTTGAAAAGGAGATCCAAATAAGGGGCCAGGGAAAAGGTGGGGTGCAGGTGGTGAGAAGGAAGAAATCATTGGGAAGATTATGAGGATGGGGATTTGTGGTAAGAGGTGAAATTAAGTCGTCATGATAATATGGAGATGGGATGATGATCATCTTTCTCCCTGTCTCTCTTGGCAGGTTCAGTGCTGCCTGTGCAGCTCCATGATGACGATTGCATTGGGTAGTTTGCCTTTGCCTTACCTGCAATAGACAGGGTATGGATTTGGAATTTGTTCAGGCTGCCGACTCATCTACTTTCCACTAATGACACCGTGGGTACTTTAACGTCCACAGGCTGATGGACGTACGTTAACAACACTTATTCCCCATGCAGAGTTCCCTACAATAAGCCATGTTTCATTTTTTTTTTCCAGGGAGAAGTTTCAGACATATACATATATATAGGTCCAGATTTTTCGCTTTTTTCCAAGATGGTGCCCTGCCATGTGACCGATGCCATTGTAGCGGCTACCGCTGGGTATACACAATCGCCTTGCACCTACCGAGGACGCGGAGCGATCACCATGCCGGGCTCGTCCAGGACGCCCGGGCATGCCCGTTCTCGATTTGCCAGGCCTCGTCCGGGACGCCCGGGCATGCCCGCTCTCGACTTGCCAGGCCTCGTCCAGGACGCCCGGGCACGCCCCCTCTCGCCTTTCCCGGGCAAACGCTCCGGGATAATGTGTATATATATTGCTACCCGATAAACGAGCTTTTTAGAGTACCCGAGTTGATTTGAGTTAATAAAGAAACTCGGACGAATTCCAGCTTTTTGTCGCGTCCATTCTTCCGATTTACGTTGGAGCATAGCTCCCACATTGGTGACCCGACATGGACACGGCAGTTACCCTCAAACTGCCTACCTTCTGGGAGGCTCACGAGGTGGTTTGGTTCGCCCAGGCGGACTCCCAGTTCGCCCTGCGAGGCATCACGGCCGACGACACCCGCTTCCACCATGTGGTAGCAGCGCTCGGCTCCGCCACCGCAGCCCGCGCCCTGAGCCTCCTCGAGAGCCCGCCAGCCGCTGACAAATACGACGCGATTAAAAAGCTCCTCCTCGATGCTTTCGCCCTCTCATCAGCGGAACGCGCACGGCGCCTGCTCGACCTGCCCGAGCTCGGCGACACGCGCCCGTCCGAGCGAATGGACTACATGCTTTCGCTGCTCGGCGAGCACTCTCCGGCATTCCTGTTCTGGGAGCTGTTCCTCCGTCAGCTGCCTAGCCCGGTACGCCTTGCCCTGGCAAGCACGACGATCACAGATCCCCGCGCCCTCGCCAGGGAAGCCGACAAGATCTCCGCGGCAGGCCAACGCATTGGAGCAGCGACCTTTAGCCCACCGCCGTCCGAAGCAATGCCCATGGCGCCCGAGCACCCGGCACGGTCGACGACCGAACTGCCGACGCAATTGGCGGCCGCTACGCCGCGCCGACCACGTCCAGCACGACGACCGGGGCCTCCACCTGACCAGGCGTGGTGTTATAATCATGCCAGGTTCGGACAGAAGGCCCAGACATGCCAACCCCCGTGCACCTTCGGCAAGCCGGGAAACGGCCGGGCCGGCGTTCATTACCAGCCATGAGCACTGGCCACACGGGCAACTTACTTTTCATCAGGGACAAAGCGTCCGGACAGCGCTTGCTGTGTGACACCGGTGCCCAACTGAGCGTCATACCCGCCTCCGATCAGGACAGGCAGTCCGCGGTTTGCGGCCCCTCCTTGGTTGCGGCCAACGGATCGGCCATCCGCACCTTCGGCCCGCGCAACGTCACCCTCTGCTTCAGCGGCCAACGCTTTAATTGGACTTTTGTAACCGCAAGCGTGCCCATGGCTCTGCTAGGCGCCGACTTCCTCTGCGCACACGGACTGCTGGTGGACGTCCAACGGCGTCGCCTCATCAACGCCGAGACCTTCAGCTCCCTGGCATGCACATTGAGCAGCTCCGCTCCGACCGAGCTGGCATGCGCCCTCCCGGCAGCGAACGAGTTTGCTCGCCTGCTCACGGAGTTCCCGGCCCTCACGCGGCCGACGTTTTCGGCCGTCGCAGTACGACATGGGATCGAGCACCACATACCAACCACGGGCCCGCCGGTCTACGCCATAGCCCGCCGCCTCAACCCAGCCAAGCTCGCCGTGGCCAAAGCCGAGTTCGACGCTTTGGAACACCTCGGCATCGTGCGGCGCTCCGATAGCGCGTGGGCTTCGCCACTACACATCGTCCCAAAACCAGGGGGCGGTCGGACGAGATGTCCGCTGGTGCGCCGAAGCGTGCGACCCAGGTGGCGATGAACGCCTGCGCCACGTCGGCGGTGGTGGTGGAGGCGAGGGGCACGGCCTCCGCCACCTGGTGGTCCTGTCCACCATGGTGAGCAGGTGGGTGAACCCCCGCGAGGGGGGCAGGGGACCCACCAGGTCCATGTGGCCGTGGTCGAAACGCCGTTCAGGCACGGCGAAAGGTGCCAGCGGGGCCTGGGTGTGGCGGTGGACCTTGACCCGCTGGCAGGCCGTGCAGGCGTTGGCCCAGTCGCGGATGTTTCGTCGAAGGCCGTGCCAGACGAAACGTGCCGACACCAGCTTCTGAGAAGCTTTCCGGCCCGGGTGAGAAAGGCCGTGGATGGAGGCGAAGATGCGGCGCTGCCAGGAAACGGGCACGATGGGGCGACGCTGGCCCTGGGAGACGTCGCAGAGCAGGACGGTGCCCGCGAAGGGAATGTCGGCCAAGGCGGAGGCCCGTGTCTGCCGCACGGAGTGCCTGCACCGAGGCGTCGGTGGTCTGGTCGGCCGCCATGAGCGCGAAGTCCACGCCGAGGTGGACCGCGTTCGCGCTGGCCCGAGAAAGACAGTCGGCCACGGCGTTGTCTTTGCTGGCGACGTGCCGGATGTCCGTGGTGAACTCCGACACGGCGGAGGGGTGGCGCTGCTGGCGGGCCGACCACGGCTCCGTGACCTTAGCCATTGCGTAGACCAACGGCTTGTGGTCGACGAAAGCCGTGAACGGGCGGCCCTCCAGGAGGTGTCGGAAATGGCGAACGGCCAGGAATAGCCCGAGCAGCTCGCGGTCGAACGTGCTGTAGTTTAACTCGTTCGGCCGGAGTTGCCGGCTGAAAAAAGCGAGTGGCTGCCAAACCCCGTCCACCCATTGCTCATGGACGGCACCCACCGCGTAGTTGGAGGCGTCCGTAGTGAGGGCGATGGGCGCGTTGAGCACCGGGTGAGCCAGCAGCGTTGCGTCGGCGAGGGCCCGTTTGGCCCTGGCGAAGGCCGCGTCCATGGCCGTGGACCAAACAATGTCATGCTTGGCCGGCTTGCCCCGGAGGGCCTCATAAAGGGGCCGCATGAGCTGAGCAGCGCGGGGCACGAATCGGTGATAAAAATTCACCATGCCGAGGAACTCTTGGAGGGCCTTGATGGAACGGGGACGCGGGAACGTGGTGATGGCCTCGACCTTGGTCGGCAGCGGCACGGCCCCGATCTTGGTGATGCGGTGGCCCAAAAAGTCAACGGTCGTCGCGCCGAAGTGGCATTTGACCAGGTTGACAATTAAGCCGTGCTCGCTGAGGCGACCGAACAGTGTTCGGAGGTGGAGGAGGTGCTCGGCGCGGGACGTGCTGGCGACGAGGATATCGTCCAGATAGACGAAAAGAAATGGCAGGTCGCGCAGCACGCCGTCCATCAAGTGCTGGAACGCCTGGGCCGCGTTCTTGAGGCCAAACGGCATCCGCAAAAATTTGAACAGGCCGAACGGCGTGATGACGGCCGTCTTCGGGACGTCGGCCGCCCAGACAGGTACCTGGTGGTAGCCCCGTATCAGGTCAATTTTCGAAAAGATGACCCGTCCCGCCAAACGGGCGGAAAAGTCCTGAATATGCGGGATCGGGTACCTGTCGGGGGTGGTAGCGTCGTTGAGACGGCGGTAGTCACCACACGGGCGCCATCCACCCCCCGGCTTTGGCACGATGTGCAGTGGCGAGGCCCACGCGCTATCGGAGCGCCGCACGGTGCCGAGGTGCTCCAACGCGTCGAACTCGGCCTTCGCCACGGCGAGCTTGGCCGGGTTGAGGCGGCGGGCCCTGGCGTAGACCGGCGGGCCCGTAGTGGGTATGTGGTGCTCGATCCCGTGCCGCACCGCGACGGCCGAAAACGTCGGCCGCGTGAGGGCCGGGAATTCCGCGAGCAGGCGAGCGAACTCGTTCGCTGCCGGGAGGGCGCACGCCAGTTCGGTCGGCGCGGAGCTGCTCATCGTGCACGCCAGGGAGCTGAAGGTCTCGGCGTTGACAAGGCGACGACGTTTGACGTCGACCAGCAGCCCGTGCGCGCAGAGGACGTCGGCGCCCAGCAAAGCCATGGGGACGCAGGCGGTCACAAAAGTCCATTGAAAACGCTGGCTGCCGAAGCAGAGGGTGACGACGCGTGGGCCGAAAGTGCGTATGGCCGAGCCATTAGCAGCGACCAAAGAGGGGCCGCAAACGGCGTCCCGCCTGTCCTGCTCGGAGGCGGGTATGACGCTCAGTTGGGCGCCGGTGTCACACAGGAAACGCCGCCCAGACGCTTTGTCCCGAATAAACAGCAAGTTGCCCGAGTGGCCGGCGCTCATGGCTGGGAATGAACGCCGGCCCGGCCGTTTCCCGACCTGCCGAAAGTGCACGGGGGCCGGCACGTCTGAGCCTTGTGTCCGAACCTGGCGTGGTAATAACACCACGCCCGGTCAGGTGGGGGCCCCGGCCGTCGTGTCGGAAGCGGGCGGTGCGGCGTGGCGGCCGCCAGTTGCACCGGCAGTTCGGCCTCCAACCGCGCAGGGCGCTCGCGTGTCGTGGGCGTCGCCTCGGACGGCGGCGGGCTCCAGGTAACCGCGCCGATGTGCTGGCCCGCCGAGGAGATCTTATCGGCTTCCCTAGCGAGGGCGCGGGAATCCGTGATCAACGTGCCAGCCAGGGCGAGGCGTACCGGGTGAGGCAGCTGGCGAAGGAACAGCTCGCGGAACAGAAAATCCGGAGAGTGCTCACCGAGCAACGAGAGCATATAGTCCATGCGCTCGGACGGGCGCGTGTCGCCGAGCTCGGGCAGAGCGAGCAGGCGCCGTGCGCGTGCTGCCGGTGAGAGGGCGAAAGCGTCGAGGAGGAGTGTCTTCAGCGCGTCGTATTTGTCAGCAGCCGGCGGGTGCTCGAGGAGGCTCAAGGCGCGGGCCGCGGTGGCAGAACCGAGCGCCGCCACAACATGGTGGAAGCGGGTGTCGTCCGCGGTGATGCCTCGCAGGGCGAACTGAGAGTCCGCCTGAGCGAACCAAACAGCCGCGTGAGCCTCCCAGAAGGTAGGCAGTTTAAGCGTCACTGCCGTATCCATGTCGGTAGGTCACCAATGAAGGAACTGCGCTCCAACGCGAGTCGAAAGAATTGACGCGACCAAAGACGGAATTCGTCCGAGTTGCTTTATTGAAACAAAACAGCTCAGGTATTCTCACAAGCCCGTTTATCGGGCAGCAATATATATACACATTTATGTCGGGAAGTTTGCCCGGCAAAAGCTATACCGGGCATGCCCGGGTGTCGAGGGCGAGCCTTGGAAAGGCGAGTCTGGACCTGCCCGGGCGTGTTTGGCTGCGGCCTGGCAAATCGAGGCTGGGCGTGCCCGGGCGCTCTGGACGAGCCCTGCAAAGGCGATAGCGGGCATGCGCGGACGCTCTGGGCGAGCCCTGGAAAGGCGATAGCGGGCATGCCCGGACGCTCTGGGCGAGCCCTGAAAAGGCGATAGCGGGCATGCCCGGACGCTCTGGGCGAGCCCTGGAAAGGCGAGAGCGGGCATGCCCGGGAAAGACAAGACCGGGTGTGCCCGGGAGGTTCGGGCGTGCCCGGGAACAGTGAGTCCGGGCATGCCGGGGAGAGGCGCGTCTGGCCGTGTGCTGGCCGGTGCAAGGCGATTGTGTGCATCCAGCGGTAACCGCTACAATATCAACATTTACCTCAGCGAATGTCAATCGCGGTGTCAGTGTTTGATGAACTTATAAATATGTGTGACCAACATGTGCACGGGATTCTTCCCAGAAGAATGAGTGGTCGCATTAGCTTGTGCGACTTAAAATGAGCGAGTTTTGTTTTGACGTTTGGGCCAGTTTTACATGTTCTATCCCTAAGGAATTAAACGACGTTTTCCTGGCTTACAATTTTATTTGAAGTCACACATGCCTCAAAATACACTCACTTATATAGAATTGAACGCTGAATCCGAAAATGTAAGTGAAATTGCCTTGGTTTTTAAAAACATTATCTTCTGTATATTCTATATACTAGGGCATGCCCGTACGATATATATATCTAAAATTATATCCCCCCCCCCTATTTACATGAAATGGTTTGGTCCAAAGCGAACGGCTTGCGAGTGGTGACAATCCCCCCCCTCTATTTACATGCAATGGTTCGGTCCAAAGCGAACGGCTTCCGGAGTTTGGTAAAGAAATCGCCATCGCGTACACAAACGCGCAGGAAAGCGAATGAATCGCAAATTCGTTTTTATTAGTTGTAAAACATAATGCCCAATTATTCAATTAGCGCCAACGTATTTTGGCTGTTTGCAATTTAATCGCAAGGCAAAGTAGAAAGAGAAGAGGGAAAAAAAGAAAAGCCTTGCCTTGCTGCAAACAGCTGCTGCAAACAACAACAACATGGAAGGCTGCACTGTCCGGAAGTTGGCATATCGCAGTTACGATTATTTTAGTGTTAATGGCCAATTATTCAATTAGCGCCAACGTATTTTGGCTGTTTGCAATTTAATCGCAAGGAAAAGTAGAAAGAGAAGAGGGAAAAAAAGAAAAGCCTTGCATTAACGCATTAACGCTTGCATTGCATTAACGGTTCGGCACACGTGATAGCTCGCTGCTCTCTGATTGGTTGAAGCGTTTTTTGGACATAGCTCGGTAGGTACTTGTCCGATTAATTACAAACCTTGAAAAGGCACATCCTCGGGTCCCCAGCAATATACCTGGCAAGTTTCAAGTATATCGGACCCGTGGTTGTCGAGAAACAGCGGTCACAGACAAACACACAGACACACAGACACACAGACACACAGACACACAGACAGACACACAGAGATTGCTGGAATTATAGATAGATATATATATGTCTGTGTAGTGTCTGTCTTGTGTTGTCTTGTCTTGTGTTGTCACTGAACTACTCCCTTAAACTTTTGTGAAATCGTACTATTCCAACTTGACCCACGGCGGGAGTATGCGCTCTACTGAGTGGCGTTCTAGTTGTACATGTAACAACTGTCAGTGGTGTACTTGCTGTTATAATTTAGATCCACTAACAGGAAGGAAGGTGTACTTTGCTTTTCAAAAGAATAAGAATAAGAAGTGCAAAAGGAAGTTGAGATGAAGAGTGTTTGGGTGTGGGAAAGAAGACTGAAACTTATGGAAAGAAGTGGAGAAGGAAGTGGATTAATGAGTGAATAATGGAAGAAGAGGAGGAGGTTTATGTTGTCAGGAGAGGAACAGTTCCAGGGGAGTAGCAGGGGAATGGTGGATCAAGGGGCAAGGAAAGGAAAAAGGGAAAGAAGGGGTTAAGGGTGACTATGTTGAGGATTGTGGTTGGAACTGGTAGAGAAAAAGAGGAACTTCAGTGAAGTAGATGGAAAGAAGAACGGAATATGTTGTGAAAAAGGGGTTGAAAAGGAGATCCAAATAAGGGGCCAGGGAAAAGGTGGGGTGCAGGTGGTGAGAAGGAAGAAATCATTGGGAAGATTATGAGGATGGGGATTTGTGGTAAGAGGTGAAATTAAGTCGTCATGATAATATGGAGATGGGATGATGATCATCTTTCTCCCTGTCTCTCTTGGCAGGTTCAGTGCTGCCTGTGCAGCTCCATGATGACGATTGCATTGGGTAGTTTGCCTTTGCCTTACCTGCAATAGACAGGGTATGGATTTGGAATTTGTTCAGGCTGCCGACTCATCTACTTTCCACTAATGACACCGTGGGTACTTTAACGTCCACAGGCTGATGGACGTACGTTAACAACACTTATTCCCCATGCAGAGTTCCCTACAATGAGCCATGTTTCATTTTTTTTTTCCAGGGAGCAGTTTCAGACATATATATATAGGTCCAGATTTTTCGCTTTTTTCCAAGATGGTGCCCTGCCATGTGACCGATGCCATTGAAGCGGCTACCGCTGGGTATACACAATCGTCTTGCACCTACCGAGGACGCGGAGCGATCACCATGCCGGGCTCGTCCAGGACGCCCGGGCATGCCCGCTCTCGACTTGCAAGGCCTCGTCCAGGACGCCCGGGCACGCCCCCTCTCGCCTTTCCCGGGCAAACGCTCCGGGATAATGTGTATATATATTGCTACCCGATAAACGAGCTTTTTAGAGTACCCGAGTTGATTTGAGTTAATAAAGAAACTCGGACGAATTCCAGCTTTTTGTCGCGTCCATTCTTCCGATTTACGTTGGAGCATAGCTCCCACATTGGTGACCCGACATGGACACGGCAGTTACCCTCAAACTGCCTACCTTCTGGGAGGCTCACGAGGTGGTTTGGTTCGCCCAGGCGGACTCCCAGTTCGCCCTGCGAGGCATCACGGCCGACGACACCCGCTTCCACCATGTGGTAGCAGCGCTCGGCTCCGCCACCGCAGCCCGCGCCCTGAGCCTCCTCGAGAGCCCGCCAGCCGCTGACAAATACGACGCGATTAAAAAGCTCCTCCTCGATGCTTTCGCCCTCTCATCAGCGGAACGCGCACGGCGCCTGCTCGACCTGCCCGAGCTCGGCGACACGCGCCCGTCCGAGCGAATGGACTACATGCTTTCGCTGCTCGGCGAGCACTCTCCAGCATTCCTGTCCTGGGAGCTGTTCCTCCGTCAGCTGCCTAGCCCGGTACGCCTTGCCCTGGCAAGCACGACGATCACAGATCCCCGCGCCCTCGCCAGGGAAGCCGACAAGATCTCCGCGGCAGGCCAACGCATTGGAGCAGCGACCTGGAGCCCACCGCCGTCCGAAGCAACGCCCATGGCGCCCGAGCACGCGGCACGGTCGACGACCGAACTGCCGACGCAATTGGCGGCCGCTACGCCGCGCCGACCACCTCCAGCACGACGACCGGGGCCTCCACCTGACCAGGCGTGGTGTTATAATCATGCCAGGTTCGGACAGAAGGCCCAGACATGCCAACCCCCGTGCACCTTCGGCAAGCCGGGAAACGGCCGGGCCGGCGTTCATTACCAGCCATGAGCACTGGCCACACGGTCAACTTACTTTTCATCAGGGACAAAGCGTCCGGACAGCACTTGCTGTGTGACACCGGTGCCCAACTGAGCGTCATACCCGCCTCCGATCAGGACAGGCAGTCCGCGGTTTGCGGCCCCTCCTTGGTTGCGGCCAACGGATCGGCCATCCGCACCTTCGGCCCGCGCAACGTCACCCTCTGCTTCAGCGGCCAACGCTTTAATTGGACTTTTGTAACCGCAAGCGTGCCCATGGCTCTGCTAGGCGCCGACTTCCTCTGCGCACACGGACTGCTGGTGGATGTCCAACGGCGTCGCCTCATCAACGCCGAGACCTTCAGCTCCCTGGCATGCACATTGAGCAGCTCCGCTCCGACCGAGCTGGCATGCGCCCTCCCGGCGGCGAACGAGTTTGCTCGCCTGCTCACGGAGTTCCCGGCCCTCACGCGGCCGACGTTTTTGGCCGTCGCAGTACGACATGGGATCGAGCACCACATACCAACCACGGGCCCGCCGGTCTACGCCAGAGCCCGCCGCCTCAACCCAGCCAAGCTCGCCGTGGCCAAAGCCGAGTTCGACGCTTTGGAACACCTCGGCATCGTGCGGCGCTCCGATAGCGCGTGGGCTTCGCCAC
Source organism: Myxine glutinosa (assembly GCF_964187855.1). Taxonomy (NCBI): domain Eukaryota; kingdom Metazoa; phylum Chordata; class Myxini; order Myxiniformes; family Myxinidae; genus Myxine; species Myxine glutinosa. The sequence continues at coordinate 36,566,057 of NC_136266.1, read as the reverse complement.
TACACATCGTCCCAAAACCAGGGGGCGGCTGGCGCCCATGTGGCGACTACCGCCGCCTTAACGACGCTACCACCCCCAACAGGTATCCGATCCCACACATCCAAGACTTCTCCGCCCGTTTGGCAGGACGGGTCATTTTTTCAAAGATCGATTTAATACGGGGATACCACCAGGTACCTGTCAGGGCGGCCGACGTCCCAAAAACGGCCGTCATCACGCCGTTCGGCTTATTCGAATTCCTGCGAATGCCGTTTGGCCTCAAGAACGCGGCTCAGGCGTTCCAGCGCTTGATGGACGGCATGCTGCGCGACCTGCTGTTCCTCTTCGTTTACCTGGACGACATCCTCGTCGTCAGCATGTCCCGGGCCGAGCACCTCCTCCACCTCTGAACACTGTTTGGGTGCCTCAGCGAGCACAGCCTCATCGTCAACCCGGCCAAATGCCACTTTGGCACGACGGCCGTTGAATTTTTGGGCCACCACATCACCAAGAACGGGGCCGTGCCGCTGCCAACCAAGGTCGAGGCCATCACCACGTTTCCGCGTCCCCGCTCCATAAAGGCCCTGCAGGAATTCCTGGGAATGGTGAATTTCTATCACCGCTTCATGCCCCGCGCTGCTCAACTCATGCGGCCCCTCTACGAAGCCATCCGCGGCAAGCCGGCCAAGCACGACGTCGTCTGGTCCGCAGCAATGGACGCGGCCTTTAAAAGCTCAAAGCGTGCCCTCGCCGATGCAACACTGCTCGCTCACCCGGTGCTCAACGCTCCCATCGCTCTCACCACGGATGCCTCCGACTACGCGGTGGGCGCCGTACATGAGCAATGGGTGAACGGGGTTTGGTAGCCACTCGCTTTTTTCAGCCGGCAACTCCGGCCGAACGAGCTCAAATATAGCACGTTTGACCGTGAGCTCCTCGGTCTACACCTGGCCGTTCGCCATTTCCGCCACCTCCTGGAGGGCTGACCCTTCACGGCGTTCGTCGACCACAAACCGTTGGTTTACGCAATGGCCAAGGTCACGGAGCCGTGGTCGGCCTGCCAACAGCGCCACCTCTCCGCCGTGTCGGAGTTTACCACGGACATCCGGCACGTCGCCGGCAAAGACAACGCCGTGGCCGACTGTCTTTCCCGGGCCAGCGCGAAAGTGGTCCACCTCGGCGTGGACTTCGCGCTTATGGCGGCGGACCAAACCACCGACACCACGGTGCAAGCCCTCCGGGCGGCGGACACGGGCCTCCGCCTGGCCGACATCCCCTTCGCGGACACTGTCCTGCTCTGCGACGTCTCCCAAGGCCAGCCTCGCCCCATCGTGCCCGTTACCTGGCAACGCCGCATCTTCGCCTCCCTCCACGGCCTTTCCCACCCGGGCCAGAAAGCTTCCCAGAAGCTGGTGTCGGCGCGATTCGTCTGGCACGGCCTTCGACGGCACGTCCGCGATTGGACCAGCACCTGCACAGCCTGCCAACAGGCCATGGTCCACCGACACACCCAGGCCCCGCTGGCACCTTTCACCGTGCCCGAACGACGTTTCGACCACGTCAACGTGGACCTGGTGGGCCCCCTCCCCCCATCACGGGGTCTCACACACCTGCTCACCATGGTGGACAGGACCACCAGGTGGCCGGAGGCCGTTCCCCTCGTCTCCACCACCACCGCCGACATGGCGCAGGCTTTCATCGCCACCTGGGTCGCCCGCTTCGGCGCACCGGCGGACATCTCGTCGGACCGCGGACCGCAGTTCACCTCCGAGCTGTGGGGCGCGGTCGCCCGCAACCTGGGGGTCAAGCTCCACCGTACTACGGCCTACCACCCCCAAGCCAACGGGTTGTGCGAGCCATTCCACCGCTCCATGAAGGCCGCGCTCATGGCCGGCCTTCAGGACGGCGGTTGGGCCGACCGGCTGCCGTGGGTCCTTTTGGGCCTCCGCACGGCCCCCAAGGAGGACCTCCGGGCATCCACCGCCGAGCTTGTCTACGGCCAGGCGCTACGCGTCCCGGGCGAATTCGTGCCCGACGCTACCAGTCCCTGGTCTGCAGCTCACCAGCGCTCGGACCTCCAGGAGACCGCCCGACGGTTTGCCCCCGTGCCAACGTCCCATCACGGTGACCCCCAGTCCTACGTCCCCCCAGCGCTTCGCACAGCGGAGTACGTTTTTGTGCGTCATGACGCACATCGGGGGCCACTCCGGCCGCCGTACGACGGGCCCTTCTGGGTCCTGCGACGGGACGACAAGTCGTTCGTCATCCACATCGGCGGCAGGTCGGACCGGATTGCGGTGGACCGCCTCAAGCCGGCGCACGTGGACATCGACCAACCGCCACGGTTGGCCCTTCTGCCGCGGCGAAGCCGCCACCCGTCCATGGTGTCCCCCACTCGACCGGGCATGCCCGCTCTCGACTTGCCAGGCCTCGTCCAGGACGCCCGGGCACGCCCCCTCTCGCCTTTCCCGGGCAAACGCTCCGGGATAATGTGTATATATATTGCTGCCCGATAAACGGGATTTTTAGAGTACCCGAGTTGATTTGAGTTAATAAAGAAACTCGGACGAATTCCAGCTTTTTGTCGCGTCCATTCTTCCGATTTACGTTGGAGCATAGCTCCTACACCATCTTAGTTATCTTACTATAATTCACCAAATGTCTGTCTGTCTGTCTGTTCCCAGGTACCGCAAAAACGGCTAAACCGATCGAAACGAAATTTTGGGTGGTAATCCTGGGACCCCCGAGAGTAAAAGAGGCGATAATGTTTTCCCAATTGTCCAATTTTTCCGATTTGCAGTTTTTCAAATTTTCCAGTTTTTCCAAACACAATGGAATAATATTTACCGATATGAACAGTGATGTGGCTTTTATTGAAATTCTACAAATACTGTTTAGATTTTGATGATTTGCGTGTGATATGATTTAACGGATGTTTATATAAATCGTTTAAAATAAAAAATGCCTTCAATTTCTGATATTTTGCGTTTTCATTTGGGCCTCCAAATTGAAGCCCCGCCCTTAGGACGGGTACCGTTGCTAGTCATCAAAAATTCTACAAGAGTAGACACATACTACGGTGAAAATTTTGTGTCAATCGCACCAATGTTTGCCGAGAAAATGAACAAATCAATTTAAACAAGGTGGCGCTGTACCACATGACGCTATGACGTCATAGTTATCAGTAAAAAATTTTTTATATGAGTAGACACATACTATGGTGAAAATTTCGTATCAATCGGACCAACGGATGCCGAGAAAATTACTTTTAAGAATGCAGAAATGTAGGTACGTATGCACGTACAAACCGATCGCTTAACCCCACTTTTCGCTTCGTGAGTGCAGGGGTAACTGGAGATTCAGGAATACAAGCACCAATAAGATTTGTCTCCATGCCATGGACCTGTTTGTACAGGCCAGACCAGAGATACCACTGAATAAACAACAACAACAAAAAGATGAGCGAGTAGGGAGGTGGACCTAAATCAATGAACATACACCACAAAATTGGAACCCGTAGCCATTTGTAAATATATTGTAATATTTTGAATTCAATGCATTTGCTCCGATAGAATTTGAGGCTCTGCGAGCCACATCGTGATTGTATAAGAGCCAGATATGGCTCACAAACCATAGGTTTCTGACTCGTGTTATAGCCCGTTTGTTCAAGTAGGTTAGATTTACTCCCGTAGTACCTTTGCAGAAGACGTCTCAGCTCTCTGCTTCCTTGCTCCCCAAGTTGGACCTTGAGTGGAGAAGCGAACGCCTCGTCCTCATCACCATCCTCTCGTCTTCCTCCCGAGCCACACTTCGCCCTGTGCCACACCATCCTGCATGACATCGTCCTGTAGCCACAACCAGCTCGTGCCTGCCTGAAGTCTTCACATGCTCCCTTTGTATCTGAATCTGATATTTTCGGCACCATTAGCAGGATGTTTATTTTGTATATAACATTTTTTTTTTTTTACCCTTTCATCCATTTTGGGTCATATTATTTCGATTATTGAAGAGATTAACTTCTAAAATGGGTCGTGATGTCCAGATGTCTGTCCGTCCATCCGTCCATCCGTAAAATTTTTGCTATTTTTGCTGCTACTCCTCCCTTATCACAAAGCTGGTTGTTCTGAAACTTGATACATAAATACAAGACAGTATCCCACACAATCGCTCGTGCTTCGATTTTTCGATTTCGGATCATGCGTGCTCCTAGGGGGTGCTACCCCCTGAAACTTCAGATTTATACTTGTCTCTTATTTACCAAATGATTGCTCTGAAACCAAATACAGCCCTTCTACTAGATTAATCTGCAGCTCGATCTTAGATTTTTCAATTTTGGATCAGGAAGGAGTGTTGTGGGGGGAGGAGGAGAAGGGTGGCGGGAGAGGGGAGACTCTTTCTTGCTTTGTCACTCATGGGTTCTCACTGTCGGCCATGATCCTTCTTGGACAAGCCACATTTCAAGGATGGCCTCCAGGTCCAGTCACTTACTGGGCATCCTCCATCATACAAAGTCCTTCATTGGCACAGCTGAACTTCTATCCACCTTCCATCAAATGATGGAGTATTGTGCTGCTTTCCTTTCTGGGCTGACTCCCCTGCCTCACCTCTTGCTCAGCTTGTTGCCATGGAAACCAAGCCCTTCAAGATTAATGGAATCTCCCACGATGAAGCTGAGTCTATACGGCCTATTGCTTTGCCATCGTGGACTGGTCCGTGCAGACTCTGTCTTCTTCCGCATCCTTTCTGGTGTTGCACCCTCTGCTCTTTCCGTGCTTTGTCACCCCCAGGTTTTTGCAAGGCACACATGGTCCACCATCAACCCCTTCTTGTTAAACTAGGTACCTAAATCCAGGATCACTGCTCACCTCCACTCATTCGTTCCTCTTTTTCCAACTTCCACATCATATTCAATCTCATCCTTTCCCTCCAGGTCATCCAGACAGCAGCTGTTTACCGCCATCTCAAGTCGTCCCCATTCCAAAACCATGATCTTTTCTACCCTCTTTGCCACTCACAGCCCCCAAATCCTCCTCCATTCAAATTTTCAATTTTCCCTCCTCGGAGTGTCCTTCTACATCCATCTTGTCCACTCCATTTATAATTTTGTCCACCCCATGCATCTTGTCCTGTCCCCCATTCCTCCCCTTTGTCCAAGTCTACCTTTATCTTGGCCTTCTGCTCTGCTGTTGGTGTTTCCCCCTCTCTCTTTACTGTGCCTTTTGTGTAATGTTACGTTCTGATCTATTCAGTGTACTTGCTCTTAAAGGAGCGTCAAATATGTATACAAAAAAATATACAATTACAGGCACATTTAAAACATCATTTAATTAAATTTTGTCTATGCAGTAAAACAAAATTGAAAATCATTTCAAACAGGAAACTCATTGTTTTTAAGGACGTCATAAAGGACACAAACAACAGGCACAAAGAACTAATGTAAAGTGTTAGATAAGGTGGTGTAATAGCCACTGCGTAAATTTCCGGGATTATTTTCTATATGACCTTTACAATCTTTATTTATTTAAATTTAATTACATACTTGAACACTAAAAAAAAAAAAAAACCACCGTTTAGAGGCCATTTTTCCCCGCAAAGCGGGGGTTGGCCTTTTCGGGGACCGTGGTAGTTGTTGTTTTTTGGTCCCCTTTTTGAAGCAATGTTTTACGGCCGGATGCCCTTCCTGACGCCAACCCTTTTTGCCGCCTTCAACGACAAACAGGGAATTACCAGTGAACTGGTACTCAATTAGCCGACCTCAGAAGGATAACAGGCTGAGTCAACCCCCCTGGCATTAATTCGGCGATCGACCGAGATTCGAACCCAGGATCCTAGGATCCTAAGCCGGCACCCTAGCCGCTAGCCCAACACCAGGGATTAAATCTCTCCCCCCCCCCCCCCCTTCCACTTGAACACTGTAGAACAAAAATCTCTATTGTTTCCAAAAACTTCCAGTTTTGCAGGATTTGGACATGTTATATAAGGTGGTGTATAAGATTGCATCAATGGTACCTAAATCCTTTGGTATCCATGGTAATCTCCACGCATGGCTGGCGGACCTCCTCTCTAGTCGTAGTCAACGTGTGGCCCTGAATGGGTTTCTCTCATCTCCTCTTCCTGTTCAGGCTGGAGTTCCCCAAGGCAGTGTTCTGGGCCCTGTGCTTTTTCTGGTCTTCATCAATGATCTCTCTGACTCTCTTGAAAATCCACTCCATCTCTTTGCTGATGACTCTACTCTCTGTCGCTCCATTCCTCATCCCTCAGATCGGCAGTCTGCAGCCTCCTCACTCTCTGCAGACCTGGACAAAATCACAGACTGGGCAAACAAGTGGAACATGTCTTTCAATCCTGACAAATCTCACACTCTTACGATGTCTCTCCGAAAAGACCGACTGGACAACCCAGGCCCCAACTGGACAACCCAGATCCACTTTCTGAATAATCCTCTCCAGGAAGTTCTGTCACTCAAGCTTTTGGGTCTCACTATCTGCCATGATCTTTCCTGGGAAAACCACATTTCAAATCTGGCCTCCAAAGCCAGTCGCCGACTGGGCATCCTCCATCGTGCGAAGTCCTTCCTTGGCACACCTGAGCTCCTCACCACATACAAGGCTTTCATACACAGCTCAATGGAATACTGCTCTCCCCTCTGGGCTGGTGCTCCTGCCTCACACCTAGCTCGTCTTCACGCTGTTGAAACCAAAGCGTTCAGAATCATTGGAATCTCCCGCGATGAAGGTAACTCCGAGGGCCTTTCACTCACTCACCGCAGGCAGGTTGGTGGTCTTTGCGTCTTCTACCGACTCCTCTATCGCCTTGCCCCCCAGATCTCTCTGGGCTCTGTCCCCCAAATATTCCTACAGGTCGCACAAGATCTGCCTGCAACCCTTTTATGGTTAAACTGCCAAAATCAAGACTCTCTGCTCACCTTCACTCCTTCTTTCCTCTTTTCTCCCGCCTCTGGAACAAACTCCCTCACTCTCTTCAATCCCACTACACCCTCCAGGTCTTTAAAACAGCTGTTCACCACCATCTCTTATCTTCCCCCATCCAAAACCTTGATCTTTTCTACCCCCGCTAATTTCACCCCAATTCCACTTTTTTGAAATACCAACTTCTGTCCTGGAAGTCCTTGGTGTCCTTGTGTTTTATACTTCTCCCCCCCCCCCTTCCCACGCCTCCTCCCCCCAAGCCCTCCCCCTCCCACACATCTCCCTGCTCTCAAATGTTGTGTTTGTGTGCTTCCCCTTCTCTCCCCATTTTGTCTTCCGCTCCCTCTTTTTATATATTTTGTTTGTCTGGTTGATTTGTTTGTGAAATAAATGTTAGCTCTTTCACGAGCCTCGATTCAGTATACAAAAAAAATAATATATATATATACTGCTAAACTTCCGGATTTTTTATACGACGTTTAAAATCATTATATTGTAGCGGTTACCGCTGGATGCACACAATCGCCTTGCACCGGCCAGAACACGGCCAGACGCGCCTCTCCCGGGCATGCCCGGACTCACTGTTCCCAGGCACGCCAAAACCTCCCGGGCACGCCCGGTCTCGTCTTTCCCGGGCATGCCCGCTCTCGCCTTTCCAGGGCTCGCCCAGAGCGTCCGGGCATGCCCGCTATCGCCTTTTCAGGGCTCGCCCAGAGCGTCCGGGCATGCCCGCTATCGCCTTTCCAGGGCTCGCCCAGAGCGTCCGGGCATGCCCGCTATCGCCTTTCCAGGGCTCGCCCAGAGCGTCCGGGCATGCCCGCTATCGCCTTTCCAGGGCTCGCCCAGAGCGCCCGGGCACGCCCAGCCTCGACTTGCCAGGCCGCAGCCAAACACGCCCGGGCAGGTCCAGACTCGCCTTTCCAAGGCTCGCCCTTGACACCCGGGCATGCCCGGTATAGCTTTTGCCGGGCAAACTTCACGACATAAATGTGTATATATATTGCTGCCCGATAAACGGGCTTGTCAGAATACCTGAGCTGTTTTGTTTCAATAAAGCAACTCGGACGAATTCCGTCTTTGGTCGCGTCAATTCTTTCGACTCGCGTTGGAGCGCAGTTCCTTCATTGGTGACCTACCGACATGGATACGGCAGTGACGCTTAAACTGCCTACCTTCTGGGAGGCTCACGCGGCTGTTTGGTTCGCTCAGGCGGACTCTCAGTTCGCCCTGCGAGGCATCACCGCGGACGACACCCGCTTCCACCATGTTGTGGCGGCGCTCGGTTCCGCCACCGCGGCCCGTGCCTTGAGCCTCCTCGAGCACCCGCCGGCTGCTGACAAATACGACGCGCTGAAGACACTCCTCCTCGACGCTTTCGCCCTCTCACCGGCAGCACGCGCACGGCGCCTGCTCGCTCTGCCCGAGCTCGGCGACACGCGCCCGTCAGAGCGCATGGACTATATGCTCTCATTGCTCGGTCAGCACTCTCCGGATTTTCTGTTCCGCGAGCTGTTCCTTCGCCAGCTGCCTCACCCGGTACGCCTCGCCCTGGCTGGCACGTTGATCATGGATTCCCGCGCCCTCGCCAGGGAAGCCGATAAGATCTCCTCGGCGGGCCAGCACATCGGCGCGGTTACCTGGAGCCCGCCACCGTCCGAGGCGACGCCCACGACGCCCGAGCGCCTGCGCGGTTGGAGGCCGAACTGCCGGTGCAACTGGCGGCCACCACGCCGCACCGCCCGCTTCCGACACGACGGCCGGGGCCTCCACCTGACCGGGCGTGGTGTTATTACCACGCCAGGTTCGGACACAAGGCTCGGACGTGCCGGCCCCCGTGCACTTTCGGCAGGTCGGGAAACGGCCGGGCCGGCGTTCATTCCCAGCCATGAGCGCCGGCCACTCGGGCAACTTGCTGTTTATTCGGGACAAAGCGTCTGGGCGGCGTTTCCTGTGTGACACCGGCGCCCAACTGAGCGTCATACCCGCCTCCGAGCAGGACAGGCGGGACGCCGTTTGCGGCCCCTCTTTGGTCGCTGCTAATGGCTCGGCCATACGCACTTTCGGCCCATGCGTCGTCACCCTCTGCTTCGGCAGCCGGCGTTTTCAATGGACTTTTGTGACCGCCTGCGTCCCCATGGCTTTGCTGGGCGCCGACTTCCTCTGCGCGCACGGGCTGCTGGTCGACGTCAAACATCGTCGCCTTGTCAACGCCGAGACCTTCAGCTCCCTGGCGTGCACGATGAGCAGCTCCGCGCCGACCGAACTGGCGTGCGCCCTCCCGGCAGCGAACGAGTTCGCTCGCCTGCTCGCGGAATTCCCGGCCCTCACGCGGCCGACGTTTTCGGCCATCGCGGTGCAGCACGGGATTGAGCACCACATACCCACTACGGGCCCGCTGGTCTACGCCAGGGCCCGCCGCCTCGACCCGGCCAAGCTCGCCGTGGCGAAGGCCGAGTTCGACGTGTTGGAGCACCTCGGCATCGTGCGGCGCTCCGATAGCGCGTGGGCCTCGCCACTGCACATCGTGCCAAAGCCGGGGGGTGGATGGCGCCCGTGTGGCGACTACCGCCGTCTCAACGACGCTACCACCCCCGACAGGTACCCGATCCCGCATATTCAGGACTTTTCCGCCCGTTTGGCGGGACGGGTCATCTTTTCGAAAATTGACCTGATATGGGGCTACCACCAGGTACCTGTCCGGGCGGCCGACGTCCCGAAGACGGCCGTCATCACGCCGTTCAGCCTGTTCGAATTTTTGCGGATGCCGTTTGGCCTCAAGAACGCGGCCCAGGCGTTCCAGCGCTTGATGGACGGCGTGCTGTGCGACCTGCCGTTTCTTTTCGTCTATCTGGACGATATCCTTGTCGCCAGCACGTCCCGCGCTGAGCACCTCCTCCACCTCCGAACACTGTTCGGTCGCCTCAGTGAGCACAGCTTAATTGTCAACCCGGTCAAATGCCACTTCGGCGCGACGACCGTTGACTTTTTGGGCCACCGCATCACCAAGACCGGGGCTGTGCCGCTGCCGACCAAGGTCGAGGCCATCACCACGTTCCCGCGTCCCCGTTCCATCAAGGCCCTCCAAGAGTTCCTCGGCATGGTGAATTTTTATCACCGATTCGTGCCCCGCGCTGCTCAGCTCATGCGGCCCCTTTACGAGGCCCTCTGGGGCAAGCCGGCCAAGCATGACATTGTTTGGTCCGCGGCCATGGACGCGGCCTTCGCCAGCGCCAAACGGGCCCTCGCCGACGCAACGCTGCTGGCTCACCCGGTGCTCAACGCGCCCATTGCCCTCACTACGGACGCCTCCAACTACGCGGTGGGCGCCGTCCATGAGCAATGGGTGGACGGGGTTTGGCAGCCACTCGCTTTTTTCAGCCGGCAACTCCGGCCGAACGAGTTAAACTACAGCATGTTCGACCGCGAGCTGCTCGGGCTATTCCTGGCCGTTCGCCATTTCCGACACCTCCTGGAGGGCCGCCCGTTCACGGCTTTCGTCGACCACAAGCCGTTGGTCTACGCAATGGCTAAGGTCACGGAGCCGTGGTCGGCCCGCCAGCAGCGCCACCTCTCCGCCGTGTCGGAGTTCACCACGGACATCCGGCACGTCGCCGGCAAAGACAACGCCGTGGCCGACTGTCTTTCTCGGGCCAGCGCGAACGCGGTCCACCTCGGCGTGGACTTCGCGCTCATGGCGGCCGACCAGACCACCGATGCCTCGGTGCAGGCACTCCGTGCAGCGGACACGGGCCTCCGCCTGGCCGACATTCCCTTCGCGGGCACCGTCCTGCTCTGCGACGTCTCCCAGGGCCAGCCTCGCCCCATCGTGCCCGTTTCCTGGCAGCGCCGCATCTTCGCCTCCATCCACGGCCTTTCTCACCCGGGCCGGAAAGCTTCTCAGAAGCTGGTGTCGGCCCATTTCGTCTGGCACGGCCTTCGACGAAACATCCGCGACTGGGCCAACGCCTGCACGGCCTGCCAGCGGGTCAAGGGGCACCACCACACCCAGGCCCCGCTGGCACCTTTCGCCGTGCCTGAACGGCGTTTCGACCACGTCCACGTGGACCTGGTGGGTCCCCTGCCCCCCTCGCGGGGGTTCACCCACCTGCTCACCATGGTGGACAGGACCACCAGGTGGCCGGAGGCCGTGCCCCTCGCCTCCACCACCACCGCCAATGTGGCGCAGGCGTTCATCGCCACCTGGGTCGCGCGCTTCGGCGCACCAGCGGACATCTCGTCCGACCGCGGCCCACAGTTCACGTCTGAGCTTTGGGGCGTGGTCGCCCGTTCGTTGGGGGTCACGCTGCACCGCACCACGGCCTACCACCCCCAAGCCAACGGGTTGTGCGAGCGGTTTCACCGCTCCATGAAGGCCGCACTCATGGCCGGCCTTCAGGACGACGGTTGGGCCGACCGGCTGCCGTGGGTCCTTTTGGGCCTTCGCACGGCCCCCAAGGAAGACCTCCAGGCGTCCGCCGCCGAGCTCGTCTACGGCCAGCCGCTCCGCGTCCCGGGCGAATTCGTGCCCGACGCTACCAGTCCCTGGTCCGCCGCTCGCCAGCGCTCGGACCTCCAGGAGGCCGCCCGACGATTTGCCCCCGTGCCGACGTCCCGCCACGGTGGGTCCCAGTCCTACGTCCCCCCGGCGCTTCGCACAGTGGAGTACGTCTTTGTGCGTCATGACGCGCACCGCGGGCCACTCCGGCCGCCGTACGACGGGCCCTTCCGGGTCCTGCGACGGGGCGACAAGTCTTTCATCGTCGACTTCGGCGGCCGGCCGGACCGGATTTCTGTGGACCGCCTCAAACCGGCGCACATGGACGTCGACCGACCACCACGGTTGGCCCTTCCTCCGCGGCGAGGCCGCCCCCCGTCCACAGTTCCCCCCGCTCGACCACCCACCACCACGTCGGACCCCTCCCCACGACCCTCCAGGGGTCGATTCGGCCGGGTCATCCGGACCCCCCTTAAATTGACCCTGCCGGTGCAGGTCGATTCTGGAGGGGCGTGTGTAGCGGTTACCGCTGGATGCACACAATCGCCTTGCACCGGCCAGAACACGGCCAGACGCGCCTCTCCCGGGCATGCCCGGACTCACTGTTCCCGGGCACGCCCGAACCTCCCGGGCACGCCCGGTCTCGTCTTTCCCGGGCATGCCCGCTATCGCCTTTTCAGGGCTCGCCCAGAGCGTCCGGGCATGCCCGCTATCGCCTTTCCAGGGCTCGCCCAGAGCGTCCGGGCATGCCCGCTATCGCCTTTCCGGGGCTCGCCCAGAGCGCCCGGGCACGCCCAGCCTCGACTTGCCAGGCCGCAGCCAAACACGCCCGGGCAGGTCCAGACTCGCCTTTCCAAGGCTCGCCCTTGACACCCGGGCATGCCCGGTATAGCTTTTGCCGGGCAAACTTCCCGACATAAATGTGTATATATATTGCTGCCCGATAAACGGGCTTGTCAGAATACCTGAGCTGTTTTGTTTCAATAAAGCAACTCGGACGAATTCCGTCTTTGGTCGCGTCAATTCTTTCGACTCGCGTTGGAGCGCAGTTCCTTCAATATATCTATTTCAATTGAAATATCTACTTGAACACTGCGTTGGGTAAAGTGTTCCATGAACTCTCTAGTTAGATGTTAATTTAGGGGAAGGAGGTTAAGTTGAGAAAAGGTAGAGGAGGAATGAGGCCAGAAAGGAGAAAGGAGAGCAGAAGATTGTGCAAAGAGAAAGGAAATAAGTTTGGGAGCTGGGACATAGGAGTTGGGGGAAAGAAGGAAAAGGGCATGTCATAAATTCCACCATATTTGCATACGTAATAATTAAATGTCCCCTGACTCCGTAAAACCTGCACGAGATCTGCTGGCGGAGAACCAAACAAGGACTGAGCACCAGAGGACGAAACAGTGCTTGCGGTAGATTGCTCAGAGGCAAATTATCACCAGGAATCTCTGACATGTCTCTGGCAGTTGAGAAGCATTCTGGAGGACATATGGAAAGATCCTTAAAGAAAGGTCGGAACTGGAATTTTTTTTTTTGTAAATGAATGAATGAACGTCTGAGGGTCTTGACTGTTAAAATATTTAATCACTTCTTACCAATATCAACTTGACTTGCAATGATCCATCATTATTTTAATGATCAGTTGACCATCATGGGGGTTGCCAAATGGACAAAGAAATGTACTTCAATTGTATGCCTCGGAAAGTATTATCTAGACTCCAGAGTGTCTTCATGAATTTGGATAACTTCGAGGATTTGATGACCCTCGTGCTGACAAAGGTCTGAGAGTTAAAAGAAAAAGCCAACAGGTGAATCTGGCAGAATAGTCTAGATAGCTTTACAGTTTAGGTTCGAATCCCGACCCAGCTATAAACTGGCATCTTGGTGTTTCACAGGCAGGGAAAGCCTGGTATTTCCTTAAAGGTTAAGATGGCTGCTTTGAGATCTTAGGGTCTTGAGTTCGAGCCCCTGTCGTGCTGTTGAATTAACACCAGGTGGGTTGACAGCCTGTGATCCTTCCGAGGTCGACAAAATGAGCACCAGCTGACTGGTAATGGGGGCACTGCATCGACGGCACATCTGGGCTCCCAGGAAATGATGCAGCCACAGACTCAAAACGAAACACCAACAACACCACCACCACCAACAACAACAACACCAACAACAACAGGCAGGGCGATCTATAAACGTTTGTGCTGTCTCTCAGATGACTGTTAAGCTGGGTGTCTTGTATGCCAGAATTAGTTGGTAGATGTTAAAGATCCCACGATGTATTTTGATGAAGAGTAGGCGCGTTATCAGCCTGAACAAATTCCCAATTCCTACTCTGACCAACTGCTGGAAAGCCAACTGTAAACCATCCAGTGTAACCCTTGCCAAGAGATTCCTTAATTTATCTCTATGAAGAGTATGGTTATACATTGTGATGATGATACCAACAGGTAGGCCTATGTTTGGAAATTACAACCACCGAGCACCACATCACTGAGTTTTACTTCAAACATTAATATCCCATAAAGTAGTTATTTAAATGATGGGAACAGCTAGATGAGAATCACACACGAACTCTGAAAATTATGACACATAGGGAGGGATTCCTGTTATCATCTACCATACAAAACATAATATCAGTTTGTGTGTTTGTACAGATGTCTGTCCCCCTTCATAAGAGTAGGTTTTAAAGGCCAATCTTTTAACACGAATGTGTGTTCATGCCAGTCTATTTTGCAGATATAATAAACTCGAAAAGCATTTTCCATAAAAGAGTAATTATGCCTTTTCTTTTGGAAATGTAGACTGTGGCTTGCAAACTGAGCCTCAAGGGCGGTGTACAGAAGTATTTTTTTTAAATAACAACAAATACAAGGAACAGGGAGTTGAAGTTCGCTGCACATGATGTGCAACGTGTGCAGAGTCAAATGAGTGTTAATTTACGTCTGGAAGATGTCTGATAAATAAAGAAGATAGAAGTACACCTGATACTAGGCCAAGGCTTCAGACTTTGGCACACTCACGAGGCTATACTGTTGAATAAACTGTTCCAACCCATAATTTTTGACAGGGTTGTTACAAGTATCTATATAATATTCTCTGTAGGTAATTCTGTCTGTGAGTCTGTCCGGGAGAGTGGCTACACCCGGTCTGGGAGAGGCTTCAAAAACAAATATCCACCATTTTGTTTACTCGCATAGCTTTCAGGCCTCTTTTGTTAGGCCCGCGGTGTCTTGCTCTCTCTCACAGTTTTATTTCAACTCTAATTCGATATCTTATTTCATTTTTCATAGCCGCTAACATGGTTTTAGACTCGGTTGAAAAAAAACGGGAATAAAATTAGATGAAAATTACCGTTTATAGAACAAAATGTATTTTCAAAGGCCTGTAACAAAGACCATTGAGACTCTCTCACGGCTTTATCTCGACTCTAATTCACCATCTGATTTCATTTTTATCGATGGTTTTAGACGGTTTCAGCAATAATTGAGAAAATTCATGCATACACGGGAAATTGCTGAGACATTTTAGAAATTTGCCTATTTAGACATTTTAGAACATTCGAAATTTAGAAATTTTAGAAATTTTAGAATTTTTTAGAAATTTTAGAAATTTGAATATAAATTTTAGAAATTCGCGGACTTGTCACTTGGACACTTGAATTCACGGATTCTTGAAGTCACATATCATACACCGCCTAAAATAACAGACGGGAAAATGCCGAGATATATTAAAAATTTGCGGTGGACTTTTCCATTTGATGACAGTAGTCACGATGAAATATTTAATTTAGGCGTAGTCACAATAAAAAGTCAACAATGTGGGGAGAGGGCCGGCACTTCGTTCACGTATCACCACAGACGGGAAATTGCCGACAGATATTTCTTCATTCTTATTTAATTCATCATTATTATAGGGAAGTAAAGGTAATCCTGTTTAAACTTCCATTCATTCCATCGATGTTTAAAAAAATATTTTTGCACGAGTTCTCAAGACTGAATCGTGTTCCCATCCAGGATTAATAAGCAAACTCCATTTCACGTGTGCATGGACATGTAATTCCCATGTAAAATAAATAAATAAACACAGATGGGAAATTGCCAAGAGATATTTTTTCGTTCTTATTTTATAAACTATGTGCACGTATGCATTAAAGAAGTTTATTTAAAATCTTTAATGAAAACAATGTCATTTTGTATGCTGTAACGAAAAGAGTAACTTTGGTTTGCGTGAGACAGAAAGGTGTAATGTACAGAAAAGGTGTTCTAATACACCGCCCAAAAGGATTTTTTTCTCAGGGACTTTTCCATTTGAGCTATATTCTTTATATAGTCGGAATGTTTCATTCTTTAGACGTAGTCACAATAAAAAGTTGCAATTAGGTACACTGCACGTGGGGAGAAGGGCGGAGCATCGTTTACGTGTCGCCACTCGCGTTTGTAAAAGCTATCTCCAAAATGAATAAAATAATGAGGGAACAGAAGGATACCGCCAATGAAAGATAACACAGACTTGCACGGGATGCTGAACAACAAAGACATTGGAAGGTAATGTGTGCTCAGCAAATATATACAAGAGCAGCTGTAAAGAATCCGAATGAAGTATTGGATAATATTGTTTAAGATCATCAGTGCGGTGCGAGTCCGATGACGTCACCATGCGTGTACTGTTCTGCGAAACATTTCACTAATTAATGAACAGGACAAGGGGGTGGATTTACACTGTGTTGCTCCAAGTGAAAAGTTCAATTACCTCTAATATTTGCCGTACCTGCTCGATTGGAACAATTGCCGGAGTGACAGTGGGAGAGGAGACTGAGGCAGGGGGAGAGGAGACTGGGAGAGGGGGAGAGGAGACTGGGGGAGGGGGAGAGGAGTCAGGAGGAGTTGGAAAAGAATGAGGGGAGAGGAGTAAAGCGACCCCCAATCTCCCCCGTGTGTGACCCATTCTTCCCCGTGTGTGTGACCCAGTCTCCCCCGTGTGTGTGACCCAGACTCCCCCCCGTGTGTGACCCACTCCCCCCTGTGTGTGTGACCCACTCTGCCCCGTGTGTGTGACCCACTCTCCCCCGTGTGTGTGACCCACTCTCCCCCGCATGTGTGACCCACTCTCCCCCATGTGTGACCCACTCTCCCCTGTATGTGACCCACTCCTCGGTGCAGTGTGCATGATGTGGGAGGGATGGGGGTGGGGAGGGAGAGGATTTGAGCTCTTGAAGTCACGTTTTACATGAGATGTAATTACACATTTCAAACTGTATTTCCCATGTGCACGCAGATGTATTCACTTGTTATCAGAAGTAAATAAATTGTGTAGATTACATAATTTGTGGATCTGATAAATTGCCAGTAACCATTTTGTAAAACTGAATGTGTAGCATCTAAATTAATATGTCCAAATGTCACACACGCCCATGCCCATGGGATTCCCACGGGTGACCGCACTAGTGTATATATAAAATGCTAATACCTGTCTGTCTGTCCCACCCTGAAACACAGAAACGCTCCTTGAAGAGAAAAAAAACCTATTAAGTATAGGTTGCCTCATATTGATCCAAATCTATGGGAAAATTATAATTTATTTTCAATCAGACAAAATAAATTGAATTGTGGAGGGGGTGGGTGTTTCGGTAACATAAATACTCCTCGACTGCTCCCTGTTAAGGGATCCCTGTTTCAATCGATTTTTCTTTGCTATTAAGAAATATGTCACGATATATTTGCTGTGAAGAACTATATGGGAAAGAGTAGGTTGGGGAGTTGTGGTGGGGATGAGTTTGGGGTGGGAGGAAATTTGAAGGCTTAGAATGGGGAGGGGATTGAAGCCCTACGGTTCAGAGGGGGAGGTTGATGACTTGAGGTTTGGGGGAGGGAGTGCGAAGTTGAGGACTTCAAGTCACATTTTACGCCGAATATGTCATCCCTTCCTTCCGGTACATAGCCTCTATTCTTGCCAAGACTTTCAGACTACCTCCTAGTGGTGCATCATGGTAACAGTGCTCTTGAAGGCGCTAGCTAAATGGCTGGAGGATCTTGGAGTAGCTTGGTACCCTAGAGGTGCAGTATGCAAGGCCCTCCGTTGTGAGGACTTCCTGTGACACTCACCAATCCAATCAGTGAATGTGGAGCTCTTTAGCCTTGGTAGGCAGTCCACCTAGGAGAAGGAAACTCTGATTGTAAATCCTCCTGCCACCTTGCAGGGTTTGACTCTTTAGACAAAGGATAGGTCCACAGCTGATTCTGTCGTGGCGTCAGGAAATCCGGACACAAAAAACATGCCTCAAATATGCCTTTTGGCAAAGCGGCCATGAGGTGAATCACAGCTTCGACATGCAAGCATGGAAACGGCCTTAAGATGATGATGATGATGATGATGATGTGA
Organism: Myxine glutinosa; assembly: GCF_964187855.1. Classification (NCBI taxonomy): domain Eukaryota; kingdom Metazoa; phylum Chordata; class Myxini; order Myxiniformes; family Myxinidae; genus Myxine; species Myxine glutinosa. Next base: position 36,548,285 of record NC_136266.1, on the reverse strand, counting down.
TGATGATTCACAAACCTTTTCTCAACACTGTATAATAGGCTAATGCTGTCTGTCTATGTCCCCTGAAACACAGAAACGCTCCTCAGAGATAAAAAAAAAATTTTAATAAGGTGACAGGTGCTTGAAATTCATCCAAACCTTCAGGAAAAATATATTGTATAAAAACGAAGTTGTACACAAGAGATTGCATCTTCGTGCATATAAAGTGCCGATAACTATATCCGATTACTTCTTGGGGGAGAGGAGACTGGGGGAGGGGGAGAGGAGACTGCGGGAGGGGGAGAGGAGACTGCAGGAGGGGGAGAGGAGACTGGGGGAGGGGGAGAGGAGACTGGGGGAGGGCGAGAGGAGTCAGGAGGAGTTGGAAAAGAATGAGGGGAGAGGAGTAAAGCGACCCCCAATCTCCCCCGTGTGTGACCCACTCTCCCCCGTGCGTGTGCCCCACTCTCCCCCATGTGTGTGACCCACTCTCCCCCGTGTGTGTGACCCTCTCTCCCCCGTGTGTGTGTCCCACTCTCCCCCATGTGTGACCCACTCTCCCCTGTGTGTGTGCCCCACTCTCCTCCGTGTGTGACCCACTCTCCCCCATGTGTGTGACCCACTCTCCCCCGTGTGTGTGACCGATAACTCAGTGAAGGTGGACTTCAACAGGAGATGGGTTGGACGTGGTGGGGCAGTCCCATTGACTCCACGGTCTTCTGATGTGATGCCCTTAGACTTCTTCTTGTGTGGTTATGTCAAGGATTGTTTTCCAAACCTCTGTTGCTGGGATTGAAACACCGTTTGAGGACGGCCAATTGCATCAGCTTGTGATGGGACTATGTTGGACAACATGGGTTTTGAAGTCGATTATCGCTTGAATGTGCTACGTGCCACTATTGGTTTGGCTGTAATATATTATTGTAATTGTAATAATTGTAATTGTAATATATTGCTGTAATATATAATGAAATTTTAAAACCGGAACAAGACTCTGCTGACAGCCTGAACTTCATTCTTAAGCCTAAAGTTATCCTCACTTAATCCATGATAAGTTTACCCAATCAAATGTTTTGAATAAATCAATAAGTTGTGAAACTTATCTTACTCTCTTCTTTTCTTTATGCACCAGGTGCATACAAGTCCAACTCAACGAGTGCAAGAATAGGTGTGACGTTCGACTGCAAGTGGCAGGAAGTTGTAATTTGTTCAGGGTTCTGGCACTAACTCCCCGATTCTATGTGAAAGATAGCCTGGTGTTTGCTTAACGGTAAGGTGGATGGCTTGAGATTGCAGGGTCCTGAGCTCAAGCCCCTGGCTGCCGTTGAATTAACACTAGCTGGGTTGACTCAGCCTATCATCCTTCTGAGGTCGGCAAAATGAGCACCAGCTTACTGGGATGAATGAGCTGTTCGAGTAGCCTGCGGCGGAGTGGCGACCCATCCAGGATTGTGCCCAATCGCCAGGAAACTGTTTCAGCAGCCATATGTATCTGACGATGCCAAAATAAGTGGTCTTCTTCTTCTACGCGAAAGACACCATGGGATCTTTAACATGCACCAGTTAATGCTATTGGCCCTCCATCACTTGGCCATCATTTGGCATCATCATATTGGCCTTCCATCGAGGAGTATAATTGATAGACAGGCCCTCCGACCTAACATCAGCCCTCCATCGAGGAGTATAATTGATAGACAGGCCCTCCGGCCTAACATCGGCCCTCCATCGAGGAGTACAATTGATAGACAGGCCCTCTGGCCTAACATCGGCCCTCCATCGAGGAGTACAATTGATAGACAGGCCCTCCGGCCTAACATCGGCCCTCCATCGAGGAGTATAATTGATAGACAGGCCCACCGGCCTAACATCGGCCCTCAGTATGCCACACACATTAATGGCCCTGCCATTATGAGGTTATGAGAAACACAAGGATTACAGTTTATAGCGGTGTCAAGATCCCAACCCAGGCTGGAGAGATCAGGGGCTAATGGGCCTATGTCTCGTCTATAGGCGATCCTGGTGCTACCGCCATATTCCCTGAGAGTGTCTCGCAACATTACCAAAAGCTGTGTTGTTTGCTAACCCCAATAGATATTTTATTCTGTCTATCAATGTTGGCATGTTTTGTCATAAACTCTTCTTTTTTTTCTTTTCTTTTTTTTGTATACTGAATCGAGGCTCGTGAAAGAGCTGACATTTACTTCACAAACAAATCAACCAGACAAACAAAATATATAAAAAGAGGGAGCGGAAGACAAGAGAATGGGAAGCACACAAACACTTGAGAGCACACAACATTTAAGAGCAGGGAGATGTGTGGGAGATGTGTGGGAGGGAGAGGGCTTGGGGGGAGGAGGCGTGGGAAGGGGGGGGGGGTGGGAGAAGTATAAAACACAAGGACACCAAGGACTTCCAGGACAGAAGTTGGTATTTCAAAAAGTGGAATTTGGGGTGAAATTATCGGGGATAGAAAAGATCAAGGTTTTGGATGGGGGAAGATAAGAGATGGTGGTGAACAGCTGTTTTAAAGACCTGGAGGGTGGAGTGGGATTGAAGAGAGTGAGGGAGTTTGCTCCATAGGCGAGAGAAAAGAGGAATGAAGGAGTGAAGGTGAGCAGAGAGTCTTGATTTTGGCAGTTTAACCATAAGAGGTTTGCAGGCAGCTCTTGTGCGACCTGTAGGAATATTTGCGGGACAGAGCCCAGAGAGAGCTGGGGGGGCAAGGCCAGAAAGGAGTCGGTAGAAGACGGAAAGACCACCAACCTGTCTGCGGTGAGTGAGTGAGAGGCCCTTGGAGTTAGCTTCATCGCGGGAGATTCCAATGATTCTGAATGCTTTGCTATTTACGTTTGAAAGCGATGGTAACCCTCGTGCCATGCCCTCATGATGTACTTGTTGACCATTTGCAGTTCAAACAAAAATAAGAAGTACTGAGAGAGTTTGATTCATCAAAGACTAGCGGAAAGCACCCGGCGTTGCCCGGGTTCTTTTTGAATGAATTTACTACTATAATTCAGCTTTTACTCGCGGCCGTAGAAGATTGACTACTATAATTCAGCTCAGCTTTTAATTGCGAAATTGGCCCAGCCCAGCCGAGGCGGCCTCAACCGGCTTCGCCACCGAGCCTATAACCTTCTTGGGGCCCGTCCCGACATTTTAAGTTCTTTTTGAATGAATTTACTACTATAATTCATCTTTTACTCGCGGCTATAGAAGATTGACTACTATAATTCAGCTCAGCCTTTAAGTGCGAAATGGGCCCAGCCTGGCTGCAGCGGCCTGGACTGGCCTCACCACTTAGCCTATAACCTTCCCGGGGCCTGTCCCGACATTTTTGGTTCTTTTTGAATGAATTTACTACTATAATTCAGCTTTTACTCGTGGCTGTAGAAGATTGACTACTATAATTCAGCTCAGCTTTTAATTGTGAAATGGGCCCAGCCTGGCCGAGGTGGCCTGGACCGGCCTTGCCACCTCGCCTATAACCTTCCCGGGGCCCATCCCGACATTTTTTGTTTCAGAGGTTTCCTCCTATCTTTCACCGTTCAGGAAATTAGCGCGTGCAGACAAACAAACAAACAAACAAACAAACAAAAACTTTCTTTTATATATATAGATGAAAATGCTCTGTTGGGGCTGGGGTAGTAAGGCATGCCCTATGACACCGTTACATAACACGAGGATAAGTCATTTTTATTGTTAGAGGTTTTTTACAAACCACACAAGCTTATTTTATACATGTAAGCCATTTAGGGTAATTTGCGTCAGGCCTTGTAAAGCTGTATTCATTGGTGTCGCTTGTAAAACCGTTTTTGACAAAGCCTAAAAGACCAAGACTGCAATGCCATATAAGTACGGTTAAAGGTTTTTTTTAATCTCCAACCCACAGGTATATAGCAGCTACGGGTCTACCCGGAGGGCATCGCCGCTTACATTCCGTGTACCAGTCCGATTTCGTGAAACGTTGTATCTCTGGACTGCTGTGCCTCCAAGGACTGAAACAATGGCTGGCTCACTTCACACAGTTCAGCAATTAAAAGCAATCGACCTCGGCATACCGAGATCGTGAGTGCTGAGCCCAAGGCAGTGGCAAAGGCGGCGAGGAGGAAGGGAAGAGAGTGGGGGTAGGACTGTATAGTGGGTTTAGGGTTGGTATGGGGTCCTTAGAGAGGGGACCTGGGGAGGGCAATACACAGAGATGAGGACCCACCAAATTGAGGCAGGTGGCTTCTGAAAAGGCACTTTGTTAGTTTGGTCTTCGCAGGTGTTCCTCCGGCCTTGTAGGGCAGCAGAATATATCAACTTTTTTTAAACACAATCAAATAAAGGTCTTACCAATTTACTCCAACATCATAATTATGTACACGTGGTTTATAGTGGTCTTTATGTAAATACTAATGGGGTATGCTTTCACATTATGTAAGCAATAACAAACCGTGCTTCGTACGTAGGTACATAATAAAGAGACGTTTTATGATTATAGGCGAGCATCACTGACCTCCTGATAGATATCAATTGAGGTTATTATTATTATTATTATTGTTATTATTGTTTTTTTTTTTTTATGCCTCCATTCCCGAAGGTCGCCGGAGGCATTATGTTTCCAGGTTGTCCGTCCGTACAGGCTAAACCTCGTTTTTCTCAGCAACCACATGTCCGATTGAGACGAAACTTTCAGGGTAGGAGTGACACCCTTGCAGAATGTTTTTATGATAATTGTGATGTCATAGGTCACGTGGTATGGCCGCCATCTTGGATTGAAAGCAAATAATTTTAAAAATATTTCTCTGAAACCGCTGAATGGGAAAATTTGAAACTTGGCACATTGTCAAGTACTCCCAATAGGGAACAAAAGTATGATAATGATGACATCATAGGCGAAGTGGTATACCAGCCAAAAACGTTTTAATCGAATTCTTTATTCTAAAAATCTGAAATTGCATGCACATGATCTATGACCCATTTGTATTGAAATATTAAATTTATGACATCATAAGTCACATGATTTGGCAGCCATATTGGATTTTACCTAAAACCTCAAAAAAACAACCTCTCCCAAACCACCAAACCAATTGGCTCAAAACTTTACATGTGTCATTAACTAGGCATGGCGATTAAAAGATTATCACAAAAACATCATTGGTCACATGGTGTGGCAGCCATATTGGATTGAAGGAAAATATTAAATAATTATATCTCTGAAACTGCTTACCCTATTGATGAGAAATTTTACAAACATCATCTAACACCACTGTTGTATATAGTTTTAAAATGATGATGTTGTAGGTAAAGTGGTTTGGCAGCCATATTGGATCAAAACGTGATCCCCTACACATACATATGCACAGTGTACATTTTAAAAATCATATGTCACGTGGTGTAGCAGCCATATTAACTTGAAAGCCGATAATTTAAAAAAAATCCTCCTCTGAAGCCGCTTCACCGATTGAGGTGAAACCTGTCATGGCTGGTAAAAATGTGAAACTTGAAAACAGCTGAAGGGATTTAAATCGAACTTGTTTATTTTTAGGACAGTGAACGAGAGCATCTACTTGTTGTGGGACTATGCGGAGGCATATTGGCGACACAGTTGCATTGCTCTATTTATGGATGTGTTTATGGTTTTTTACGTAAGTTTTAATTGAGGTTTTTATTTCACAGTTTACAGTTATAGGAATTACAATTTTCAAATGCTAGATATCCATTAAGGTTTTTATTTCACATTTACGTTTATAGAAATTACAATGCAGTTTACAGTAATAGAAATTAAAATTTTCAAATACTACATATCTGTTTGGCTTTGTTTGTATTTCACAGTTTACAGTTGCAGAAATTACAATTTTTAAATGCGAGATATCGATTGAGGTTTTTATTTCACATTTACAGTTATATAAATTACAATTTTCAAATGCTGGATATCGATTGAGGTTTTTATTTCACATTTACAGTTATATAAATTACAATTTTCAAATGCTGGATATCGATTGAGGTTTTTATTTCACATTTACAGTTGTAGAAATTACAATTTTCAAATGCGGGATATCGATTGAGGTTTTTATTTCACAGTTTAGAGTTATAGAAATTACAATTTTCAAATGATGGATATTGATTGAGGTTTTTATTTCACATTTACAGTTATAGAAATTACAATTTTCAAATGCTAGATATCGATTGAGGTTTTTATATCACAGTTTAGAGTTATAGAAATTGCAATTTTTAAATGCTGGATATCGATTGAGGTTTTTTATTTCACATTTACAGTTATATAAATTACAATTTTTAAATGCTAGATATCGATTGAGGTTTTTTTTTCACATTTACAGTTATATAAATTACAATTTTCAAATGCTACATATCGATTGAGGTTTTTATATCACAGTTTAGAGTTATAGAAATTGCAATTTTCAAATGCTGGATATCGATTGAGGTTTTTATTTCACATTTACAGTTGTAGAAATTACAATTTTCAAATGCTGGATATCGATTGAGGTTTTTATTTCACAGTTTAGAGTTATAGAAATTACAATTTTCAAATGATGGGTATTGATTGAGGTTTTTATTTCACATTTACAGTTATAGAAATTACAATTTTCAAATGCTAGATATCGAGTGAAGTTTTTATATCACAGTTTGGAGTTATAGAAATTACAATTTTCAAATGTAAGATATCGATTGAGGTTTTTATTTCACATTTACAGTTGCAGAAATTACAATTTATAAATGCTAGATATCGATTGAGGTTTTTTTTTCACATTTACAGTTATATAAATTACAATTTTCAAATGCTAGATATCGATTGAGGTTTTTATATCACAGTTTAGAGTTATAGAAATTGCAATTTTCAAATGCTGGATATCGATTGAGGTTTTTATTTCACATTTACAGTTGTAGAAATTACAATTTTCAAATGCTGGATATCGATTGAGGTTTTTATTTCACAGTTTAGAGTTATAGAAATTACAATTTTCAAATGATGGATATTGATTGAGGTTTTTATTTCACATTTACAGTTATAGAAATTACAATTTTCAAATGCTAGATATCGAGTGAAGTTTTTATATCACAGTTTGGAGTTATAGAAATTACAATTTTCAAATGCAAGATATCGATTGAGGTTTTTATTTCACATTTACAGTTGCAGAAATTACAATTTTTAAATGCTAGATATCGATTGAGTTTTTTTTTCCACATTTACAGTTATATAAATTACAATTTTCAAATGCTAGATGTCGATTGAAGTTTTTATATCACAGTTTAGAGTTATAGAAATTGCAATTTTCAAATGCTAGATATTGATTGAGGTTTTTATTTCACATTTACAGTTATATAAATTACAATTTTCAAATTCTGGATATCGATTGAGGTTTTTATTTCACATTTACAGTTATATAAATTACAATTTTCAAATGCTGGATATCGATTGAGTTTTTTTTTCCACATTTACAGTTATATAAATTACAATTTTTAAATGCTGGATATCGATTGAGGTTTTTATTTCACATTTACAGTTATATAAATTACAATTTTTAAATGCTGGATATTGATTGAGGTTTTTATTTTACATTTACAGTTATATAAATTACAATTTTCAAATGCTGGATATCGATTGAGGTTTTTATTTCACATTTACAGTTATATAAATTACAATTTTCAAATGCGGGATATCGATTGAGGTTTTTATTTCACATTTACAGTTATATAAATTACAATTTTCAAATGCTAGATATCGATTGAGGTTTTTATTTCACATTTACAGTTATATAAATTACTATTTTCAAATGCTGGATATCGATTGAGGTTTTTATTTCACATTTACAGTTATATAAATTACAATTTTCAAATGCTGGATATCGATTGAGGTTTTTATTTCACATTTACAGTTGTAGAAATTACAATTTTCAAATGCTGGATATCGATTGAGGTTTTTATTTCACAGTTTAGAGTTATAGAAATTACAATTTTCAAATGATGGATATTGATTGAGGTTTTTACTTCACATTTACAGTTATAGAAATTACAATTTTCAAATGCTAGATATCGAGTGAAGCTTTTATATCACAGTTTGGAGTTATAGAAATTACAATTTTCAAATGCAAGATATCGATTGAGGTTTTTATTTCACATTTACAGTTGCAGAAATTACAATTTTTAAATGCTAGATATGGATTGAGGTTTTTTTTTCACATTTACAGTTATATAAATTACAATTTTCAAATGCTCGATATCGATTGAGGTTTTTATATCACAGTTTAGAGTTATAGAAATTGCAATTTTCAAATGCTAGATATCGATTGAGGTTTTTATTTCACATTTACAGTTGTAGAAATTACAATTTTCAAATGCTGGATATCGATTGAGGTTTTTATTTCACAGTTTAGAGTTATAGAAATTACAATTTTCAAATGATGGATATTGATTGAGGTTTTTATTTGACATTTACAGTTATAGAAATTACAATTTTCAAATGCTAGATATCGAGTGAAGTTTTTATATCACAGTTTGGAGTTATAGAAATTACAATTTTCAAATGCAAGATATCGATTGAGGTTTTTAATTCACATTTACAGTTGCAGAAATTACAATTTTTAAATGCTAGATATCGATTGAAGTTTTTATATCACAGTTTAGAGTTATAGAAATTGCAATTTTCAAATGCTAGATATCGATTGAGGTTTTTATTTCACATTTACAGTTATATAAATTACAATTTTTAAATGCTTGATATTGATTGAGGTTTTTATTTCACATTTACAGTTATATACATTACAATTTTCAAATGCTGGATATCGATTGAGGTTTTTATTTCACATTTACAGTTATATAAAATGCAATTTTTAAATGCTGGATATTGATTGAGGTTTTTGTTTCACATTTACAGTTATATAAATTACAATTTTTAAATGCTAGATATCAATTGAGGTTTTTATTTCACATTTACAGTTATATAAATTACAATTTTAAAATGCTAGATATCGATTGAGGTTTTTATTTCACATTTACAGTTATATAAATTTCAATTTTCAAATGCTAGATATCGATTGAGGTTTTTATTTCACATTTACAGTTATATAAATAACAATTTTTAAATGCTGGATATTGATTGAGGATTTTATTTCACATTTACATTTATAGAAATTACAATTTTCAAATGCTAGATATCGATTGAGGTTTTTATATCACAGTTTGGAGTTCTAGAAATTACAATTTTCAAATGCTAGATATCGATTGAGGTTTTTATTTCACATTTACAGTTGTAGAAATTACAATTTTTAAATGCAAGATATCGATTGAGGTTTTTATTTCACATTTACAGTTATATAAATTACAATTTTAAATGCTAGATATCGATTGAGGTTTTTATTTCACATTTACAGTTATATAAATTACAATTTTTAAATGCTAGATATCGATTGAGGTTTTTATTTCACAGTTACAGTTATATAAATTACAATTTTCAAATGCTAGATATCGATTGAGGTTTTTATTTCACATTTACAGTTATATAAATTACAATTTTTAAATGCTGGATATTGATTGAGGTTTTTATTTCACATTTACATTTATAGAAATTACAATTTTCAAATGCTAGATATCGATTGAGGTTTTTATTTCACGTTTACAGTTGCAGAAATTACAATTTTTAAATGCGAGATATCGATTGAGGTTTTTATTTCACATTTACAGTTATATAAATTACAATTTTGAAATGCTAGATATCGATTGAAGTTTTTATATCACAGTTTAGAGTTATATAAATTACAATTTTGAAATGCTAGATATCGATTGAAGTTTTTATATCACAGTTTAGAGTTATATAAATTACAATTTTTAAACGCTAGATATCGATTTAGGTTTTTATTTCACATTTACAGTTATACAAATTACAATTTTCAAATGCTCGATATCGATTGATGTTTTTATTTCACATTTACAGTTATATAAATTACAATTTTCAAATGCTAGATATCGATTGTGGTTTTTATTTCACATTTACAGTTATATAAATTACAATTTTTAAATGCTGGATATTGATTGAGGTTTTTATTTCATATTTACATTTATAGAAATTAAAATTTTCAAATGCTGGATATCGATTGAGGCTTGTATTTCACATTTACAGTTATAGAAATGACAATTTTCAAATGCTAGATATCGATGGAGGTTTTTATTTCACATTTTAGCGTTATAGATATAACAATTTTCAAAGGCTGGATTTCGATTGAGGTTTTTATTTCACATTTTAGAGTTATAGAAATAACAATTTTCAAAGGCTGGATTTCGATTGAGGTTTATATTTGACAGTTTAAAGTTATAAAAATTAAAATTTTCAAATGGTAGATATCGATTGAGATTTTTACGGACGTGTTTATAGTTTTCACGGTTGTAAATTTTCATTTACAGACGCTTTCCAATGGTTCTGTGATTTTTGCTGGTGTACCGGCTTCAATGTCCGTCGGTACATCAAAATTCAACTTTCTACATCACCCGCAAGGTACCGAACATTAATAACAATCAGTGAGTGCGAGTGCTTAGATTGATCTTTATATATCATATATGCTAGCAATGGTACCTGCCCTATGAACGGGGCTTCAATTGGGAAGTCCAAATGAAAAGGCAAAATATCAGAAATGGAAGGCTTTTTTTATTTTAAACAATTCATATAAACATCCGTTGAATCATATCACACGCAAATCATCAAAATCTAAACAGCACATGGCACCCATTTTGAAAAAAGATTGAATTCTGCAAAACGGAAGCGGCTGCGACACGTCTTTCTCAGTCGCACGTTTATGTGTGAAGAGTGTGCGCTGAATCTGTAACACGGAAGCGGCCGCTACACCTGTTTCTCAGTCGGCAGTAATACGGCAGTGATACGCCATAAAGCCCAGATCGGTGGAGTGTTGCAGTGATGGTTGTCCGTCTGGAAGTTTCTCCCATCTCCACACAGGATCTCTGGAGCTCAACCAGAGTGACCATCGGGTTCTTGGTCACTCACCTCTCTTACCAAGGCCCTTCTCCCCCGATTGCTCAGTTTGGCCGGGCGGCCAGCTCGAGGAAGAGTCCTGGTTGTTGCAAACTTCTTCCATTTAAGAATTATGGAGGCCACTGTGCTCTTGGGAACCTTCAATGCAGCAGAGATATTTTTTTGTAGGCTTTTCCAGATCTGTGCCTCGACACAATCCTGTCTCTGAGCTCTGCAGGCAGTTCCTTCGACCTCATGGCTTGGTTTTTGCTCTGATATGCATTGTCAGCTGTGAGAACTTATATAGACAGGTGTGTGCCTTTCCAAATCATGTCCAATCAATTAAATTTACCACAGGTGGACTCCAATCAAGGTGTAGAAACATCTCAAAGATGATCAAGAGAAATGGGAGGCACCTGAGCTAAATTTCAAGTATCATAGCAAAGGGTATGAATACTTATGTCAATGCGATATTTAAGTTTTTTCTTTTTAATAAATTTGCAAAACTTTCTAAAATCCTGTTTTCTCTTTGTCATTATGGGGTATTGAGTGTAGATTGATGAGGGAAAAAATGAATTTAAACGATTTCAGCATAAGGCTGCAACATAACAAAATGTGAAAAAAGTGAAGGGGTCTGAATACTTTCTGAATGCACTGCAGTAAGATGTGCAATTCAGACCAACAGGCATCGTGTGCCACGCAAGTGAGTGTGATCAGGTGAAGTGGAATAGGTGAAAAAAGGGATATATTTTGTTTAACGGTTTGCTTGTATGTTGCTGTTGCTCTGAGCCAGATGCTCTTATGGATTTGAATGATGTTGCGGATGCTTCCAAGGGTCAAGGTATAAGAACAATAAGCTGATGTATAAAGCAATGGCTCTGAAGAGGTAGACACTTTGTACAATCCTCTAAAGAGATAAATTAATATGTAAATAAAATATGTTTACTGGTGATGGTAAACTTCCATCGATGGAAGGGCAATGACACTATTTTTGAAGAGGCTGACATAATATCTCAGTGGTCGTGCATTTCGGATTATAGCTGTCTCGTCCAGGTTCAATTCCAGGTCCAACCAACATTATCCATGGTGCTTCAGACAGAGTATTGGATCTATACATACAGTGTTCCATCCATAAAAGATGACATTAAGCTGGCTGTCCCGTCTGCTGGCATGAACTCAAATGGAGTAGTTCAGTGTATGCTGGGACCCCCAGCTACATTTTAGGTTCCAACTCCCTCTCCTATCCCTGAATTTCAGTCCTCATCAGCTGGTTTGTGAAGAGTTGTGGAAATCCCACACCCTCCAGAGGTCTTCGTAATCTATGGGCATGGAACACTTTTGATATAAATGGCAAGAGCGATGAGCACCGACTACCAGGACATGGTAAAAGGTGGTGATGATGAAAAAGAATACTTTCTTTGAGTCCTCTTTTTGTTATAGAATTTAGGAAAACCTCTGCTTTCCTTTCTCTTTTGTATGCAAAGTCGAGGCTCGTGCGAGACAAGAGAACACAGAACAGAACACAAGAGAATAGAACATAACGGAACGGAAGGGAACGGAACGGAACAGCTCTAACACGGTGAGAAGCGGGAGGAAATGGGGGGAGAGGGGACACCGAGAACAGGAAAAAGAGAAACAACAGAGGGACACTTGCATGAAGAATGAGCCAGGGAAAGAGAGGATAAAAGAGGGTGGGACTCGTGGGAGTGACAGAAAGACACCAGGGATGAACATATACGACCCTTAAAATAACACCTTGACCATCTTGATTAATTAGAGTATTCAAATATACCAAATTTTGACCCCATCCATCCTTAAGATACCTATATCAACCCAATACATATCCGACCTCTCCCATTCTTTTGCTCTTATCTCTTCCAAATCCCTTTCACATTTCTCTCCCGCTTTCCTCCTCCCATTAAACATTTCCCTGCAATTCCCTCTCTTCTCGGTCCCCCCCTCCAGTTGTTTTCCTCTTCCCAACTTACTTGCATACTTCATTTTTTTGCCTCCGTCACTCCGAAGGTGGCTGTGGGCATTATGTTTTTGGGATGTCCGTACGTCCGCCCATCCGTCTGTACAGGCGAAACCTCGTTTTTCTCATCAACCACATGTCCGATTGAGATGAAATTTTCAGGATATGAGCGACAGCCATGTAGAATGTTTTTTTTAAATGACAATAGTGACGTCATAGGTCACTTGGTATGGCAGCCATCTTGGATTAAAAGCAAATAATTTAAAAACGATCTCGGAAACCGCTGAATGCAAAAATTTAAAACTTACACATTGTCAAGTACTCCCAATGGGGACCAAAAGCATGATAATGAAGATATCATCAGTGAAGTGATATACCAGCCATAAATGTTTTAATCGAATGCCTTATCCTAAAATTCTGAAATTGCATGCGCATGATCTATGACCCATTTGTATTGAAATATTAAATTTATGACATCATAGATCACATGGTTTGGCAGCCATATTGGATTTAACCGAAAACATGAAAAAACGATCTTCTCCCAAACCACCAAAGCGATCGACTCGAAACTTTACGTGTGTCATCGACTAGGCATGGTGATTAAAAGTTGATCGCGTAAACGTCATTGGTCACATGGTGTGGCAGTCATATTGGATTGAAGGAAAATATTAAATAATTATATCTTAGAAACCGCTTACCCTAGTTATTTGAAACTTTGCAAATGTCATCTAACACCATTGCTGCATATAGTTTGAAAATGATGACATTATAGGTCACATGGTCTGGCAGCCATCTTGGATAAACAACGAACCTTATCCGATCAACACGAAACTTCCAAAAATGTGATCCCTTACCCATACATTTACAGATTGTACATTTTTGATGACATATGTCATGTGGTTTGGCAGCCATATTGGTAAGAAAGCCGATATTTAAAAAAACCCTTCTCCGAAACTGCTTCACGGATCGATGTGAAACCTGTCATGTCTGGTAAAAATGTGGTACTTGAAAACAGCTGAAGGGATGGAAATAAAACTTGTTTATTTTTAGGACAGTCAGCGAGGACATCTACCCGTCACAGGCAGGGACTATGACGTGGAGGCCAATCGGCGATACAGTCAAATTGCTCAGGTTAAAAATGAAATATGATCGTCCTGTTTCAAACCAGACATACGTTTTCTTTTTCCTAATTCGTGATGAACAGCTTGCTCATGCCACTCTAGATCTCCAAGTTCAAGGCACCGGCTATCAATATTGCCATCAATCAGACAGTACAAGTGTAAGCTTCCACAAAGCAGAATTTACATCCACAATAAGTGTAAGCTTCCATAAAGGATATATGTTGCCAGAAGTGCTAGACACAGAATGCAGACTTGAGAGTGTGCGTCTGCAGGGAAGTATAACCATTTTACAGGAAGGTAACCTCTGCAGCAAAGCTCCATGTCGCTCGATCCTGCCACCGAAGCCTTGGGCGAACAGCCCCAGGTCTGTTCTCAAATGTGCTCATGAGCGTTCATCGAGCGGTGGGAGGATAAATCGTAGTGATATTTGAACACGAAACCACCATACTCATTCATCAGCGTACAATGAGGCAGCTGTTTCTGGAAATTAAGGGCAGGCTCAACAGTCAGGTTGAAATGAAAAATAAATGCTTATACGTTACCATAGCTGTCACGTAAAACTATGAATATTGCCACATGCTCTTGATTATCTCAATTTGTTCGTGTATGTAGCTTTAATGAAAAAATAAAACCTAAGAGGTCGTGAAAATGTCAAAGAAATGTAAAATGCCACTCTGTTGTGCAACGCACCATCTAAACGGCCATCGTTTCTGCTTATTACAAATAGTAAATAATGTGCTTTCATTGACATATAAGTCGCTTCTGACCGAAACAAACGGTGGAATCATTCGTCAGATGAGAGCGGCGTTCGATTTGGAGGTTTGTGTTGAATATATTAAAATAAAGAGTCCATTCTCAAACACATCGAGTCTCGCTCGAGTGTCGATTTGTCATACCGAAGGTGGATGGAGGTCATGTCTTCACGTCTGTTTGTCTGTCCGTTTGTCTGTTTGTGAGCAGGATATCTCAAAAATTTGTGGATGCGTTCGGTCGAAACTTGGTGGGCAGGTTGGCTTTATGACAAGGAAGAATTGATTCAAGTTTGGTGAAGATCTGGTTCCGGATACTACTTTAGTGATTCTTCAACATTGAGAGATCTGGCCAAAAATGATATATAGCATGACATATCAAAAAGTTGCGGACGGATTTGGACGAAACTTGGTGGGGTGGTTGAGAATGTGACAAGGAAGAATTTATTCGATTTTGGTGAAAATGCGGATCCGGATACTCGAATATTTACGTGATTCCTTACCATTGAGAGATATAGCCCAAAACGATATATAGCATGATATCTCCAAAAGTTGCGGATGGATTATGACAAAACTTGGTGGATGAGTTGGTTCGACAACAAGAACAAGCCGATTCGATTTTGGATTTTGTCTGGATCCAATCCGGCCTATAAGTGGGATACAAAACGTAAACTGTTCAGCCTGGTGGAGGTATGCGCTCTCCCGAGTGCGGTTCTAATTTAAAGTGCAATATTAACCTGTGCGATTTGGGTTTATTTTAAAAAAAGCTAATGTATTCATAAAAATCGAGTATTTGTGCTGAAGAAGATTCCCAGAAACATTTACATTTTGGGAAAAAGAACCACATGGATCGGTGTTGTTAGACAAACCACGCCCACTGATTGTCTTTTTTCAGCGGCGAATCGACACGCCCGTTAAACAATTCCAAAGCGGCAGACAGGTGATGCTCACGAATGAATGATGATCTCTCTCACAAATGCCCACCGTGACTGACGTAACAAAGGGAAGAACATCTCCTTCCCACTTTTTCACGAGCCCTGGAGGACAGGAATAGGAAATTCGTTTTGCTGTCTTGGAGTGAGTGTCTTTCAATTTCATTTACATATGGAAAAACATACAACACTCAAACAGTTAAATATATCACTTTGTTTTTCACAAATGGTAGGCGAGGTATTGCCGGCATCCTGAACAAGTTTCTAATTCCTGGCCAAACCCTCTCGCTAACCTGCACTTGGCAAGGGATTGAGAAAGTCCTGCATCCAGCAGTGTCTTGCAAACGCGCTATCGATGATGATTACTGCATACGTAATAAATATATGGTTTCAAAATCAAGACTTTTGATCAGCTGAGTTTCTACTACTATGGATGATATGAACATGTGACCATCCGACAAGTAAGCCTGTGTCTAAAGGTGGATGGAAAAGCTTGTATGTGTGATTTTGGACAACACAGTGCTTTTACCACATATGCAGTAACTTTTTACCACATATGTAGATAGTGTATTTGAATTATTTGCTGAATAAAGTAAATTCTGTAAATGAAACCTGATGGATGTTTGTGTGGTGTAAATGTTTGCCTTATATGCCATGAAAATGTTGGCCCTATTTTTATGATCAATTTAAAAACATTAGCATGCATGAATCCCAGGATATCCCAGGAAATGGGTGAGGCAGGGAATCCGAGGATGGTGCTCGTATGAAACACCCGCTTTCTGACGGAGAGTAATACAACCCCTTCCTCTTGTGGTGGTCAGTAAAGTATTTGCCACGGTCAGTAAAGCCATGCGTACAGTGCAACTTCGGGTGGCGCTGTCTGCAACACATCGAGGTTGATGACAAACAAACATCGTATTTTTAGGTTTTGTTTTGAAATGTGTGTTTAGAGCATAAATAACTAGATAGTTCATAAAATACCTTACTCCCAGTCTTGAGAAATAAAGACATCGATGGGGGCTGCGAGGGGCAAATTTGATTGGCCGTGATGACGTTAAATGTTGTAATATTTTTTTCAAATACTGCGAACCAGAAGGATTTTGAAAATGCGAAAAAGGCGATTTGTGATGTACGGTATTCTCGTATATAATTAAATTGAAATGAAATGAATATTTTATAGGTCATAGAAAAACCTTTTTCAGAAGTTTACTGCTGTTGATGCCACCACTTTTACACCATCTTCTTTTAACACCTTACATTAGTTACTCGTGCATGTTGTTTGTGTCCTTCATGACGTCATTATAAACAGTAAGTTTGCTGCTTGGAATGATTTTCAATTTTGTTTGATTTCCAGGCAGGCAGATAGAGTAAAACAATTATCTCACTTCTGCGTATGTGTGATCGGTCTTTGAGAAAAGAAGGCCAATCCTTGAGAGAAATTGCAAGAAAATTACAAGTGTCAGTAAATGCAGTTGCTTGTGCCCTTAAACGACATAAACAAACTGGTAAAAATGCGGATAGAAAACATTCTGGTCGACCAAGAATCACAACAGAATCGCAGGCCAAGTAATCCGAGTCTCCAGTCTGCGCAACAGACATCTTACAGCACCGGGAATAATTAGAGCCCAGCTAAACAGCTCCAGCATTGCAACGATTTCAAGGCCTTCTTTACTCAAAGTTACAATTGCCTGTCTTTTTTTCTGGCGTTAGCTGAACTTTGGCACCCATGTTCATGTAATCTGAAACACAAAAACACTCACATTGTATGGCTGGCCTTTCTGTAAACATTTTTTGCAATACCTGGCAAAAATAGACATTGCACATGATGAAGAAACTAAGCACAAACATTCATTCCACACAGAGCAGAGTATTTGTAAACAGTTTTTGCTCCTGAGATGAAACGTTAATAACATTAACTTCGCGTTTCAGTTTGGATTTAGTATTGCACTTTAAAACCAATTTCCAAGAATCGCTTTGAACCTACGTTTCGCACAAGAAAGATGCATGGAAGCACAATATATTATCAGTAGAAAAGCAAATACATGTGTATATATATATATATATATATATATATATATATATATATATATATATATATATATATATATATATATATGTATATATATTTATATATGTATACATTGCCTTCAGAAAGTAGTCACATCCCTTGAATTTTTTCACATTTTGTTTCATATATATATATATATATATTATGAATGGTTTTTATAAAACCTTCTTCATCCAACTTTGCATGATCATATTATAAATTAATTGCATTCAAGGTGGTATAATTAGCCCTTTCATTTATGTTTTTGGTCACATAAACCTCATGCTTGTATAACTTGTGCAAATAATTGTACACCACTCCTTTCTGATGCCATTTCCAGGCGCTGCATGACGTCATTACCGGGCACCGAAGGGGGCCCGACATTGATGCACGCTGAAAGGGAAAACTCAGTTTTCACTCTGGTTTCTTTCTTGTTTGTTTGTTTGTTTGTTTGTTTGTTTATTGTACACCGCTCCTTTCCTATGCCATTTCCAGGCGCTGCATAACGCCATTGCTGGGCACAGAAGGGGGCTCGTCAATGATGCACGCTGAAAGGGAATAGTCAGTTTTCACTCCGGTTGCTGTACACCGCTCCTTTCCGATGCATTTTTCCACTCCGGTTGTTACTTGCCGGAAAAGATTTTTCCGGCAAGTATGTTGATCTGTTCGTTTGTTACTTGCCGGAAAAAAACTTCCGGCAAGTATGTTGATCTGTTCGTTTGTCTGTCTGTCTGTCTGTTTGCAGCACTGCGTCTACATCGTTGCACGGAGAATCGCCAAACTCCGTATTCCCTGCAGGTTTTGCTTGAGTTGGTTGCATCTCCGTGCTGATGCAGTTTCCCCCCCCCCCCCCCAAACAGTCCGCGTGTCACCACCGTGCCCCCTCTTTCCCCGTAAACCCGCAGCAATCCCGCGTGGTTACTGCGTGCTCCCCGACTCGACCTCCACGTATACCGCAGCGTGCCACCCCCCCACCCCCCAATGTACCTGCGTTTCATCACGTTGCCCCCTATGGTCAACGCGTGCTCTCGCCGTGCTCCCCCATCCCCCACGCCACGCTCTCATCCCCCACGCCACGCTCCCTCTGTGCCCTCACTGTACTCCCCCACGATCCATGCATACCCTGTAACCCCACAATCCCCGCCTGCTCTCGCCGTGTTTTCCCACTGCACTGTCTCTGTGTGCCCTCACCATACTTCCCCATGGTACCCATTAACATAAAATATGTTAATGATGACGTCATCAGTCACGTGGTTCGGCCGCCATCTTGGAAAAACCGAAAAACTTTGCACCTCCATATCTCCGGAAGTGCTGAATAGAACAAATTGAGACATGGCTAATTGGAAAGAACTCTCCATGGGGAATAAAATATGTTAATGATGATGTCATCAGTCACGTGGTTCGGCCGCCATCTTGGAAAAAACGAAAAACCTTGCACCTCCATATCTCTGAAAGTGCTGAATAGAAAAAATTGAGACATGGCTCATTGAAAAGAACTCTCCATGGGGAATAAATTATGTTCATGATGACGTCATCGGTCACGTGGTTCGGCCACCATCTTGGAAAAACTGAAAAGCTTTGCACCTCCACATCTCCGAAAGTGCTGAATAGAAAAAATTGAGACGTGGCTCATTGTCAAGAACTCTCCATGTGGAATAAAATATGTTAATGATGACGTCATCGGTCACGTGGTTCGGCCGCCATCTTGGAAAAACCGAAAGTTTTGCACCTCAACATCTCCGAAAGTGCTGAATTGAAAAGATTGAGACATGGCTCATTGTAAAGAACTCTCCATGGGGAATAAAACATGTTAATGATGACGTCATCGATCACGTGGTGCGGCCGCCATCTTGGAAAAACGGAAAAATTTTGCACCTCCATATCTCCGAAATTGCTGAATAGAAAAAATTGAGACATGGCTCATTGGAAAGAACTCTCCAGGGGGAATAAAATATGTTAATGATGACGTCATCAGTCACGTGGTTCTGCCGCCATCTTGGAAAATCCGAAAAATTCTGCACCTCCATATCTCCGAAATTGCTGAATAGAAAAATTTGAGACATGGCTCATTGGAAAGAACTCTCCAGGGGGATTAAAATATGTTAATGATGACGTCATCGGTCACGTGGTTCGGCCGCCATCTTGGAAAAACTTTTCACCTCGATATCTCCGAAAGTGCTGAGCAGAAAAAATTGAGACATGGCTCATTGTAAAGAACTCTCCATGGGGAATAAAATATGTTAATGATGACGTCATCGGCCATGTGGTTCGGCCGCCATATTTGTCCTAAATGGCCGATAAAAAAGTAAATTCTGGCAAGTCCTCGGTCTCTGACCGATTTTTCATTTGTTACTTGCCGGAAAAGATTCCGGCAAGTATGTTGATCTGTTCGTTTGTTACTTGCCGGAAAAATTTTTCCGGCAAGTATGTTGATCTGTTCGTTTGTCTGTTTGTCTGTTTGTCTGTTTGTCTGTTTGTTACTTGCCGGAAAAGATTCCGGCAAGTATGTTGATCTGTTCGTTTGTTTGTCTGTTTGTCTGTTTGTCTGTTTGTCTGTCTGTCTGTTTGCAGCACTGCGTCTACACCGTTGCACGTAGAATCGCCAAACTTTGCACACATATTGGTCTTGCCCTGGAATAGACTGTGCCCAATTGATGACGTCATCGGTGACTTGGTTCGGCCGCCATCTTGGAAAAACCGAAAAATATTGCACCACTATATCTCCGAAAGTGCTGAATAGAAAAAATTGAGACATGGCTCATTCTTAAGAACTCTCCATGGGGAATGAAATATGTTAATGATGACGTCATCGGTCACGTGGTTCGGCCGCCATCTTGGAAAAACCGAAAAACTTTGCACCTCCACATCTCCAAACGTCCTGAATAGAAAAAATTGAGACATGACTCATTGTAAAGAACTCTCCATGGGGAATAAAATATGTTAATGATGATGTCATAGGTTCCTCCATTATGACGTCATAATTCGCCAAGTACAAAACTTCATCCGATCAAGATGAAATTTCTTGAGCATCATCAAGGAATAAATTAGTTTAGAAAACAAGTAATGATGACTTCATCGGTCACGTGGTTTGGCCGCCATATTTGTCCTAAATGGCCGATAAAAAAGTACATTCCGGCAAGTCCTCGGTCTCTGACCGATTTTTCATCTGTTTGTCTGTCTGTTTGCAGCACTGCGTCTACACCGTTGCACGTAGAATCGCCAAACTTTGCACACATATTGGTCTTGCCCTGGAATAGACTGTGCCCAATGGATGACGTCATCGGTGACGTGGTTCGGCCGCCATCTTGGAAAAACTGAAAAACTTTGCACCTCTATATCTCCGAAAGTACTGAACAGAAAAAATTGAGACATGGCTCATTGTAAAGAACTCTCCATGGGGAATAAAATATGTTAATGATGACGTCATCAGTCACGTGGTCGGCCGCCATCTTGGAAAAACGGCAAAACTTTGCACCACGAAATCTCCAAAAGTGCTGAACAGAAAAAATTGAGACATGGCTCATTGTAAAGAACTCTCCATGGGGAATAAAATATGTTAATGATGATGTCATATGTCACGTGGTCGGCCGCCATCTTGGAAAAACGGCAAAACTTTGCACCACTATATCTCCAAAAGTGCTGAACAGAAAAAATTGAGACATGGCTCATTGTAAAGAACTCTCCATGGGGAATAAAATATGTTAATGATGATATCATTGGTCACGTGGTTCGGCCGCCATATTTGTTCTAAATGGCCGATAAAAAGTACATTCTGGCAAGTCCTCGGTCTCTGACAGATTTTTACTTGCCGGAAAAGATTCCGGCAAGTATGTTGATCTGTTCGTTTGTTACTTGCCGGAAAAGATTCCGGCAAGTATGTTGATCTGTTCGTTTGTTACTTGCCGGAAAAGATTCCAGCAAGTATGTTGATCTGTTCGTTTGTTACTTGCCGGAAAAGATTCCGGCAAGTATGTTGATCTGTTCGTTACTTGCCGGAAAAGATTCCGGCAAGTATGTTGATCTGTTCGTTTGTTTGTTACTTGCCGGAAAAATTTCCGGCAAGTATGTTGATCTGTTCGTTTGTTACTTGCCGGAAAAATTTCCGGCAAGTATGTTGATCTGTTCGTTTGTTACTTGCCGGAAATTTTTTTCCAGCAAGTATGTTGATCTGTTCGTTTGTCTGTTTGTCTGTCTGTCTGTCTGTCTGTTTGCAGCACTGCGTCTACACCGTTGCACGGAGAATCGCCAAACTTTGCACACATATTCGTCTTGCCCTGGAATAGACTGTGCCCAATTTATGACGTCATCGGTCACGTGTTTCGGCCGCCATCTTGGAAAAACCGAAAAACTTTGCACCTCTATATCTCCGAAAGTGCTGAATAGAAAAAATTGAGACATGGCTCATTGTAAAGAACTCTCCATGGGGAATAAAATATGTTAATGATGATGTCATATGTCACGTGGTCGGCCGCCATCTTGGAAGAACTGCAAAACTTTGCACCACTATATCTCCAAAAGTGCTGAACAGAAAAAATTGAGACAAGGCTCATTGTAAAGAACTCTCCATGGGCAATAAAATATGTTAATGATGACGTCATATGTCACGTGGTCGGCCGCCATCTTGGAAAAACCGAAACATTTTGCACCACTATATCTCCAAAAGTGCTAACAGAAAAAATTGAGACATGGCTCATTGTAAAGAACTCTCCATGGGGAATAAAATATGTTAATGATGATGCCATTGGTCACGTGGTTCGGCCGCCATCTTGGAAAAACGGGAAAACTTTGCACCACTATATCTCCAAAAGTGCAGAATGGAAAAAATTGAGAGATGGCTCATTGTAAAGAACTCTCCATGGGGAATAAAATATGTTAATGATGACGTCATCTATCACGTAGTTCGGCCGCCAGATTTGTTCTAAATGGCCGATAAAAAAGTACATTCCGGCAAGTCCTCGTTCTCTGACCGATTTTTCATTTGTTACTTGCCGGAAATTTTTTTCCGGCAAGTATGTTGATCTGTTCGTTACTTGCCGGAAAAGATTCCGGCAAGTATGTTGATCTGTTCGTTTGTTTGTCTGTCTGTCTGTTTGTCTGTTTGCAGCACTACGTCTACACCGTTGCACGTAGAATCGCCAAACTTGGCACACATATTGGTCTTGCCCTCTAATATACTGTGCCCAAATGATGACGTCATCGGTGACGTGGTTCGGCCGCCATCTTGGAAAAACCGAAAAAATTTACACCTCCATATCTCCGAAAGTGCTGAACAGAAAAAATTGAGACATGGCTCATTGTAAATAACTCTCCATGGGGAATAAAATATGTTACTGATGAAGTCATCAGTCACGTGGTTCGGCCGCCATCTTGGAAAAACCGAAAAACTTTGCACCTCCATATCTCCGAAAGTGCTGAACAGAAAAAATTGAGACATGGCTCATTGTAAAGAACTCTCCATGGGGAATAAAATATGTTAATGATGACGTCATCAGTCACGTGGTCGGCCGCCATCTTGGAAAAACGGCAAAACTTTGCACCACGATATCTCCAAAAGTGCTGAACAGAAAAAATTGAGACATGGCTCATTGTAAAGAACTCTCCATGGCGAATAAAATATGTTAATGATGACGTCATATGTCACGTGGTCGGCCGCCATCTTGGAAAAACCGAAAAACTTTGCACCTCCATATCTCCGGAAGTGCTGAACAGAAAAAATTGAGACATGGCTCATTGGTAAGAACTCTCCATGGGGAATAAAATATGTTAATGATGACGTCATATGTCACGTGGTCGGCCGCCATCTTGGAAAAACCGAAAAACTTTGCACCTCCATATCTCCGAAAGTGCTGAATAGAAAAAATTGAGACATGGCTCATTGTAAAGAACTCTCCATGGGGAATAAAATATGTTAATGATGATATCATCGGTCACGTGGTTCGGCCGCCATATTTGTTCTAAATGGCCGATAAAAAGTACATTCCGGCAAGTCCTCGGTCTCTGACCGATTTTTCATCTGTTTGTTACTTGCCGGAAAAAATTTTCCAGCAAGTATGTTGATCTGTTCGTTTGTCTGTCTGTTTGTCTGTCTGTCTGTCTGTCTGTTTGCAGCACTGCGTCTACACCGTTGCACGGAGAATCGCCAAACTTTGCACACATATTCGTCTTGCCCTGGAATAGACTGTGCCCAATTGATGACGTCATCGGTGACGTGGTTCGGCCGCCATCTTGGAAAAACCGAACAACCTTGCACCTCTATATCTCCGAAAGTACTGAACAGAAAAAATTGAGACATGGCTCATTGTAAAGAACTCTCCATGGGGAATAAAATATGTAAATGATGACGTCATCAGTCACGTGGTTCGGTCGCCATCTTGGAAAAACGGCAAAACGTTGCGCCACTATATCTCCAAAAGTGCTGAACAGAAAAAATTGAGACATGGCTCATTGTAAAGAACTCTCCATGGGGAATAAAATATGTTAATGATGACGTCATATGTCACGTGGTCGGCCGCCATCTTGGAAAAACGGCAAAAATTTGCACCACTATATCTCCAAAAGTGCTGAACAGAAAAAATTGAGACATGGCTCATTGTAAAGAACTCTCCATGGGGAATAAAATATGTTAATGATGACGTCATCAGTCACGTGGTCGGCCGCCATCTTGGAAAAACGGCAAAACTTTGCACCACGAAATCTCCAAAAGTGCTGAACAGAAAAAATTGAGACATGGCTCATTGTAAAGAACTCTCCATGGGGAATAAAATATGTTAATGATGATGTCATATGTCACGTGGTCGGCCGCCATCTTGGAAAAACGGCAAAACTTTGCACCACTATATCTCCAAAAGTGCTGAACAGAAAAAATTGAGACATAGCTCATTGTAAAGAACTCTCCATGGGGAATAAAATTTGTTAATGATGACGTCATATGTCACGTGGTTCGGCCGCCATCTTGGAAAAACCGAAAAACTTAGCACCTCTATGTGTCCAAAAGTGCTGAATAGAAAAAATTGAGACATGCCTCATTGTAAAGAACTCTCCATGGGGAATAAAATATGTTAATGATGAGGTCATATGTCACGTGGACGGCCGCCATCTTGGAAAAACGGCAAAACTTTGCACCACTATATCTCCAAAAGTGCTGAACAGAAAAAATTGAGACATGGCTCATTGTAAAGAACTCTCGATGGGGAATAAAATATGTTAATGATGACGTCATTGGTCACGTGGTTCGGCCGCCATCTTGGAAAAACCGGAAAACTTTCTATACGTAGAATCTTTCCATACGTAGAATAGCCAACTTTGCACACGTATTTGTCTTGCCCTCTAATATACTGTGCCCAAATGATGACGTCATCGGTCACATGGTTCGGCCGCCATCTTGGAAAAACTTTGCAGCTCTTTATCTCCGAAAGTACTGAACAGAAAAAATTGAGACATGGCTCATTGTAAAGAACTCTCCATGGGGAATAAAATGTATAAATGATGACGTATTCAGTCACGTGGTTCGGCCGCCATCTTGGAAAAACAGAAAAATTTGCACCTCCATATCTCTGAAAGTACTGAATAGAAAAAATTGAGACATGGCTCATTGTAAAGAACTCTCCATGGGGAATAAAATATGTTAATGATGACGTCATCAGTCACGTGGTTCGGTCGCCATCTTGGAAAAACCGAAAAACTTCGCAGTTCCATATCTCCAAAAGTGCTGAACAGAAAAAATTGAGACATGGCTCATTGTAAAGAACTCTCCATGGGGAATAAATGATGTTAAGGATGACATCATCGGTCACGTGGTTCGGCCGCCATCTTGGAAAAACCGAAAATCTTTGCACCTCCATATCTCCGAAAGTGCTGAATATAAAAAATTGACATGGCTCATTGTAAAGAACTCTACATGGGGAATAAAATATGTTAATGATGACGTCATCGGTCACGTGATTCGGCCGCCATATTTGTCCTAAATGGCCGATAAAAAAGTACATTCCGGCAAGTCCTCGGTCTCTGACCGATTTTTCATCTGTTTGTCTGTTTGTCTGTTTGTCTGTCTGTCTGTTTGCAGCACTGCGTCTACACCGTTGCACGTAGAATCGCCAAACTTTGCACACATATTGGTCTTGCCCTGGAATAGACTGTGCCCAATTGATGACGTCATCGGTGACGTGGTTCGGCCGCCATCTTGGAAAAACCGAAAAACTTTGCACCTCTATGTCTCCGAAAGTACTGAACAGAAAAAATTGAGACATGGCTCATTGTAAAGAACTCTCCATGGGGAATAAAATATGTTAATGATGACGTCATCAGTCACGTGGTCGGCCGCCATCTTGGAAAAACAGCAAAACGTTGCACCACTATATCTCCAAAAGTGCTGAACAGAAAAAATTGAGACATGGCTCATTGTAAAGAACTCTCCATGGGGAATAAAATATGTTAATGATGATGTCATATGTCACGTGGTCGGCCGCCATCTTGGAAAAACGGAAAAACTTTGCACCACTATATTTCCAAAAGTGCTGAACAGAAAAAATTGAGACATGGCTCATTGTAAAGAACTCTCCATGGGGAATAAAATATGTTAATTATGACGTCATCGATCACGTGGTTCAGCCGCCATATTTGTCCTAAATGGCCGATAAAAAAGTACATTCCGGCAAGTCCTCGGTCTCTGACCGATTTTTCATCTGTTTGTCTGTCTGTCTGTCTGTCTGTCTGTTTGCAGCACTGCGTATACACCGTTGCACGTAGAATCGCCAAACTTTGCACACATATTGGTCTTGCCCTGGAATAGACTGTGCCCAATTGATGACGTCATCGGTGACGTGGTTCGGCCGCCATCTTGGAAAAACCGAAAAACTTTGCACCTCTATATCTCCGAAAGTACTGAACAGAAAAAATTGAGACATGGCTCATTGTAAAGAACTCTCCATGGGGAATAAAATATGTTAATGATGACGTCATCAGTCACGTGGTTCGGTCGCCATCTTGGAAAAACGGCAAAACGTTGCGCCACTATATCTCCAAAAGTGCTGAACAGAAAAAATTGAGACATGGCTCATTGAAAAGAACTCTCCATGGGGAATAAAATATGTTAATGATGACGTCATATGTCACGTGGTCGGCCGCCATCTTGGAAAAACGGCAAAATTTTGCAGCACGAAATCTCCAAAAGTGCTGAACAGAAAAAATTGAGACATGGCTCATTGTAAAGAACTCTCCATGGGGAATAAAATATGTTAATGATGATGTCATATGTCACGTGGTCGGCCGCCATCTTGGAAAAACGGCAAAACTTTGCACCACTATATCTCCAAAAGTGCTAAACAGAAAAAATTGAGACATGGCTCATTGTAAAGAACTCTCCATGGGGAATAAAATTTGTTAATGATGATGTCATATGTCACGTGGTTCGGCCGCCATCTTGGAAAACCGAAAAAATTTGCACCTCCATATCTCTGAAAGTGCTGAATAGAAAAAATTGAGACATGGCTCATTGTAAAGAACTCTCCATGGGGAATAATAATATGTTAATGATGACTTCATCAGTCACGTGGTTCGGCCGCCATCTTGGAAAAACCGAAAAACTTTACACCTCCATATCTCCGAAAGTGCTGAACAGAAAAAATTGAGACATGGCTCATTGTTAATAACTCTCCATGCGGAATAAAATTTGTTACTGATGACGTCATCAGTCACGTGGTTCGGCCACCATATTTGTCCTAAATGACCGATAAAAAGTAAATTCCGGCAAGTCCTCGGTTTCTGACCGATTTTTCATTTGTCTGTTTGTCTGTTTGTCTGTTTGTCTGTCTGTCTGTTTGCAGCACTGCGTCTACACCGTTGCACGTAGAATCGCCAAACTTTGCACACATATTGGTCTTGCCCTGGAATAGACTGTGCCCAATTGATGACGTCATCGGTGACGTGGTTCGGCCGCCATCTTGGAAAAACCGAAAAACTTTGCACCTCTATATCTCCGAAAGTACTGAACAGAAAAAATTGAGACATGGCTCATTGTAAAGAACTCTCCATGGGGAATAAAATATGTTAATGATGACGTCATCAGTCACGTGGTCGGCCGCCATCTTGGAAAAACAGCAAAACGTTGCACCACTATATCTCCAAAAGTGCTGAACAGAAAAAATTGAGACATGGCTCATTGTAAAGAACTCTCCATGGGGAATAAAATATGTTAATGATGATGTCATATGTCAGGTGGTCGGCCGCCATCTTGGAAAAACGGCAAAACTTTGCACCACTATATTTCCAAAAGTGCTGAACAGAAAAAATTGAGACATGGCTCATTGTAAAGAACTCTCCATGGGGAATAAAATATGTTAATTATGACGTCATCGGTCACGTGGTTCAGCCGCCATATTTGTCCTAAATGGCCGATAAAAAAGTACATTCCGGCAAGTCCTCGGTCTCTGACCGATTTTTCATCTGTCTGTCTGTCTGTCTGTCTGTTTGTCTGTCTGTCTGTTTGCAGCACTGCGTCTACACCGTTGCACGGAGAATCGCCAAACTTTGCACACATATTGGTCTTGCCCTGGAATAGACTGTGCCCAATTGATGACGTCATTTGTGACGTGGTTCGGCCGCCATCTTGGAAAAACCGAAAAACTTTGCACCTCTATATCTCCGAAAGTACTGCACAGAAAAAATCTAGACATGGCTCATTGTAAAGAACTCTCCATGGGGAATAAAATATGTTAATGATGACGTCATATGTCACGTGGTCGGCCGCCATCTTGGAAAAATGGCAAAAATTTGCACACTATATCTCCAAAAGTGCTGAACAGAAAAAATTGAGACATGGCTCATTGGAAAGAACTCTCCATGGGGAATAAAATATGTTAATGATGACGTCATCGGTCACGTGGTTCGGCCGCCATCTTGGAAAATCCGAAAAACGTTGCACCTCTATCTCCGAAAGTGCTGGACAGCAAAAATTGAGACATGGCTCATTGTAAAGAACTCTCCATGGGGAATAAAATATGTTAATGATGACGTCATAGGTCACGTGGTTCGGCCGCCATCTTGGAAAAACCGAAAAGCTTAGCACTTCTAAATCTCCAAAAGTGCTGAATAGAAAAAATTGAGACATGGCTCATTGTAAAGAACTCTCCATGGGGAATCAAATATATTAATGATGACGTCATCAGTCACGTGGTTCGGCCGCCATCTTGGAAAAACGGCAAAACGTTGCGCCACTATATCTCCAAAAGTGCTGAACAGAAAAAATTGAGACATGGCTCATTGTAAAGAACTCTCCATGGGGAATAAAATATGTTAATGATGACGTCATGTGTCACGTGGTCGGCCGCCATCTTGGAAAAACGGCAAAACTTTGCACCACTATATCTCCAAAAGTGCTGAACAGAAAAAATTGAGACATGGCTCATTGTAAAGAACTCTCCATGGGGAATAAAATATGGTAATGATGACGTCATCAGTCACGTGGTCGGCCGCCATCTTGGAAAAACGGAAAAACTTTGCACCACGAAATCTCCAAAAGTGCTGAACAGAAAAAATTGAGACATGGCTCATTGTAAAGAACTCTCCATGGGGAATAAAATATGTTAATGATGATGTCATATGTCACGTGGTCGGCCACCATCTTGGAAAAACGGCAAAACTTTGCACCACTATATCTCCAAAAGTGCTGAACAGAAAAAATTGAGACATGGCTCATTGTAAAGAACTCTCCATGGGGAATAAAATTTGTTAATGATGACGTCATATGTCACGTGGTTCGGCCGCCATCTTGGAAAAACGGAAAAATTTTGCACCTCCATATCTCTGAATGTGCTGAATAGAAAAAATTGAGACATGGCTCATTGTAAAGAACTCTCCATGGGGAATAAAATATGTTAATAATGACGTCATCGGTCACGTGGTTTAGCCGCCATCTTGGAAAAAACTAGCACCTCCATATCTCCGAAAGTGCTGAATAGAAAAAATTGAGACATGGCGCATTGTAAAGAACTCTCCATGGGGAATAAAATATGTTAATAATGACGTCATAGGTCACGTGGTTTAGCCGCCATCTTGGAAAAACCTAGAACCTCCATATCTCCGAAAGTGCTGAATAGAAAAAATTGAGACATGACTCATTGTAAAGAACTCTCCATGGGGAATAAAATATGTTAATGATGACGTCATCGGTCACGTGGTTCAGCCGCCATATTTGTCCTAAATGGCCGATAAAAAAGTAAATTCCGGCAAGTCCTAGGTCTCTGACCGATTTTTCATTTGTTACTTGCCGGAAAAGAAAAGAAAAGATATGAATAGAAAAAATTGAGACATGACTCATTGTAAAGAACTCTCCATGGGGAATAAAATATGTTAATGATGACGTCATCGGTCACGTGGTTCAGCCGCCATATTTGTCCTAAATGGCCGATAAAAAAGTAAATTCCGGCAAGTCCTAGGTCTCTGACCGATTTTTCATTTGTTACTTGCCGGAAAAGATTCCGGCCGATAAAAATTCCGGCCGATTCCGGCCGATTCCGGCCGATTCCGGCAAGTATGTTGATCTGTTCGTTACTTGCCGGAAAAATTTTTCCGGCAAGTATGTTGATCTGTTCGTTTGTTTGTCTGTCTGTTTGTTACTTGCCGGAAAAAATTCCGGCAAGTATGTTGATCTGTTCGTTTGTTTGTCTGTCTGTCTGTCTGTCTGTCTGTTTGTCTGTCTGTTTGCAGCACTGCGTCTACACCGTTGCACGTAGAATCGCCAAACTTTGCACACATATTGGTCTTGCCCTGGAATAGACTGTGCCCAATTGATGACGTCATCGGTGACGTGGTTCGGCCGCCATCTTGGAAAAACCGAAAAACTTTGCACCTCTATATCTCCGAAAGTACTGAACAGAAAAAATTGAGACATGGCTCATTGTAAAGAACTCTCCATGGGGAATAAAATATGTAAATGATGACGTCATCAGTCACGTGGTTCGGTCGCCATCTTGGAAAAACGGCAAAACGTTGCACCACTATATCTCCAAAAGTGCTGAACAGAAAAAATTGAGACATGGCTCATTGTAAAGAACTCTCCATGGGGAATAAAATATGTTAATGATGACGTCATCAGTCACGTGGTCGGCCGCCATCTTGGAAAAACGGCAAAACTTTGCACCACTATATCTCCAAAAGTGCTGAACAGAAAAAATTGAGACATGGCTCATTGTAAAGAACTCTCCATGGGGAATAAAATATGTTAATGATGACGTCATCAGTCACGTGGTCGGCCGCCATCTTGTAAAAACGGCAAAACTTTGCACCACAAAATCTCCAAAAGTGCTGAACAGAAAAAATTGAGACATGGCTCATTGTAAAGAACTCTCCATGGGGAATAAAATATGTTAATGATGACGTCATCAGTCACGTGGTCGGCCGCCATCTTGGAAAAACCGGAAAACTCTGCACCTCCACATCTCCAAAAGTCCTGAATAGAAAAAATTGAGGTATGGCTCATTGTAAAGAACTCTCCATGGGGAATAAAATATGTTAATGATGACGTCATCGGTCACGTGGTTCGGCCGCCATATTTGTCCTAAATGGCCGATAAAAAAGTACATTCCGGCAAGTCCTCGGTCTCTGACCGATTTTTCATCTGTTTGTCTGTCTGTTTGTCTGTCTGTTTGCAGCACTGCGTCTACACCGTTGCACGGAAAATCGCCAAACTTTGCACACATATTCGTCTTGCCCTGGAATAGACTGTGCCCAATATATGACGTCATCGGTCACGTGTTTCGGCGGCCATCTTGGAAAAACCGAAATAATTTGCACCGCTATATCTCCGAAAGTACTGAACAGAAAAAATTGAGACATGGCTCATTGTGAAGAACTCTCCATGGGGAATAAAATGTGTTAATGATGACGTCATCAGTCACGTGGTTCGGTCGCCATCTTGGAAAAACGGCAAAACGTTGTGCCACTGTATCTCCAAAAGTGCTGAACAGAAAAAATTGAGACATGGCTCATTGTAAAGAACTCTCCATGGGGAATAAAATATGTTAATGATGACGTCATATGTCACGTGGTCGGCCGCCATCTTGGAAAAACGGCAAAACTTTGCACCACCATATCTCCAAAAGTGCTGAACAGAAAAAATTGAGACATGGCTCATTGTAAAGAACTCTCCATGGGGAATAAAATATGTAAATGATGACGTCATCAGTCACGTGGTCGGCCGCCATCTTGGAAAAACGGCAAAACTTTGCACCACGAAATCTCCAAAAGTGCTGAACAGAAAAAATTGAGACATGGCTCATTGTAAAGAACTCTCCATGGGGAATAAAATATGTTAATGCTGATGTCATATGTCACGTGGTCGGCCGCCATCTTGGAAAAACGGCAAAACTTTGCACCACTATATCTCCAAAAGTGCTGAACAGAAAAAATTTAGACATGGCTCATTGTAAAGAACTCTCCATGGGGAATAAAATTTGTTAATGATGACGTCATGTGTCACGTGGTTCGGCCGCCATCTTGGAAAAACCGAAAAACTTAGCACCTCTATGTGTCCAAAAGTGCTGAATAGAAAAAATTGAGACATGCCTCATTGTAAAGAACTCTCCATGGGGAATAAAATATGTTAATGATGATGTCATCGGTCACGTGGTTCGGCCGCCATATTTGTCCTCAATGGCCAATAAAAATGTACATTCCGGCAAGTCCTCGGTCTCTGACCGATTTTTCATCTGTTTGTCTGTTTGTCTGTTTGCAGCACTGCGTCTACACCGTTGCACGTAGAATCGCCAAACTTTGCACACATATTGGTCTTGCCCTGGAATAGACTGTGCCCAATTGATGACGTCATCGGTGACGTGGTTCGGCCGCCATCTTGGAAAAACCGAAAAACTTTGCACCACTATATCTCCAAAAGTGCTGAACAGAAAAAATTGAGACATGGCTCATTGTAAAGAACTCTCCATGGGGAATAAATTATGTTCATGATGACGTCATCGGTCACGTGGTTCAGCCGCCATCTTGGAAAAACTGAAAAGCGTTGCACCTCCACATCTCCGAAAGTGCTGAATAGAAAAAATTGAGACATGGCTCATTGTGAAGAACTCTCCATGTGGAATAAAATATGTTAATGATGACGTCATCGGTCACGTGGTTCGGCCGCCATCTTGGAAAAACCGAAAACTTTGCACCTCAACATCTCCGAAAGTGCTGAAATGAAAAAATTGAGACATGGCTCATTGTAAAGAACTCTCCATGGGGAACAAAATATGTTAATGATGACGTCATATGTCACGTGGTCGGCCGCCATTTTGGAAAAACGGCAAAACTTTGTTCCACTGTATCTCCAAAAGTGCTGAACAGATAAAATTGAGACATGGCTCATTGTAAAGAACTCTCCATGGGGAATAAAACATGTTAATGATGATGTCATAGGTTCCTCCATTATGACGTCATAATTCGCCAAGTACAAAACTTCATCCGATCAAGATGAAATTTCTTGAGCATCATCAAGGAATAAATTAGTTTAGAAAACAAGTAATGATGACTTCATCGGTCACGTGGTTTGGCCGCCATATTTGTCCTACATGGCCGATAAAAAAGTACATTCCGGCAAGTCCTCGGTCTCTGACCGATTTTTCATTTGTTACTTGCCGGAAAAATTTTTCCGGCAAGTATGTTGATCTGTTCGTTTGTTTGTTACTTGCCGGAAAAATTTTCCGGCAAGTATGTTGATCTGTTCGTTTGTTTGTCTGTCTGTCTGTTTGTCTGTCTGTTTGTCTGTCTGTTTGTCTGTTTGCAGCACTGCGTCTACACCGTTGCACGGAGAATCGCCAAACTTTGCACACATAATGGTCTTGCCCTCTAATATACTGTGCCTCAATGATGACGTCATCAGTGACGTGGTTCGGCCGCCATCTTGGAAAAACCGAATAAATTTGCACCTCTATATCTCCGAAAGTACTGAACAGAAAAAATTGAGACATGGCTCATTGTAAAGAACTCTCCATGGGGAATAAAATATGTTAATGATGACGTCATATGTCACGTGGTCGGCCGCCATCTTGGAAAAACGGCAAAAATTTGCACCACTATATCTCCAAAAGTGCTGAACAGAAAAAATTGAGACATGGCTCATTGTAAAGAACTCTCCATGGGGAATAAAATATGTAAATGATGACGTCATCAGTCACGTGGTTCGGTCGCCATCTTGGAAAAACGGCAAATCGTTGCGCCACTATATCTCCAAAAGTGCTGAACAGAAAAAATTGAGACATGGCTCATTGGAAAGAACTCTCCATGGGGAATAAAATATGTTAATGATGACGTCATATGTCACGTGGTCGGCCGCCATCTTGGAAAAACGGCAAAACTTTGCACCACTATATCTCCAAAAGTGCTGAACAGAATAATTGAGACATGGCTCATTGTAAAGAACTCTCCATGGGGAATAAAATATGTTAATGATGACGTCATCAGTCACGTGGTCGGCCGCCATCTTGGAAAAACGGCAAAACTTTGCACCACAAAATCTCCAAAAGTGCTGAACAGAAAAAATTGAGACATGGCTCATTGTAAAGAACTCTCCATGGGGAATAAAATATGTTAATGATGACGCCATCGGTCACGTGGTTCGGCCGCCATCTTGGAAAAATGGGAAAACTTTGCACCATTATATCTCCAAAAGTGCAGAATGGAAAAAATTGAGACATGGCTCATTGTAAAGAACTCTCAATGGGGAATAAAATATGTTAATGATGACGTCATATGTCACGTGGTTCGGCCGCCATCTTGGAAAAACCGAAAAATTGTGCACCTCCATATCTCTGAAAGTGCTGAATAGAAAAAATTGAGACATGGCTCATTGTAAAGAACTCTCCATGGGGAATAAAATATGTTAATGATGACATCATAGGTCACGTGGTTCGGCTGCCATCTTGGAAAAACCGAAAAACGTAGCACCTCCATATCTCCAAAAGTGCTGAATAGAAAAAGTTGAGACATGGCTCTTTGTGAAGAACTCTCCATGGGGAATAATATATGTTAATGATGACGTCATCTATCACGTGGTTCGGACGCCATATTTGTCTTAAATGGCCGATAAAAGAGTACATTCCGGCAAGTCCTCGGTCTCTGACCGATTTTTCATCTGTCTGTTTGTCTGTTTGTCTGTCTGTTTGTCTGTCTGTTTGCAGCACTGCGTCTACACCGTTGCACGGAAAATCGCCAAACTTTGCACACATATTCGTCTTGCCCTGGAATAGACTGTGCCCAATATATGACGTCATCGGTCACGTGTTTCGGCGGCCATCTTGGAAAAACCGAAATAATTTGCACCGCTATATCTCCGAAAGTACTGAACAGAAAAAATTGAGACATGGCTCATTGTGAAGAACTCTCCATGGGGAATAAAATGTGTTAATGATGACGTCATCAGTCACGTGGTTCGGTCGCCATCTTGGAAAAACGGCAAAACGTTGTGCCACTGTATCTCCAAAAGTGCTGAACAGAAAAAATTGAGACATGGCTCATTGTAAAGAACTCTCCATGGGGAATAAAATATGTTAATGATGACGTCATATGTCACGTGGTCGGCCGCCATCTTGGAAAAACGGCAAAACTTTGCACCACCATATCTCCAAAAGTGCTGAACAGAAAAAATTGAGACATGGCTCATTGTAAAGAACTCTCCATGGGGAATAAAATATGTAAATGATGACGTCATCAGTCACGTGGTCGGCCGCCATCTTGGAAAAACGGCAAAACTTTGCACCACGAAATCTCCAAAAGTGCTGAACAGAAAAAATTGAGACATGGCTCATTGTAAAGAACTCTCCATGGGGAATAAAATATGTTAATGCTGATGTCATATGTCACGTGGTCGGCCGCCATCTTGGAAAAACGGCAAAACTTTGCACCACTATATCTCCAAAAGTGCTGAACAGAAAAAATTTAGACATGGCTCATTGTAAAGAACTCTCCATGGGGAATAAAATTTGTTAATGATGACGTCATGTGTCACGTGGTTCGGCCGCCATCTTGGAAAAACCGAAAAACTTAGCACCTCTATGTGTCCAAAAGTGCTGAATAGAAAAAATTGAGACATGCCTCATTGTAAAGAACTCTCCATGGGGAATAAAATATGTTAATGATGATGTCATCGGTCACGTGGTTCGGCCGCCATATTTGTCCTCAATGGCCAATAAAAATGTACATTCCGGCAAGTCCTCGGTCTCTGACCGATTTTTCATTACTTGCCGGAAAAGATTCCGGCAAGTATGTTGATCTGTTCGTTTGTTTGTTACTTGCCGGAAAAGATTCCGGCAAGTATGTTGATCTGTTCGTTTGTTTGTCTGTTTGTCTGTCTGTCTGTTTGTCTGTTTGTCTGTCTGTTTGCAGCACTGCGTCTACACCGTTGCACGGAGAATCGCCAAACTTTGCACACATATTGGTCTTGCCCTGGAATAGACTGTGCCCAATTGATGACGTCATCGGTGACGTGGTTCGGCCGCCATCTTGGAAAAACCGAAAAACTTTGCACCTCTATATCTCCGAAAGTACTGAACAGAAAAAATGGAGACATGGCTCATTGTAAAGAACTCTCCATGGGGAATAAAATATGTTAATGATGACGTCATATGTCACGTGGTCGGCCGCCATCTTGGAAAAACGGCAAAAATTTGCACCACTATACTGTATCTCCAAAAGTGCTGAACAGAAAAAATTGAGACATGGCTCATTGTAAAGAACTCTCCATGGGTAATAAAATATGTTAATGATGACGTCATCAGTCACGTGGTTCGGCCGCCATCTTGGAAAATGGCAAAATTTTGCACCACTATATCTCCAAAAGTGCTGAACAGAAAAAATTGAGCTCATTGTAAAGAACTCTCCATGGGGAATAAAATGTTAGTGATGACGTCATTGGTCACGTGGTTCGGCCGCCATCTTGGAAAAAGTTTGCAACTCTATATCTCCGAAAGTGCTGAACAGAAAAAATTGAGACATGGCTCATTGTAAAGAACTCTCCATGGGGAATAAAATATGTTAATGATGACGTCATCAGTCACGTGGTTCGGCCGCCATCTTGGAAAAACCTAAAAACTTTGCACCTCCATTTCTCTGAAAGTACTGAATAGAAAAAATTGAGACATGGCTCATTGTAAAGAACTCTTGATGGGGAATAAAATATGTTAATGATGACGTCATCAGTTACGTAGTTCGGCCGCCATCTTGGAAAAACCGAAAAACCTACCACCTCCATATCTCCCAAAGTGCTGAATAGAAAAAATTGAGATGTGACTCATTGTAAAGAACTCTCCATGGGGAATAAAATATGTTAATGATGACGTCATAGGTAACGTGGTTCGGCCGCCATCTTGGAAAAACCGAAAAACGTTGCACCTCCATATCTCCAAAAATGCTCAATATAAAAAATTGAGACATGGCTCATTGTAAAGAACTCTCCATGGGGAATAAAATATGTTAATGATGACGTCATATGTCACGTGGTTCGGCCGCCATCTTGGAAAAACCGAAAAATTTTGCACCTCCATATCTCTGAAGTGCTGAATAGAAAAAATTGAGGTATGGCTCATTGTAAAGAACTCTCCATGGGGAATAAAATATATTAATGATGACGTCATCTATCACGTGGTTCCGCCGCCATATTTGTTCTAAATGGCTGATAAAAAAGTACATTCCGGCAAGTCCTCGGTCTCTGACCGATTTTTCATCTGTTTGTCTGTTTGTCTGTTTGCAGCACTGCGTCTACACCGTTGCACGTAGAATCGCCAAACTTTGCACACATATTGGTCTTGCCCTGGAATAGACTGTGCCCAATTGATGACGTCATCGGTGACGTGGTTCGGCCGCCATCTTGGAAAAACCGAAAAACTTTGCACCACTATATCTCCAAAAGTGCTGAACAGAAAAAATTGAGACATGGCTCATTGTAAAGAACTCTCCATGGGGAATAAATTATGTTCATGATGACGTCATCGGTCACGTGGTTCAGCCGCCATCTTGGAAAAACGGCAAAACGTTGCGCCACTATATCTCCAAAAGTGCTGAACAGAAAAAATTGAGACATGGCTCATTGTAAAGAACTCTCCATGGGGAATAAAATATGTTAATGATGACGTCATGTGTCACGTGGTCGGCCGCCATCTTGGAAAAACGGCAAAACTTTGCACCACTATATCTCCAAAAGTGCTGAACAGAAAAAATTGAGACATGGCTCATTGTAAAGAACTCTCCATGGGGAATAAAATATGGTAATGATGACGTCATCAGTCACGTGGTCGGCCGCCATCTTGGAAAAACGGAAAAACTTTGCACCACGAAATCTCCAAAAGTGCTGAACAGAAAAAATTGAGACATGGCTCATTGTAAAGAACTCTCCATGGGGAATAAAATATGTTAATGATGATGTCATATGTCACGTGGTCGGCCACCATCTTGGAAAAACGGCAAAACTTTGCACCACTATATCTCCAAAAGTGCTGAACAGAAAAAATTGAGACATGGCTCATTGTAAAGAACTCTCCATGGGGAATAAAATTTGTTAATGATGACGTCATATGTCACGTGGTTCGGCCGCCATCTTGGAAAAACGGAAAAATTTTGCACCTCCATATCTCTGAATGTGCTGAATAGAAAAAATTGAGACATGGCTCATTGTAAAGAACTCTCCATGGGGAATAAAATATGTTAATAATGACGTCATCGGTCACGTGGTTTAGCCGCCATCTTGGAAAAAACTAGCACCTCCATATCTCCGAAAGTGCTGAATAGAAAAAATTGAGACATGGCGCATTGTAAAGAACTCTCCATGGGGAATAAAATATGTTAATAATGACGTCATAGGTCACGTGGTTTAGCCGCCATCTTGGAAAAACCTAGAACCTCCATATCTCCGAAAGTGCTGAATAGAAAAAATTGAGACATGACTCATTGTAAAGAACTCTCCATGGGGAATAAAATATGTTAATGATGACGTCATCGGTCACGTGGTTCAGCCGCCATATTTGTCCTAAATGGCCGATAAAAAAGTAAATTCCGGCAAGTCCTAGGTCTCTGACCGATTTTTCATTTGTTACTTGCCGGAAAAGAAAAGAAAAGATATGAATAGAAAAAATTGAGACATGACTCATTGTAAAGAACTCTCCATGGGGAATAAAATATGTTAATGATGACGTCATCGGTCACGTGGTTCAGCCGCCATATTTGTCCTAAATGGCCGATAAAAAAGTAAATTCCGGCAAGTCCTAGGTCTCTGACCGATTTTTCATTTGTTACTTGCCGGAAAAGATTCCGGCCGATAAAAATTCCGGCCGATTCCGGCCGATTCCGGCCGATTCCGGCAAGTATGTTGATCTGTTCGTTACTTGCCGGAAAAATTTTTCCGGCAAGTATGTTGATCTGTTCGTTTGTTTGTCTGTCTGTTTGTTACTTGCCGGAAAAAATTCCGGCAAGTATGTTGATCTGTTCGTTTGTTTGTCTGTCTGTCTGTCTGTCTGTCTGTTTGTCTGTCTGTTTGCAGCACTGCGTCTACACCGTTGCACGTAGAATCGCCAAACTTTGCACACATATTGGTCTTGCCCTGGAATAGACTGTGCCCAATTGATGACGTCATCGGTGACGTGGTTCGGCCGCCATCTTGGAAAAACCGAAAAACTTTGCACCTCTATATCTCCGAAAGTACTGAACAGAAAAAATTGAGACATGGCTCATTGTAAAGAACTCTCCATGGGGAATAAAATATGTAAATGATGACGTCATCAGTCACGTGGTTCGGTCGCCATCTTGGAAAAACGGCAAAACGTTGCACCACTATATCTCCAAAAGTGCTGAACAGAAAAAATTGAGACATGGCTCATTGTAAAGAACTCTCCATGGGGAATAAAATATGTTAATGATGACGTCATCAGTCACGTGGTCGGCCGCCATCTTGGAAAAACGGCAAAACTTTGCACCACTATATCTCCAAAAGTGCTGAACAGAAAAAATTGAGACATGGCTCATTGTAAAGAACTCTCCATGGGGAATAAAATATGTTAATGATGACGTCATCAGTCACGTGGTCGGCCGCCATCTTGTAAAAACGGCAAAACTTTGCACCACAAAATCTCCAAAAGTGCTGAACAGAAAAAATTGAGACATGGCTCATTGTAAAGAACTCTCCATGGGGAATAAAATATGTTAATGATGACGTCATCAGTCACGTGGTCGGCCGCCATCTTGGAAAAACCGGAAAACTCTGCACCTCCACATCTCCAAAAGTCCTGAATAGAAAAAATTGAGGTATGGCTCATTGTAAAGAACTCTCCATGGGGAATAAAATATGTTAATGATGACGTCATCGGTCACGTGGTTCGGCCGCCATATTTGTCCTAAATGGCCGATAAAAAAGTACATTCCGGCAAGTCCTCGGTCTCTGACCGATTTTTCATCTGTTTGTCTGTCTGTTTGTCTGTCTGTTTGCAGCACTGCGTCTACACCGTTGCACGGAAAATCGCCAAACTTTGCACACATATTCGTCTTGCCCTGGAATAGACTGTGCCCAATATATGACGTCATCGGTCACGTGTTTCGGCGGCCATCTTGGAAAAACCGAAATAATTTGCACCGCTATATCTCCGAAAGTACTGAACAGAAAAAATTGAGACATGGCTCATTGTGAAGAACTCTCCATGGGGAATAAAATGTGTTAATGATGACGTCATCAGTCACGTGGTTCGGTCGCCATCTTGGAAAAACGGCAAAACGTTGTGCCACTGTATCTCCAAAAGTGCTGAACAGAAAAAATTGAGACATGGCTCATTGTAAAGAACTCTCCATGGGGAATAAAATATGTTAATGATGACGTCATATGTCACGTGGTCGGCCGCCATCTTGGAAAAACGGCAAAACTTTGCACCACCATATCTCCAAAAGTGCTGAACAGAAAAAATTGAGACATGGCTCATTGTAAAGAACTCTCCATGGGGAATAAAATATGTAAATGATGACGTCATCAGTCACGTGGTCGGCCGCCATCTTGGAAAAACGGCAAAACTTTGCACCACGAAATCTCCAAAAGTGCTGAACAGAAAAAATTGAGACATGGCTCATTGTAAAGAACTCTCCATGGGGAATAAAATATGTTAATGCTGATGTCATATGTCACGTGGTCGGCCGCCATCTTGGAAAAACGGCAAAACTTTGCACCACTATATCTCCAAAAGTGCTGAACAGAAAAAATTTAGACATGGCTCATTGTAAAGAACTCTCCATGGGGAATAAAATTTGTTAATGATGACGTCATGTGTCACGTGGTTCGGCCGCCATCTTGGAAAAACCGAAAAACTTAGCACCTCTATGTGTCCAAAAGTGCTGAATAGAAAAAATTGAGACATGCCTCATTGTAAAGAACTCTCCATGGGGAATAAAATATGTTAATGATGATGTCATCGGTCACGTGGTTCGGCCGCCATATTTGTCCTCAATGGCCAATAAAAATGTACATTCCGGCAAGTCCTCGGTCTCTGACCGATTTTTCATCTGTTTGTCTGTTTGTCTGTTTGCAGCACTGCGTCTACACCGTTGCACGTAGAATCGCCAAACTTTGCACACATATTGGTCTTGCCCTGGAATAGACTGTGCCCAATTGATGACGTCATCGGTGACGTGGTTCGGCCGCCATCTTGGAAAAACCGAAAAACTTTGCACCACTATATCTCCAAAAGTGCTGAACAGAAAAAATTGAGACATGGCTCATTGTAAAGAACTCTCCATGGGGAATAAATTATGTTCATGATGACGTCATCGGTCACGTGGTTCAGCCGCCATCTTGGAAAAACTGAAAAGCGTTGCACCTCCACATCTCCGAAAGTGCTGAATAGAAAAAATTGAGACATGGCTCATTGTGAAGAACTCTCCATGTGGAATAAAATATGTTAATGATGACGTCATCGGTCACGTGGTTCGGCCGCCATCTTGGAAAAACCGAAAACTTTGCACCTCAACATCTCCGAAAGTGCTGAAATGAAAAAATTGAGACATGGCTCATTGTAAAGAACTCTCCATGGGGAACAAAATATGTTAATGATGACGTCATATGTCACGTGGTCGGCCGCCATTTTGGAAAAACGGCAAAACTTTGTTCCACTGTATCTCCAAAAGTGCTGAACAGATAAAATTGAGACATGGCTCATTGTAAAGAACTCTCCATGGGGAATAAAACATGTTAATGATGATGTCATAGGTTCCTCCATTATGACGTCATAATTCGCCAAGTACAAAACTTCATCCGATCAAGATGAAATTTCTTGAGC
Source organism: Myxine glutinosa (assembly GCF_964187855.1). Taxonomy (NCBI): domain Eukaryota; kingdom Metazoa; phylum Chordata; class Myxini; order Myxiniformes; family Myxinidae; genus Myxine; species Myxine glutinosa. The sequence continues at coordinate 36,506,232 of NC_136266.1, read as the reverse complement.
ATCATCAAGGAATAAATTAGTTTAGAAAACAAGTAATGATGACTTCATCGGTCACGTGGTTTGGCCGCCATATTTGTCCTACATGGCCGATAAAAAAGTACATTCCGGCAAGTCCTCGGTCTCTGACCGATTTTTCATTTGTTACTTGCCGGAAAAATTTTTCCGGCAAGTATGTTGATCTGTTCGTTTGTTTGTTACTTGCCGGAAAAATTTTCCGGCAAGTATGTTGATCTGTTCGTTTGTTTGTCTGTCTGTCTGTTTGTCTGTCTGTTTGTCTGTCTGTTTGTCTGTTTGCAGCACTGCGTCTACACCGTTGCACGGAGAATCGCCAAACTTTGCACACATAATGGTCTTGCCCTCTAATATACTGTGCCTCAATGATGACGTCATCAGTGACGTGGTTCGGCCGCCATCTTGGAAAAACCGAATAAATTTGCACCTCTATATCTCCGAAAGTACTGAACAGAAAAAATTGAGACATGGCTCATTGTAAAGAACTCTCCATGGGGAATAAAATATGTTAATGATGACGTCATATGTCACGTGGTCGGCCGCCATCTTGGAAAAACGGCAAAAATTTGCACCACTATATCTCCAAAAGTGCTGAACAGAAAAAATTGAGACATGGCTCATTGTAAAGAACTCTCCATGGGGAATAAAATATGTAAATGATGACGTCATCAGTCACGTGGTTCGGTCGCCATCTTGGAAAAACGGCAAATCGTTGCGCCACTATATCTCCAAAAGTGCTGAACAGAAAAAATTGAGACATGGCTCATTGGAAAGAACTCTCCATGGGGAATAAAATATGTTAATGATGACGTCATATGTCACGTGGTCGGCCGCCATCTTGGAAAAACGGCAAAACTTTGCACCACTATATCTCCAAAAGTGCTGAACAGAATAATTGAGACATGGCTCATTGTAAAGAACTCTCCATGGGGAATAAAATATGTTAATGATGACGTCATCAGTCACGTGGTCGGCCGCCATCTTGGAAAAACGGCAAAACTTTGCACCACAAAATCTCCAAAAGTGCTGAACAGAAAAAATTGAGACATGGCTCATTGTAAAGAACTCTCCATGGGGAATAAAATATGTTAATGATGACGCCATCGGTCACGTGGTTCGGCCGCCATCTTGGAAAAATGGGAAAACTTTGCACCATTATATCTCCAAAAGTGCAGAATGGAAAAAATTGAGACATGGCTCATTGTAAAGAACTCTCAATGGGGAATAAAATATGTTAATGATGACGTCATATGTCACGTGGTTCGGCCGCCATCTTGGAAAAACCGAAAAATTGTGCACCTCCATATCTCTGAAAGTGCTGAATAGAAAAAATTGAGACATGGCTCATTGTAAAGAACTCTCCATGGGGAATAAAATATGTTAATGATGACATCATAGGTCACGTGGTTCGGCTGCCATCTTGGAAAAACCGAAAAACGTAGCACCTCCATATCTCCAAAAGTGCTGAATAGAAAAAGTTGAGACATGGCTCTTTGTGAAGAACTCTCCATGGGGAATAATATATGTTAATGATGACGTCATCTATCACGTGGTTCGGACGCCATATTTGTCTTAAATGGCCGATAAAAGAGTACATTCCGGCAAGTCCTCGGTCTCTGACCGATTTTTCATCTGTCTGTTTGTCTGTTTGTCTGTCTGTTTGTCTGTCTGTTTGCAGCACTGCGTCTACACCGTTGCACGGAAAATCGCCAAACTTTGCACACATATTCGTCTTGCCCTGGAATAGACTGTGCCCAATATATGACGTCATCGGTCACGTGTTTCGGCGGCCATCTTGGAAAAACCGAAATAATTTGCACCGCTATATCTCCGAAAGTACTGAACAGAAAAAATTGAGACATGGCTCATTGTGAAGAACTCTCCATGGGGAATAAAATGTGTTAATGATGACGTCATCAGTCACGTGGTTCGGTCGCCATCTTGGAAAAACGGCAAAACGTTGTGCCACTGTATCTCCAAAAGTGCTGAACAGAAAAAATTGAGACATGGCTCATTGTAAAGAACTCTCCATGGGGAATAAAATATGTTAATGATGACGTCATATGTCACGTGGTCGGCCGCCATCTTGGAAAAACGGCAAAACTTTGCACCACCATATCTCCAAAAGTGCTGAACAGAAAAAATTGAGACATGGCTCATTGTAAAGAACTCTCCATGGGGAATAAAATATGTAAATGATGACGTCATCAGTCACGTGGTCGGCCGCCATCTTGGAAAAACGGCAAAACTTTGCACCACGAAATCTCCAAAAGTGCTGAACAGAAAAAATTGAGACATGGCTCATTGTAAAGAACTCTCCATGGGGAATAAAATATGTTAATGCTGATGTCATATGTCACGTGGTCGGCCGCCATCTTGGAAAAACGGCAAAACTTTGCACCACTATATCTCCAAAAGTGCTGAACAGAAAAAATTTAGACATGGCTCATTGTAAAGAACTCTCCATGGGGAATAAAATTTGTTAATGATGACGTCATGTGTCACGTGGTTCGGCCGCCATCTTGGAAAAACCGAAAAACTTAGCACCTCTATGTGTCCAAAAGTGCTGAATAGAAAAAATTGAGACATGCCTCATTGTAAAGAACTCTCCATGGGGAATAAAATATGTTAATGATGATGTCATCGGTCACGTGGTTCGGCCGCCATATTTGTCCTCAATGGCCAATAAAAATGTACATTCCGGCAAGTCCTCGGTCTCTGACCGATTTTTCATTACTTGCCGGAAAAGATTCCGGCAAGTATGTTGATCTGTTCGTTTGTTTGTTACTTGCCGGAAAAGATTCCGGCAAGTATGTTGATCTGTTCGTTTGTTTGTCTGTTTGTCTGTCTGTCTGTTTGTCTGTTTGTCTGTCTGTTTGCAGCACTGCGTCTACACCGTTGCACGGAGAATCGCCAAACTTTGCACACATATTGGTCTTGCCCTGGAATAGACTGTGCCCAATTGATGACGTCATCGGTGACGTGGTTCGGCCGCCATCTTGGAAAAACCGAAAAACTTTGCACCTCTATATCTCCGAAAGTACTGAACAGAAAAAATGGAGACATGGCTCATTGTAAAGAACTCTCCATGGGGAATAAAATATGTTAATGATGACGTCATATGTCACGTGGTCGGCCGCCATCTTGGAAAAACGGCAAAAATTTGCACCACTATACTGTATCTCCAAAAGTGCTGAACAGAAAAAATTGAGACATGGCTCATTGTAAAGAACTCTCCATGGGTAATAAAATATGTTAATGATGACGTCATCAGTCACGTGGTTCGGCCGCCATCTTGGAAAATGGCAAAATTTTGCACCACTATATCTCCAAAAGTGCTGAACAGAAAAAATTGAGCTCATTGTAAAGAACTCTCCATGGGGAATAAAATGTTAGTGATGACGTCATTGGTCACGTGGTTCGGCCGCCATCTTGGAAAAAGTTTGCAACTCTATATCTCCGAAAGTGCTGAACAGAAAAAATTGAGACATGGCTCATTGTAAAGAACTCTCCATGGGGAATAAAATATGTTAATGATGACGTCATCAGTCACGTGGTTCGGCCGCCATCTTGGAAAAACCTAAAAACTTTGCACCTCCATTTCTCTGAAAGTACTGAATAGAAAAAATTGAGACATGGCTCATTGTAAAGAACTCTTGATGGGGAATAAAATATGTTAATGATGACGTCATCAGTTACGTAGTTCGGCCGCCATCTTGGAAAAACCGAAAAACCTACCACCTCCATATCTCCCAAAGTGCTGAATAGAAAAAATTGAGATGTGACTCATTGTAAAGAACTCTCCATGGGGAATAAAATATGTTAATGATGACGTCATAGGTAACGTGGTTCGGCCGCCATCTTGGAAAAACCGAAAAACGTTGCACCTCCATATCTCCAAAAATGCTCAATATAAAAAATTGAGACATGGCTCATTGTAAAGAACTCTCCATGGGGAATAAAATATGTTAATGATGACGTCATATGTCACGTGGTTCGGCCGCCATCTTGGAAAAACCGAAAAATTTTGCACCTCCATATCTCTGAAAGTGCTGAATAGAAAAAATTGAGGTATGGCTCATTGTAAAGAACTCTCCATGGGGAATAAAATATATTAATGATGACGTCATCTATCACGTGGTTCCGCCGCCATATTTGTTCTAAATGGCTGATAAAAAAGTACATTCCGGCAAGTCCTCGGTCTCTGACCGATTTTTCATCTGTTTGTCTGTTTGTCTGTTTGCAGCACTGCGTCTACACCGTTGCACGTAGAATCGCCAAACTTTGCACACATATTGGTCTTGCCCTGGAATAGACTGTGCCCAATTGATGACGTCATCGGTGACGTGGTTCGGCCGCCATCTTGGAAAAACCGAAAAACTTTGCACCACTATATCTCCAAAAGTGCTGAACAGAAAAAATTGAGACATGGCTCATTGTAAAGAACTCTCCATGGGGAATAAATTATGTTCATGATGACGTCATCGGTCACGTGGTTCAGCCGCCATCTTGGAAAAACTGAAAAGCGTTGCACCTCCACATCTCCGAAAGTGCTGAATAGAAAAAATTGAGACATGGCTCATTGTGAAGAACTCTCCATGTGGAATAAAATATGTTAATGATGACGTCATCGGTCACGTGGTTCGGCCGCCATCTTGGAAAAACCGAAAACTTTGCACCTCAACATCTCCGAAAGTGCTGAAATGAAAAAATTGAGACATGGCTCATTGTAAAGAACTCTCCATGGGGAACAAAATATGTTAATGATGACGTCATATGTCACGTGGTCGGCCGCCATTTTGGAAAAACGGCAAAACTTTGTTCCACTGTATCTCCAAAAGTGCTGAACAGATAAAATTGAGACATGGCTCATTGTAAAGAACTCTCCATGGGGAATAAAACATGTTAATGATGATGTCATAGGTTCCTCCATTATGACGTCATAATTCGCCAAGTACAAAACTTCATCCGATCAAGATGAAATTTCTTGAGCATCATCAAGGAATAAATTAGTTTAGAAAACAAGTAATGATGACTTCATCGGTCACGTGGTTTGGCCGCCATATTTGTCCTACATGGCCGATAAAAAAGTACATTCCGGCAAGTCCTCGGTCTCTGACCGATTTTTCATTACTTGCCGGAAAAATTTTTCCGGCAAGTATGTTGATCTGTTCGTTTGTCTGTTTGTCTGTCTGTTTGTCTGTTTGTCTGTCTGTCTGTCTGTTTGCAGCACTGCGTCTACACCGTTGCACGTAGAATCGCCAAACTTTGCACACTTATTGGTCTTGCCCTGGAATAGACTGTGCCCAATTGATGACGTCATCGGTGACGTGGTTCGGCCGCCATCTTGGAAAAACCGAAAAACTTTGCACCTCTATATCTCCGAAAGTACTGAACAGAAAAAATTGAGACATGGCTCATTGTAAAGAACTCTCCATGGGGAATAAAATATGTAAATGATGACGTCATCAGACACGTGGTTCGGTCGCCATCTTGGAAAAACGGCAAAAGGTTGCGCCACTATATCTCCAAAAGTGCTGAACAGAAAAAATTGAGACATGGCTCATTGTAAAGAACTCTCCATGGGGAATAAAATATGTTAATGATGACGTCATCAGTCACGTGGTTCGGCCGCCATCTTGGAAAAACCGAAAATTTTTGCACCTCGATATCTCAAAGTGCTGACAGAAAAAATTGAGACATGGCTCATTGTAAAGAACTCTTCATGGGGAATAAAATATGTTAATGATGACGTCATCAGTCACGTGATTCGGCCGCCATCTTGGAAAAACCGAAATTTTTTGCACCTCCATATCTCCGAAAGTCCTGAACAGAAAAAATTGAGACATGGCTCATTGTAAAGAACTCTCCATGGGGAATAAAATATGTTAATGATGACGTCATCAGTCACGTGGTTCGGCCGCCATCTTGGGAAAACCGAAAAACTTTGCGCCACTATATCTCCAAAAGTGCTGAACAGAAAAAATTGAGACATGGCTCATTGTAAAGAACTCTCCATGGGGAATAAAATATGTTAATGATGACGTCATATGTCACGTGGTCGGCCGCCATCTTGGAAAAACGGCAAAACTTTGCACCACTATATCTCCAAAAGTGCTGAACAGAAAAAATTGAGACATGGCTCATTGTAAAGAACTCTCCATGGGGAATAAAATATGTTAATGATGACGTCATCAGTCACGTGGTCGGCCGCCATCTTGGAAAAACGGCAAAACTTTGCACCACGAAATCTCCAAAAGTGCTGAACAGAAAAAATTGAGACATGGCTCATTGTAAAGAACTCTCCATGGGGAATAAAATATGTTAATGATGATGTCATATGTCACGTGGTCGGCCGCCATCTTGGAAAAACGGCAAAACTTTGCACCACTATATCTCCAAAAGTGCTGAACAGAAAAAATTGAGACATGGCTCATTGTAAAGAACTCTCCATGGGGAATAAAATTTGTTAATGATGACGTCATATGTCACGTGGTTCGGCCGCCATCTTGGAAAAACCGAAAAATTTAGCTCCTCTATGTGTCCAAAACTGCTGAATAGAAAAAATTGAGACATGCCTCATTGTAAAGAACTCTCCATGGGGAATAAAATATGTTAATGATGACGTCATCGGTCACGTGGTTCGGCCGCCATATTTGTCCTCAATGGCCAATAAAAAAGTACATTCCGGCAAGTCCTCGGTCTCTGACCGATTTTTCATTACTTGCCGGAAAGATTTCCGGCAAGTATGTTGATCTGTTCGTTTGTTACTTGCCGGAAAAATTTTCCGGCAAGTATGTTGATCTGTTCGTTTGTTTGTCTGTCTGTCTGTTTGTCTGTCTGTTTGTCTGTCTGTTTGTCTGTTTGCAGCACTGCGTCTACACCGTTGCACGGAGAATCGCCAAACTTTGCACACATAATGGTCTTGCCCTCTAATATACTGTGCCTCAATGATGACGTCATCAGTGACGTGGTTCGGCCGCCATCTTGGATAAACCGAATAAATTTGCACCTCTATATCTCCGAAAGTACTGAACAGAAAAAATTGAGACATGGCTCATTGTAAAGAACTCTCCATGGGGAATAAAATATGTTAATGATGACGTCATATGTCACGTGGTCGGCCGCCATCTTGGAAAAACGGCAAAAATTTGCACCACTATATCTCCAAAAGTGCTGAACAGAAAAAATTGAGACATGGCTCATTGTAAAGAACTCTCCATGGGGAATAAAATATGTAAATGATGACGTCATCAGTCACGTGGTTCGGTCGCCATCTTGGAAAAACGGCAAATCGTTGCGCCACTATATCTCCAAAAGTGCTGAACAGAAAAAATTGAGACATGGCTCATTGGAAAGAACTCTCCATGGGGAATAAAATATGTTAATGATGACGTCATATGTCACGTGGTCGGCCGCCATCTTGGAAAAACGGCAAAACTTTGCACCACTATATCTCCAAAAGTGCTGAACAGAATAATTGAGACATGGCTCATTGTAAAGAACTCTCCATGGGGAATAAAATATGTTAATGATGACGTCATCAGTCACGTGGTCGGCCGCCATCTTGGAAAAACGGCAAAACTTTGCACCACAAAATCTCCAAAAGTGCTGAACAGAAAAAATTGAGACATGGCTCATTGTAAAGAACTCTCCATGGGGAATAAAATATGTTAATGATGACGCCATCGGTCACGTGGTTCGGCCGCCATCTTGGAAAAATGGGAAAACTTTGCACCTCAACATCTCCGAAAGTGCTGAAATGAAAAAATTGAGACATGGCTCATTGTAAAGAACTCTCCATGGGGAATAAAATATGTTAATGATGACGTCATATGTCACGTGGTCGGCCGCCATCTTGGAAAAACGGCAAAACTTTGTTCCACTGTATCTCCAAAAGTGCTGAACAGATAAAATTGAGACATGGCTCATTGTAAAGAACTCTCCATGGGGAATAAAACATGTTAATGATGACGTCATCGGTCAAGTGCTTCTGCCGCCATATTTGTCTTAAATGGCCGATAAAAGAGTACATTCCGGCAAGTCCTCGGTCTCTGACCGATTTTTCATTTGTCTGTTTGTCTGTTTGTCTGTCTGTCTGTTTGCAGCACTGCGTCTACACCGTTGCACGTAGAATCGCCAAACTTTGCACACATATTGGTCTTGCCCTGGAATAGACTGTGCCCAATTGATGACGTCATCGGTGACGTGGTTCGGCCGCCATCTTGGAAAAACCGAAAAACTTTGCACCTCTATATCTCCGAAAGTACTGAACAGAAAAAATTGAGACATGGCTCATTGTAAAGAACTCTCCATGGGGAATAAAATATGTTAATGATGACGTCATCAGTCACGTGGTCGGCCGCCATCTTGGAAAAACGGCAAAACTTTGCACCACTATATTTCCAAAAGTGCTGAACAGAAAAAATTGAGACATGGCTCATTGTAAAGAACTCTCCATGGGGAATAAAATATGTTAATGATGACGTCATCGGTCACGTGGTTCGGCCGCCATATTTGTCCTAAATGGCCGATAAAAAAGTACATTCCGGCAAGTCCTCGGTCTCTGACCGATTTTTCATCTGTTTGTCTGTCTGTCTGTTTGTCTGTTTGTCTGTCTGTTTGCAGCACTGCGTCTACACCGTTGCACGGAGAATCGCCAAACTTTGCACACATATTGGTCTTGCCCTGGAATAGACTGTGCCCAATTGATGACGTCATCGGTGACGTGGTTCGGCCGCCATCTTGGAAAAACCGAAAAACTTTGCACCTCTATATCTCCGAAAGTACTGAACAGAAAAAATGGAGACATGGCTCATTGTAAAGAACTCTCCATGGGGAATAAAATATGTTAATGATGACGTCATATGTCACGTGGTCGGCCGCCATCTTGGAAAAACGGCAAAAATTTGCACCACTATACTGTATCTCCAAAAGTGCTGAACAGAAAAAATTGAGACATGGCTCATTGTAAAGAACTCTCCATGGGTAATAAAATATGTTAATGATGACGTCATCAGTCACGTGGTTCGGCCGCCATCTTGGAAAATGGCAAAATTTTGCACCACTATATCTCCAAAAGTGCTGAACAGAAAAAATTGAGCTCATTGTAAAGAACTCTCCATGGGGAATAAAATGTTAGTGATGACGTCATTGGTCACGTGGTTCGGCCGCCATCTTGGAAAAAGTTTGCAACTCTATATCTCCGAAAGTGCTGAACAGAAAAAATTGAGACATGGCTCATTGTAAAGAACTCTCCATGGGGAATAAAATATGTTAATGATGACGTCATCAGTCACGTGGTTCGGCCGCCATCTTGGAAAAACCTAAAAACTTTGCACCTCCATTTCTCTGAAAGTACTGAATAGAAAAAATTGAGACATGGCTCATTGTAAAGAACTCTTGATGGGGAATAAAATATGTTAATGATGACGTCATCAGTTACGTAGTTCGGCCGCCATCTTGGAAAAACCGAAAAACCTACCACCTCCATATCTCCCAAAGTGCTGAATAGAAAAAATTGAGATGTGACTCATTGTAAAGAACTCTCCATGGGGAATAAAATATGTTAATGATGACGTCATAGGTAACGTGGTTCGGCCGCCATCTTGGAAAAACCGAAAAACGTTGCACCTCCATATCTCCAAAAATGCTCAATATAAAAAATTGAGACATGGCTCATTGTAAAGAACTCTCCATGGGGAATAAAATATGTTAATGATGACGTCATATGTCACGTGGTTCGGCCGCCATCTTGGAAAAACCGAAAAATTTTGCACCTCCATATCTCTGAAAGTGCTGAATAGAAAAAATTGAGGTATGGCTCATTGTAAAGAACTCTCCATGGGGAATAAAATATATTAATGATGACGTCATCTATCACGTGGTTCCGCCGCCATATTTGTTCTAAATGGCTGATAAAAAAGTACATTCCGGCAAGTCCTCGGTCTCTGACCGATTTTTCATCTGTTTGTCTGTTTGTCTGTTTGCAGCACTGCGTCTACACCGTTGCACGTAGAATCGCCAAACTTTGCACACATATTGGTCTTGCCCTGGAATAGACTGTGCCCAATTGATGACGTCATCGGTGACGTGGTTCGGCCGCCATCTTGGAAAAACCGAAAAACTTTGCACCACTATATCTCCAAAAGTGCTGAACAGAAAAAATTGAGACATGGCTCATTGTAAAGAACTCTCCATGGGGAATAAATTATGTTCATGATGACGTCATCGGTCACGTGGTTCAGCCGCCATCTTGGAAAAACTGAAAAGCGTTGCACCTCCACATCTCCGAAAGTGCTGAATAGAAAAAATTGAGACATGGCTCATTGTGAAGAACTCTCCATGTGGAATAAAATATGTTAATGATGACGTCATCGGTCACGTGGTTCGGCCGCCATCTTGGAAAAACCGAAAACTTTGCACCTCAACATCTCCGAAAGTGCTGAAATGAAAAAATTGAGACATGGCTCATTGTAAAGAACTCTCCATGGGGAACAAAATATGTTAATGATGACGTCATATGTCACGTGGTCGGCCGCCATTTTGGAAAAACGGCAAAACTTTGTTCCACTGTATCTCCAAAAGTGCTGAACAGATAAAATTGAGACATGGCTCATTGTAAAGAACTCTCCATGGGGAATAAAACATGTTAATGATGATGTCATAGGTTCCTCCATTATGACGTCATAATTCGCCAAGTACAAAACTTCATCCGATCAAGATGAAATTTCTTGAGCATCATCAAGGAATAAATTAGTTTAGAAAACAAGTAATGATGACTTCATCGGTCACGTGGTTTGGCCGCCATATTTGTCCTACATGGCCGATAAAAAAGTACATTCCGGCAAGTCCTCGGTCTCTGACCGATTTTTCATTACTTGCCGGAAAAATTTTTCCGGCAAGTATGTTGATCTGTTCGTTTGTCTGTCTGTTTGTCTGTCTGTCTGTCTGTCTGTCTGTCTGTCTGTCTGTTTGCAGCACTGCGTCTACACCGTTGCACGGCGAATCGCCAAACTTTGCACACATATTGGTCTTGCCCTGGAATAGACTGTGCCCAATTGATGACGTCATCGGTGACGTGGTTCGGCCGCCATCTTGGAAAAACCGAAAAACCTTGCACCTCTATATCTCCGAAAGTACTGAACAGAAAAAATTGAGACATGGCTCATTGTAAAGAACTCTCCATGGGGAATAAAATATGTAAATGATGACGTCATCAGTCACGTGGTTCGGTCGCCATCTTGGAAAAACGGCAAAACGTTGCGCCACTATATCTCCAAAAGTGCTGAACAGAAAAAATTGAGACATGGCTCATTGTAAAGAACTCTCCATGGGGAATAAAATATGTTAATGATGACGTCATATGTCACGTGGTCGGCCGCCATCTTGGAAAAACGGCAAAACTTTGCACCACTATATCTCCAAAAGTGCTGAACAGAAAAAATTGAGATATGGATCATTGTAAAGAACTCTCCATTGGGAATAAAACATGTTAATGATGACGTCATAGGTCACGTGGTTCGGCCGCCATCTTGGAAAAACCGAAGAAAATTTGCACCTCCATATCTCCGAAAGTACTGAATAGAAAAAATTGAGACATGGCTCATTGTAAAGAACTCTCCATTGGGAATAAAACATGTTAATGATGACGTCATAGGTCACGTGGTTCGGCCGCCATCTTGGAAAAACCGAAAAACGTTGCGCCACTATATCTCCAAAAGTGCTGAACAGAAAAAATTGAGACATGGCTCATTGTAAAGAACTCTCCATGTGGAATAAAATATGTTAATGATGACGTCATAGGTCACGTGGTTCGGCCGCCATCTTGGAAAAACCGAAAAACTTAGCACCTCCATATCTCCAAAAGTGCTGAATAGAAAAAATTGAGATATGGCTCATTGTAAAGAAATCTCCATGGGGAATAAAATATGTTAATGATGATACCATCGGTCACGTGGTTCGGCCGCCATCTTGGAAAAACGGGAAAACTTTGCACCACTATATCTCCAAAAGTGCAGAATGGAAAAAATTGAGACATGGCTCATTGTAAAGAACTCTCCATGGGGAATAAAATATGTTAATGATGACCTCATCGGTCACGTGGTTCGGCCGCCATATTTGTCCTAAATGGCCGATAAAAAAGTACATTCCGGCAAGTCCTCGGTCTCTGACCGATTTTTCATTTGTCTGTTTGTCTGTTTGTCTGTTTGCAGCACTGCGTCTACACCATTGCACGGAGAATCGCCAAACTTTGCACACATATTGGTCTTGCCCTGGAATAGACTGTGCCCAATTGATGACGTCATTGGTCACGTGGTTCGGCCGCCATCTTTGAAAAAATTTGCACCTCTATATCTCCGAAAGTGCTGAACAGAAAAAATTGAGACATGGCTGATTGTAAAGAACTCTCCATGGGGAATAAAATATGTTAATGATGACGTCATCAGTCACGTGGTTCGGCCGCCATGTTGGAAAAACCGAAAAAATTTGTACTTCTGTATCTCCAAAAGTGCTGAATAGAAAAAATTGAGACATAGCTCATTGTAAAGAACTCTCCATGGGGAATAAAATATGTTAATGATGACGTCATCAGTCACGTGGTTCGGTCGCCATCTTGGAAAAACCGAAAAAATTTGTACTTCTGTTTCTCCAAAAGTGCTGAATAGAAAAAATTGAGACATGGCTCATTGTAAAGAACTCTCCATGGGGAATAAAATATGTAAATGATGACGTCATCAGTCACGTCGTTCGGTCGCCATCTTGGAAAAACGGCAAAACGTTGCGCCACTATATCTCCAAAAGTGCTGAACAGAAAAAATTGAGACATGGCTCATTGTAAAGAACTCTCCATGGGGAATAAAATTTGTTAATGATGACGTCATATGTCACGTGGTCGGCCGCCATCTTGGAAAAACGGCAAAACTTTGCACCACTATATCTCTAAAAGTGCTGAATAGAAAAAATTGAGACATGGCTCATTGTAAAGAACTCTCCATGGGGAATAAAATATGTTAATGATGACGTCATCAGTCACGTGGTCGGCCGCCATCTTGGAAAAACCGAAAAACCTAGCACCTCCATATCTCCGAAAGTGCTGAATAGAAAAAATTGAGACATGGCTCATTGTAAAGAACTCTCCATGGGGAATAAAATATGTTAATGATGATGTCATCGGTCACGTGGTTCGGCCGCCATCTTGGAAAAACCGAAAAACTCTGCACCTCCACATCTCCAAAAGTCCTGAATAGAAAAAATTGAGGCATGGCTCATTGTAAAGAACTCTCCATGGGGAATAAAATATGTTAATGATGACGTCATCGGTCACGTGGTTCGGCCGCCATATTTGTCCTAAATGGCCGATAAAAAAGTACATTCCGGCAAGTCCTCGGTCTCTGACCGATTTTTCATCTGTTTGTCTGTCTGTTTGCAGCACTATGTCTACACCGTTGCACATAGAATCGCCAAACTTTGCACACATATTGGTCGTGACCTGGAATAGACTGTGCCCAATTGATGACGTCATCGGTCACGTGGTTCGGCCGCCATCTTGGAAAAACCGAAAAGCTTTGCACCTCCATATCTCCAAAAGGGCTGAGCAGAAAAGATTGAGACATGGCTCAATAAAAAGAACTCTCCATGCGGAATAAAATATGTAAATGATGACGTCATCAGTCACGTAGTTCGGCGGCCATCTTGGAAAAACCGAAAAAATTTGCACCTCCATATCTCCGAAAGTACTGAATAGAAAAATTGAGACATGGCTCATTGTAAAGAACTCTCTATTGGGAATAAAACCTGTTAATGATGACGTCATAGGTCTCGTGGTTCGGCCGCTATCTTGGAAAAACAGAAAAACTTAGCAGTTCCATATTTCCAAAAGTGCTGAATAGAAAAAATTGAGACATGGCTCATTGTAAAGAACTCTCAATGGGGATTAAAATATATAAATGATGACGTCATAGGTCACGTGGTTCGGCGGCCATCTTGGAAAAACGAAAAACTTTGCACCTCCATATCTCCGAAAGTACTGAATCGAAAAAATTGAGACATGGCTCATTGTAAAGAACTCTCCTTTGGGAATAAAACATATTAATGATGACGTCATAGGTCACGTGGTTCGGCCGCCATCTTGGAAAAACCGAAAAACTTAGCAGTTCCATATTTCCAAAAGTGCTGAATAGAAAAAATTGAGACATGGCTCATTGTAAAGAACTCTCCATGGGGAATAAAATATGTTAATGATGACGTCATCAGTCACGTGGTTCGGCCGCCATCTTGGAAAAGCCTAAAAAATTTGCACCTCCATATCTCCGAAAGTGCTGAATAGAAAGAATTGTGACATGGCTCATTGTAAAGAACTCTCCTTTGGGAATAAAACACATTAATGATGACGTCATAGGTCACGTTGTTCGGCCGCCATCTTGGAAAAACCGAAAAACTTAGCAGTTCCATATTTCCAAAAGTGCTGAATAGAAAAAATTGAGACATGGCTCATTGTAAAGAACTCTCCATGGGGAATAAAATATGTTAATAATGATGTCATTGGTCACGTGGTTCGGCCGCCATATTTGTCCTAAATGGCCGATAAAAAAGTACATTCCGGCAAGTCCTCGGTCTCTGACCGATTTTTAATTTTTTTTTTTCTTTTTTTTTTTTGTATACTGAATCGAGGCTCGTGAAAGAGCTAACATTTATTTCACAAACAAATCAACCAGACAAACAAAATATACAAAAGAGGGAGCGGAAGACAAGATGGGGAGAGAGAAGGGGAAGCACACAACCACAACATTTGAGAGCAGGGAGAAGTTTGGGAGGGAGAGGGCTTGGGGGCAGGAGGCGTGGGAAGGGGAGGGGGGGGGGGGGAAGGTATAAAACACATGGGGACCGAAATTAGCGGGGGTAGAAAAGATCAAGGTTTTGGATGGGGGAGGATAAGAGATGGTGGTGAACAGCTGTTTTCAAGACCTGGAGGGTGGAGTGGGATTGAAGAGAGTGAGGGAGTTTGTTCCAGAGGCGGGAGAAAAGAGGAATGAAGGAGTGAAGGTGAGCAGAATGTCTTGATTTTGGCAGTTTAACCATAAGAGGGTTGCAGGCAGATCTTGTGCGACCTGTAGGAAGATTTGGGGGACAGAGCCCAGAGAGGGCTGGGGGGGCAAGGCCAGAGAGGAGTCGGTAGAAGACGGAAAGACCACCAACCTGCCTGCGGTGAGTGAGTGAAAGGCCCTTGGAGTTAGCTTCGTCGCGGGAGATTCCAATGATTCTGAACGCTTTGGTTTCAACAGCATGAAGACGGGCTAGGTGTGAGGCAGGAGCACCAGACCAGAGGGGAGAGCAGTATTCCATTTGTTTGTTTGTTTGTTTTCTTGTATGCTTGTTTGTTTTCTTGTTTGTCCGGGCGATATCTCAGCCATCCTTTGAGCTAGGAAGCTGACATTTCGGCAGAATAGTGAGCAAGTGCTTTGACAAAAACGGTTATTTTTTGTTTTTTGATTCATCAATTAATTGATGAATTATTTAATTATTGTCGATTAATTAAGCACTTATTTATTTCCTTTCACATCTGGCCATTATCGCAGGCACCTTTTGAGCTAGGAAGCTGATATTTGGAAACGACAATGATCAAGTGATGTGGCTATCCGATCAACACTATTTTTGATTTATTGATTAATCAATTAATCAATTAATTATTTCATTATTCGATGAATGAATGAATGAATGATCGTTTTAAGGCCATTTTCCCTGCTGGAGCGGGGGTTAGCCTTGCCGGCCCCATGACAATCATGGTTCCCTGTTTTGAGGCAATGTTTTTATGGCCGGATGCCCTTCCTGACGCCAACCCTTAGTCGCCTCTTACGATGCGCAGGGATACAGTGTACCTATTCTAAACTGGGGTACACACCGGGATCATTCATCACAGCAAGCTGGTACTCAATTTGCCAACCTTGGAAGGATGACAGGCTGAGTCAACCCCCCTGGTGTTAATTTAGCGATCGACCGGGATTCGAACCCAGGATCCTAGGATCCCAAGCCGGCACCCTAACCGCTAAGCCAACACCAGGCTTTAACAATTAAAACTCCCCGTGCTGGTGTCCTCCCATTGGCTGAGTGCTTCCCGCCCTCCATGGCATGCCATCCTCGTGGCCAACCACAAGTCCTTCTTAAACCCCCAATCACGGGGCAGTTCTCTGTCCCTCCTATTGACCAATCAACAGTCCTCCTGGGTGTGGCGATAGCCTGCCTCACACGATGTTTGATGCCCACGCCGGCGTTGTAAATTGTAAGTTGTAATTTGTAATTGTAAATTTAATTATTCGATGAATCACTTAATTCATTAATTTTTTTAAGTTACAGATTCAGATGAAACGGTGGTGGTTTAGATATTCAATTAGCCAATTGATAAAATATTTTATTATTTTATGATTATTATTTATTTATTTTCATTATTAATCATTTATTTACTTTCTTTCTCATCTGGGCAATATCTCAGGCACCTTTTGAGCTAGGAAGCTGATATTTGGACACAACAGTGACCAAGTGATGTGGCTATAAAGGCTATTTTTGATTTTTTGATGAATCAATTAATCGATTAATTATTTTAAAATTTCGATTAATGGTTTATTTAATTAATTTTCAAAAAGTTACAGCTTCGGATGAAGCAATGGTGGTTTAGGTATGCTATTAGCCAATTGATTAAGAAAATATTTTATGATCACTATTTATTGATTTTAATTGTGCAATTAATCACACAATTATTGTACACCTCTCCCTCCCAATACAGTCTCTATGAGCTGTATGGCGGCACTGCCGGGCGGCGGAGGATATTTATTTATTTGGCATGGGGGCGGTGTACTTTGAATGTATCTGTACTTGTTTCTGATTGTTTTGCTGCCCCAACCTCTGACATTTTGAATAGCTCACAAAGTATATCAACAATCCAATGTGTTCCAATCTCAGACAAGCGTCATAATTGTAAAATGAAACTTACATACGTCCCTCGATTTTGAGTTCATCTGCTCCACTCGCATGGCGAATTTCAAGCACCGATTCCTTCAAGGAAATAATCACTTTGTAATTGTGGTTACGTGCTCAGCAGAGCCAGCTGTTCATGTCCATTTGCGTTTGCATCCCATTCTTTGCCAGATTATAAAGTTCTCCTTTCTGAATTTTATGCATTGACCGAATCATGTTGTATTTTGGCTGATACATGGACAGGTAGACATGGACAGGAATTTCTCAGGCTACCTTTATGAGGTTTTCTTCTTTAACAATGGCACAGCACGATTCTTCTTCCCCCTCTTTTTTCCGATTGACATTTTTAATATTGCTTCTGCTGCAACCAACTACAGCAAAGTGAAATTGGATTTTGATTTGAATCAAGCTGAGGACGGTATAGGGTATAAGGATGCTTGTGGATGTATTTTGGGAGGCATGTGTCAATACAATGAGCAACTCTATGGAAATACAAAAAGAAGCAAGGTTTTCCTTTTGTGACAAGTCAGTGCGAGTCTCCAAAACTTATTGCAAATAAAAGTGACCTCTATTTTGGATTCAGGGCTGACAAGATGTCATGCAGGTACACTTACTCCCCTCTAAGCTGTCTATCCTGGGTTAAAATCCCGATCCAGCTATAAACTGTCATCTCGGCGTTTCACAGGCAGGGTGATTCATCAATGTGTGTGCCGTCCCCTGGCAGGAATATTAAATTGGGCGTACAGTCTTCTGGCATTAGTTGGTGGGTGGACGTTGAAGAGTGTGGTGTACTTCACAAAGAGTAGGCGAGCTATCAGCGGCACCATGGCCAAATTCCTGGCCTAACTACTGCTGGGAAGGCAGTGGCAAACCACCCAGCAAAACCCAGCAAACCAAGAGCCCTTGCTCAGGAAACTGCTCAGCTGCACTGACGCTCTATGAAGAGTATGGTAGAATCAGAGAGAGAGAGAGAGAGAGAGAGAGAGAGAGAGAGATTTTGGGTCTAAGATGGTGTTAACCTCCTCAGTACCAAATTCACAAGATTTGGCAACCAAGGCAACTACTAGCTGTTCATCACAATGAAAGAGCCATTTTGTACCCATAAGTTTGAGGATGTGTGGACCCTGAAAGATGCAGTTATCAAGTCGGTACAAGACTTTCCATAGATGTGGTTCAATGAAACATCTATGTGTTTCCACATAGTTAACGACTCCATGTGCACGACGATGCCATTAAAATGCATGTAAACTGCTTCATCTCAATTCTGTGTTAATAATCGTGCACGTCGGAGTGTTTTCGGAATGTTTGGATTGCACATATGGCCTCTTCCCCTCTTTTTAATTCCTTCACTCCCACTTGGACGACACTCCCAGTTTGCCAGGTTCTGGCCCAGCTGTCTGCCGGAAAGGCAAATGGGTGCGGTGCACTTTCACTGCCGTGGAACTCTGGCCCTACTATCGGTGCATCAGCGACAAACAACCATCTCTTTTCTCTATTATGGCTGCCAGCACACCAAATATTCTGCGGTCTGCACCGATGATGTGAACGGTTCCCGATGAGAGGTGAAAGAAATGGCAGTGAGAGATTAGCAGGGGCTTAAGCATTATGACCAGAAAATTGAAACCGACTGTGTTTTGAGTCTACGCAGAGGTTGTTGCCATCACAGCAACTCATTCAGTATGGCAAACTGCAGATGAAAGAGACTGCTCCACCACAAAAAAGGCAGTGATCAGCAAGAATTTAGTGCAAGTGAATCGACATCCAATTATGCATGGACCAACAATGACAATATGGCTGATTGATCAAGTTCATCAATTTCAAAAATAAGTACTCCTCAAGACGAGAGATCTGTTGACTGTAGTTGCAACCAAGAACAGCAACAGTGGTGCAAATATTCTCTTGGAGAGACCGTCAATAAAAATGGGAATGCCACGCGTGGTCACGGTATTCCTACCTGGACATTTTCCTCTTGTGGCCACTTTCCAAAGGGTATTGCTGCCACACTAATGACTGCTCGGATTCTGATGGATGCTCTCAATATCATGACATTCCATGGTTCCTGGTTGAATCGGGACAGATTAATACTGATTTCCAAGATGTTTCTTGGCCAACACAATTTCTGGATGTCGTTCATTTTGGGGATGCCACATGCATGAGCATGGGAATGTGCCATAAATCTGAACACACAATCAATTTTCATCAACTAGTCTTCTCGGTTTAATTAAGGACAACATTTCTTGAGGTTAAACCAGGTCATTAGCAAACGCAAGTTGGCAACTAACAATCCGTCTAGGACTCTAGGTTGTCTTCGAACCTTATGATGATCCAATTCGGACATGATGAAGCAAAGGTAACACACTCACTTTTGAGCTGTCTCGTCTGTGATATTCGACCCGATTATAAACTACCAGACTGGAGCATCCCAAGCAGGGAGTTGCATCAAATGTGGACCCTCCTTCGGATGGGGGTGTTGAGCTCGGGACTCTTTGGCTCGCATTGATCGTTACTCATTACCGATGACACTGTCTTTCGAAGAAGAGTCGGTGTGTTATGACCAGAATCCGAGACAAATCCCAAATGACTGACCTGACCAACAGGAGGTACTGTTTTGGAGGCAGGGTTACACTCCCAGCTATGATCAGGAATGAATAATGACCCAACAATTTGTTAATTAGACGTTTTGTTTCTCTATCCATACCTTACTTAGGAAGGTTCTTGGAATAGGTAATTGACCTTTTTATGTGAGGGATGAAGGTTAGGCTGAGGGAAATGGAGTGGAAAGGGGCGACAGGGGGAGGATAATGTGACTTAAGAAAGCCGTTACCAAAACAAAACCAGGAAGTGTCGGGTCTGATTCCGGGATTGGATAATCCAGCATTTCTAGAAGGAATTACGTTCCATGGAACACCAAAATCACCATTGACTTACAATAAAATCCCACGGTTACTCCAGTGGGATCTTATCCAACTACATATCCGGTCGAGTGCAGCATTCATAAGCAGGTACTCCTTCATAGGCCTCATTTAGCTTGTTGTCCTGTCTGCAACCACGAGGTCATGTTAAAGATGAATCATCATATTTCCAGTGAGAATAGACTTACCTTTGCCCCATGAAGACCATTTCTGTTCTACAACTGCGAGCAGCATACGAGCCCAACTAGACTCTGCAGGTTGAAATTCCATTGGGAGATCACGTGGATTGACAGTCCGTTGATCTCTTCCATGAGCCTCAACTTCTGTACAGGAAAAAGTGTCCTCATGTTCTCGTCTCTCATGTGGAATCAAAATAAAAGCAACTACAGCTCGGTGTTGTTGGTAAAAAAAACCAAAAAAAAAACCGAAAGCTTTTACCAGTCAAGCATTAGACGTCATAATGCACTTTCATACTATAGAGAGCTGTTAAGTTTTCTACGTCGGCATAATATATAAATAGCATTGCCTTAGGGCTCAAGCAAAGCATTGAAAAACCTTACATTTCCTGTCTGTTGGCAACTTGTAATCATAAATGTTCAAAAATACCCACAATTGCTCCGTGAATTCCCCAGGCTGGACCAAATCGCAAACAACTGGAACGTTTCATGTGATTACGTTGCTTTTGAATGTTCGACTCATGGTTCAAATCAAAGGCCTAACTTTAACATGTCAAACTTCTGTCCTCTATTGCTGCAGCCTCTGAAGCCCTTCTTTGGAGCAGGAACAAATGGTCTCTCTTAACCCAAAGCCCAAAGCTTTGACGTAAATCCTATAGGACTGATCAAACTGTTACCATGGCGACGACCACCCATTGTGTAAATTTGCCAAATTTTAGTGGTGAATTTTCAATAATTCTCTTTTGAAATTTCTTCCTTCTTTTGAAGTTTTGCATCTAGCCAGTCTTTTACTTTTAGATGAATACTGCAAGGACTGAAACATGAGGTCAACTGTC
Organism: Myxine glutinosa; assembly: GCF_964187855.1. NCBI lineage: Eukaryota > Metazoa > Chordata > Myxini > Myxiniformes > Myxinidae > Myxine > Myxine glutinosa. The sequence goes on along the minus strand of NC_136266.1, from coordinate 36,485,325 downwards.
AGAAATACGTCATTGAGGCTTATTAACCCTAGATAGGCACACCCATGGGTATACCCATCCGTACGGAATCGGTATACCCAGGGGTTACCCTATCTAGGGCTAATTGTGCAGATCATTGTCCAATGTAGAATCTTTCGAAAAAAATTTTTTTGGAAAGGGATGTCTTCTCATTGAAAAATCATTTTAGGTGATTTGAATTCGGTAATCACAGATTTTTAATTTTTTTTTTTTTTTAGCAGATCAAGGATTATGGGGAAAGTATCCCTCAAACTTTTATACAACTTCTTAACCTCTAACTTTTCCCATCGAATAATGTACATCTTCCTGTTAACAATTCTGAAACTCATTCCTTGAACTTCACTGAGGAATCTCCACCCAGACCGAGAATTTCTCTGCAGGGTCTCTCTCCAAGACTGAAAACTCTATTAGATGACAACATCCTCATAACCAACAAGATAGGCCGTCACTATGCCCTCATTGAGGGTTCATCAGCCAGTGAGTGATGAGCCATAGGTGCGCGTTCATAGCTCGGACGAGGCCTGGAGCCGAGTGCCAGCCCACAGGGAATGGCAACGAGGGCTGCAAAACGGCACAGCTGAGTCCACAAACGAGCTGGTCATCCCTAGCTGAGTGGCCCGTGGGATAACAAGAAAAGCACGGATGCAATCCACCCTGATGGGCTGAACACATGCTTGTGAGACGCCACTTGACACCACACTGTCACAGTGGTGGCGTCGGTACTCACACAGGCATGGAAATTCTGGCACCGGCGGAGAGATGAAGATTAGGATATTTTATGATGCTGGCCTTTTTGTGGGGTCATTTCACACCTTTCACCTGTGCCAGGTGCAGGATGGAAATTTCATTTTCTCGGTAGTGGATAAGATGACAGATTGTTTTTCTTTTTTTAAGTTTGCGGCTAAATATTTAAACACATGTCTGGTAAAATTGTTACCTTTTGTTCTATGTTAATTATATATTATATGTTGTATGAGTTAGCTCTTACATGAGCCTCGACTTCATATAAAAAAACATTTTTGTCAAATTAATCAACATTAAATGGTGACTGCCAGTAATTTATGTGCAGATAGCCATAGTCTTAGTCTTACCTGCTTGCAAAACACAGGTCCAATCTCACTTGCGTATTTTTGAGTCAATGATTGTGTATGAGACGTATGTGTGACATCACATAGGCATATCAACCAATCATGAAAGGATGTGACTACAAATATAATTTCGAGATGTTCACTGAAATTTTGTGTTGTTTTTAATGGGTTTTTTTTCACATGTTCTTCTTTAAGGCTACATTTATTCCCATGTTCTTGTGGGGTTTGCCATGGGGAAACTTGGCCCAAGTCTTTCACGAACTGGCTGGCCAGACCTGACATTCGACTAAGGTTACAGCAGGAATTTGAAATTTGGCCATTGTGCCAGCGATAACTCGCCTCCTCTTAATGAAGGACACGGTGGGATCTTTAACGTCCACCAATTAATGCTGGCAGACGGGACACCCCGTTTAACGTCTATCCGAGGGACGGCACACACATCGATGAACCGCCCTGCGTGTGAAACACCGGGATGACCGTTGGGTCAAGATTCGAACCCAGGCTAGACAACATTGAGGCAAGTATGGAATCCTGTTTTTTTTTTCCAAAGAAGGATGTAAGATGACATCATTCATGATCAGATGTCATGATTCTTAGTTTTTTAATTTAGATTTTCTTTTCATTTACATATCCTGGATGTTTGATAGTTTATTCAAGATTTACATCTAATTGCTGTGGCGAAATTCTTCCTTCAGCAAAACATACTGAAAGTGCAAAATTGTATTTTCAATTTCTACAAAAACCTGCAAATTCAATTTCAACGAGCCAATGATGCATTGAAGACTTTGTGACTTAAATGACAATGTCACCACCATCTCTTATCTTGCCCCATCCAAAACCTTGATCTTTTCTACCCCCGCTAATTCACCCCAGATCCACCTTGTTTGAAATTCCAACTTCTTTCCTGGAAGTCCTGGCAGTGTCCATATGTTTTATACCTCTCCCACCCCCCCCCCTTCCCATTCCCACCCCACCCAATGCCCTCTCCCTCTCACAGATCTCTCGATGTCTCCATGTCTCTCGGTCCCTGCTCTCAAAATAATGTTGTGTTTGTGTCCTTCCCCCTCTCTCCCCATCTTGTCTACCGCTCCCGATGTTATATGTTTTATGTGTCGGTTTGTCTTTCTGTGTGATTAATGTTCGCTCTTTCACGAGCCTCGATCTTGTATACAAAAAAAAAATAAAAAAATAAAAATAATTGGATATAGAGCTTGATGTTGTTTTCCTTGGATTTATTTACAAAACTTGAAATAGTCTCCAACAAACCTCCGTGTTATTCCTCCTTAAAAACCCATACGTATTGGTAACTTCATTTTCATTGATAGAATAGGGGTTGGAAGATATACTACCCTGCTGACAGCTACAGATATTTCAGTAGATGCCAATTCCACATCAAACATAGCAGAGGACAATGACAATGTCTAAACAAGGATTTGTTCACAAAGTTCGAGCATTCAGGTTGTCAATGTACTGTGATCCATTCCATGCCTGATACTGACCACAGGGTCAACAGGTCTGTAGGGTATGGATGTCGAAAGGTGGAGTAAGGTAGAGTGGGGATTGCGGTTGCGGTGGGGGTGGAGAGAGAGGGTAAGGGGAGATAGGGTGGGGTGGGACTTGCAGTTGAATTTTGCAGAGGGAGTCAGGAGGCAGTAATTGGATCCCACATCATGGCTTGCAAACCATCACGACTATGCCCCTTGGATGCCCCTCGTGTTTGGGGCATCTCTGTGGTCTCAGTACCTCCAACCTTGCACCATCTCTCTTCAACACATGGATGAGAATGTTCTGTGGTTTAGATAGGCAGAAGTGCTGTGTTGCACTTTGACACTAATCATATTCACACGTAAACTTTAACTGATGGCCTCACCTACCCTTTTAAGGTACAAAACATTTCTTACAGTACAAGAATGTAAAATATAATATATTGGTTTAGCCTGGCTATACTGTACTGGCAGAGAGTGAGAAAGACCATTACCCAAGGCAGGCCATTTTCAGAGCAAAATTATTAATGTATTTGTGTTGTATTTATCTTTGGGAAACAACACAACAACAACATGCATTTTAAGGACATTTTCCCTGCAAGAGCGGGGGTTAGCGGGGGTTAGTTATCTTTGGGAAAGGAATTCCAAAATTGGAATAATGCTCAAATTGAAGTTTGATTTAAATTCGGCTGTTTATAAAAATTACACCTTCTCTTAGAAAGCTTGTTTAATTATAATGAGGATTATGAGATGAAATGTCTCTGCTTGACGAAGGCTTAGCGCTGATTAGAGCTTTACCATTGAAGGTCTTAGAGTAAAAACCTGACTTACATAAATTGTATTTATTTGAAGGTAAAAAGAAATTAAACATAGTTTGGTGGGAACTCACCATAATCAGTACTTCATATTTTAAAAGGAATTTAGCACATAGGACAAGATGTCCCGAGCAGAAAAGGTACGGTGATTTCCCCCCCCCCCCCCATCCCCATCAATAAAAAGCCTCGGTCCTGCTGATATTACTGGTACTCTGAATGTCTACAACAGAAGGCTTATATGACTGACTATATAGCAGGTAGTTTAAAATGAAAATGCTCACTGTACTGCACAAAGGCAGGGGAGGACCTGTATGTATGTACAGTCACGTGAAAAAGTAAGGACACCCCATGTAAAGTTTTGACATTTTCAACATATTTCAACATACAGGCTATTTGATCTTCATTTCAACAATATTGATAGATAAAGGTGATAAAATATAACAAATATCATGAAACATTTACATTTTGTAGTCCATTGTATAATTTAAATATACATTAAATGCAAATTTTGCATGTGGAAAAAGTAAGTACCAAAGTAAATTGCCAAAGGGGGCAATACCACCTATTAGAGCCAAGGGTGTACTTACTTTTTCCACATGCAAAATTTGCATTTATGTTTATTTAAATTATACAATGGACTACAAAATGTAAATGTTTCATGATATTTGTTACATTATATCACCTTTATCTATCAATATTGTTGAAATGAAGATCAAATAGCTGTATGTTAAAATATGTTGAAAAAGTCAAAACTTTACATGGGGTGCACTTACTTTTTCACGTGACTGTATGTCGCTATGTTTATATGCGACGAAAACGTCTTCTTCTTTCTCAAATAAAATTACCACCCTCTTAATTAACCCTCTTAATTGCGTTAAGACAGATGAGACCAATCAGACCTTTGACGACCATTTAATTCCCCCAAGACCCTTCAGACCACCAAGACCCATGAAGACCCAAAATACACTGAAGACCCCCAAAGACCCAAGACCCCCAAAGACCCAAAACACCCCGAAGACCCAAAACACCCCGAACACCCAAAACACACCGAACACCCAAAACACCCCGAACACCCAAAACACCCCGAAGACCAAAAACACCCCGAAGACCCAAAACACCTTCAAGATGTCTCTGATTCCTTAATATCTCTTCCTGGTTACTCCCTCCTCCGGTACTATAGACCTGAGCCTCGTCCTGGTGGTGGGGTGGCTATCTTTATCAAAAACTCTCTTCCTCACTCTCCCTGCACTGCCCTCTCTCCACCCCACCCCGAGGAGTACCTCTGGCTATGGCTTCCTCTCCGCTCCCACCTTTTGTTCATATGTGTTCTGTACCGTCCTCCAAACAGTGATGACTCCATTTACATTTCACTGTCGGACAACATGGACCAACTTCTATCAACTCATCCAAACTCTCTCTTCCTCATATGTGGCGACTTTAACTGTCATCATGCCAGCTGGCTTAGTGTGGGTTCATCTCTCACCAGCCATGGCACCTCAGCAAAGGACTTCTGCGACTCATTGGGACTGACACAATCTGTCAATTTCTCGACCCGGATCTCAGTCAATGGAGTATCGTCTCTTCTGGACTTGGTTATGACTAACTTTCCTGCAAATGTCTGCTGCTCTTCTTCTGCTCCAATCGGTTCTTCTGATCATGTGCTTGTTAAAGTGGACATCTCTCTGGCCATTCTCAGAGAGCCTCCTCAGCGTCGACGAGTCTGGCATTTCACTCAGGCCGGCTGGCACGGGCTGCAAGCAGCCATCAATCACCTGGACTGGTCTCCCATCTCTACCGCCTCTGACATCAATTCTTCCTGGGAATTCTTCCAAAGCAAACTGCTCTCTCTCATGCACAGAGTTATCCCATCTCGTCTTCAGTTGTCTTACCCTTCCTCCCGTCCATGGTACACTGAATATTGTGGTGAGGCTGTTGCCCTGAAACAACTTGCCTTTGCCTCTTGGAAGGCAAATCCAACTGAAGGCAATCTCAGTTCCTTCCACCAAGCTCGAAACAAGTGTGTGTCTACCCTCAGGTGTGCCAGGAAGCACTGTCTCTCCACACTCAAGATTGAACTTTCAAACCTGTCTCCTTCCTACAAATCCTGGTGGTATCTGGTCAAATCCGTTTCTGGTGTTTGTTCCCCCTCCATCCCCTCCCTCACTTCAAATGGCTACACAGTTGACACTGCACGTGACAAAGTCGAATGCCTCAACTCTGTGTTTGCCTCAAAATATTGTGTCCCAAACCCATCTCCCTCTGTTCCCACCTTTCCCAGTCGAACCCAACCACTCCTGGACTCTGTGTCCTTCTCTCCTGACAAGGTGGAGAAGTTTTTATCAAACCTCGACTCTGATTCTGCAACTGGACCAGACGGCATCAGCCCACGGGTCCTAAAATCCTGCTCTGCCGCTCTATCTCACCCTCTCTCTGTTCTTTTCACCCTCTCTTTTGCTCAAGGTCATCTGCCAGCATCTTGCAAATCAGAAAACATTACCACTTTACACAAAAAGGTGCAAAAACAGATCCTTGCAACTACAGACCAATCAGCCTGCTTCCAATTATATCAGCAAAGTCATGGCATCCATCATTGCTTCGGATATCAAATCCTTCCTCTTCTCCAATGGCTTGATCTCTGATCATCAATTTGGATTCAGACCAGGTAATTCTACTCTGGACATGTTGCTTCTGCTGTCTCAACAATGGATAGAGGTCCTCAATGCCAAACAGGAAATCAGAGCTGTCTCACTTGACATATCACGTGCCTTCGATACGGTCTGGCACCCAGCTCTGCTCACCAAACTATCCTCCTATGGTATCCATGGAAATCTCCAGTCATGGCTTGCGGACTTCCTCTCTGGTCATAGGCAACGTGTGGCCCTGAATGGATTTCTCTCATCTCCCCTTCCTGTTCTGGCTGGAGTTCCCCAAGGTAGTGTTCTGGGCCCTGTGCTATTTCTGGTTTTCATCAATGATCTATCCAACTCTCTGGAAAATCCTCTCTATCTCTTTGCTGATGACTCCACTATCTGCCGCTCCATTCCTCATCCCTCAGATCGGCAGTCTGCAGCCTCCTCACTCTCTGCAGACCTGGACAAAATAACAGACTGGTCAAACAAGTGGAACATGTCTTTCAATCCTGACAAATCTCACACTCTTACAATGTCTCTCCGAAAGGACCGACTGAAAAACCCTCCCATATACTTTCTCAACAATCCTCTCCAAGAAGTTCTGTCGCTCAAGCTTTTGGGTCTCACTATCTGCCATGATCTTTCCTGGGAAAACCACATTTCCAAGCTGGCCTCCAAAGCCAGTCGCCGACTGGGCATCCTCCGTCGTGCGAAGTCTTTCCTTGGCACACCTGAGCTCCTCACCACATACAAGGCTTTCATCCGCAGCTCAATGGAATACTGTTCCCCCCTCTGGGCTGGTGCTCCTGCCTCACACCTAGCTCGGCTTCACGCTGTTAAGGCCAAAGCTTTCAGAATCATTGGAATCTCCTGCGAGGAAGTTAACTCCAAGGGCTTTTCACTCACTCACCGCAGGCAGGTTGGTGGTCTTTCTGTCTTCTACCGACTCCTCTCCGACCTTGCTCCCCCAGCTCTCTCTGTGCGCTGTCCCCCCAATATTCCTTCAGGTCGCACAAGATCTGCCTGCAACCCTCTTATGGTTAAACTGCCAAAATCTAGGCTCTCTGTTCACCTTCACTCTTTCATTCTCCTTTTCTGCCGCCTCTGGAACAAACTCCCCCACTCCCTTCAATCCCATCCCTCCCTCCAGGTCTTTAAAACAGCTGTTCACCACCATCTCTTATCTTCCCCCATCCAAAACCCTGATCTTTTCTACCCCCGCTAATTCATCCCAGATACGCTTTTTTTGAAATTCCATCTTCTTTCCTGGAAGTCCTTGCAGTGTTCATATGTTTTATACCTCTCCCACCTCCCCCAAGCCCACCCCCTCCCACATTTCTCCCGATGTCCCTGCTCCTAAATGTTGTGTTTGTGTCCTTCCCCCTCTCTCCCCATCTTGTCTACCGCTCCCCTTATTTTTTGTGTTTTATGTGTCGGTTTGACTTTTTGTGTGATTAATGTTAGCTCTATCACAAGCCTCGATCTTGCATCCCCCCCCCAAAAAAAAAAACACAAAACTTCATCCGATCAAGATGAAATTTTTTGAGCATAATCTAGGAATAAATTAGTTTAGAAAAAAAATAATGATGATGTCATCGGTCACGTGGTTCGGTCGCCATATTTGTTTTAACACAAAGGCCTTAAAAAAAACACTGAAAATACATCCTGGCGAGGCTTTGCAATCTCTGATTGCTCTTTTTCTTGTTTCATGATGCAATGCACATGTTCAAGGAACCCAGTGCCAGTAGGGAAGGTGTTCTTTTCTTTGACGGCTTCATTTTGTTTTCTGTAAACATCGAGATGATGTGCTTCACCAAAATGCTCTCATTTGGTCTCATCTATCCACAGAAGGATTTTGGCATGTACAGGTGTGTTTTAGCAAACTCCAGTTGGTATTTCTTGTGTCTCTCAGCAGTGGGGTCCTTCTGGGTCTCCTACCATAGAACCCCCTTTCATTGAGTTGGTGACGGATGGTGCTAGTTGAAACTGTCAAACCTTGTGCCTGAAGTTCAGCTTGAATCTGTTTTGGCAGTTGATCGAGGTGCTTTCTCCACCATTCAAACAATCCTTCGCTGCAATCTTCAATCAAGTTATCTCTCGCGGACACGTCCGGGGAGGTTGGCTAGAGTGTCATGGGCCTTAAACTTCCTGATAACATTGTGTGCAGTGGACACAGGAACATCAAGGTCTCTGGAGATGGACTTATAGCCTTGAGATTGTCCATGCTTGGCTACAATCTTGTGTCTGACTGTTACGTGCTCCTCCCCGACCCCCTGGTCACGGTGTACCTCCGAGCCCCAAGAGGAGTCACGGCAGAAAAATGTGTTATTCTGTATGTCAAAGATCAATGGAGAAGCCACCCCAATTGTTACTCACAAACAAATATTGTATTAAGACCACACAAGAATAACAGTACAACAATAATAGTATTCAAAAGTACAATCAATATGTCCTATGATGGTACCATCAGTTTTGTAATATATAACTCACTGTGCTCCAAGTGAGTGAAACAAGAACATCCCCAATGTCTCTTATTCCCGGCTTCAAGACAAAGTTGTTTCGCTCCAGCGATCGCCACAACGATGTCCAATCGAGACCAGAATCCCGTTCGGATGGCAAGAACAGTCCCGCTGCCAAAGTGGGGCAAAGGCGCCCTCAAGGCGACTGGGAAATCCAAAGGCGCCCTCCAGGCGACTGAGAGATCACACCCTCGGGTATGGACGTTCCACAGCTCACAGTCGGCGACACGCAGACTTTCCACTCAAAAGCCACGTCACACACCCCAGATCGACGTCTGAATGTGGTGAAAATGGTCGAAACGAGACGAATCCGTGAGCGAAGTGCAAGTCCTGCGCGAGTCAAAATGGCTGACGGCCTGGTCTCATGGCGCAACGCCACGACGATGATTCTCTCCTGAATCGATCGCAAAACCTGACACGCAGGTTAATCTGTCACAGCGATAACCACTCTGTCACAGGAATCCCTTTCCTGGGAAACCCGAAAGTTCGCTAGTGACTGTTGTTCGCCAACGTTCGCTCCAGACCGCAAGTAGCTCGGCTCCTTCTTGTCCGACTCACACGCTCCGCCTTCTTTTTCTCTTCTTCCTCTTCGTCGCCGTCCGGTTCCCGATCCGGTTTCCTGTTTCTTTTAAAACTAACTTTTCACCTTTTGAAAACAGTTCATGAACAATAAACCTTTTGAAAACAATAATAGTACATCGAATCAGAAATATTTACAGTGGATGAAAACCACAACACTGGAAGTGACGAATCCGTAACACTGACCTCCTCAGACAATTCTCTGGTTTTCTTTCTTTTCTCCATGCTCATTGCAGTACACACAGTGACACAAAACAGCAGAATGACTCCTTTTCTCTGTTCAAACTGGCTGAATGAGTGATTTTTATATTGCAGGCACCTGCAACTTACCACGGGTGAGTTCAATTCCAAAGTAAATGAGAATCACCTGCTTGAAATCTAATTATTTCTAACAACTTCTAAAAGGTGCCAATAATATTGTCCTGGCCATTTTCGGATTATGTGTGGAATACGCTAAGATTTAGTCGTTTTTTAGGTTTTTTGTTTTGTTCCACTGCAAACCAAAGAAATACATATGTGGATACCAAAAGAGTTTTTAATTTCAACAATTTTCTGGAAGAAATGGTGCATTATTTGAAAAAAGTGCAAGGGTGCCAATATTTTTGGCCACCGCTGTATATATCGTTGTGTTGCCCGATCAAGTTTGGGTTATTACCCTGGCCAGAGGTGAGGGTAGTGCATTTGGGTCCATTTGTTACTTGTGAAAATCAAAGATTTTTCAAGTACTGCATATTCGTTGGTCTTGTGTGTTGTTCTGTCTGTTTGTCTGTCTGTCTGTTTGTAAGTATGTCAATCGCCTACAGGTTACAATTTTAAACCGATCTTCACAACTTCACCAAATTGTAGAGTTGGTCAAAGGTCTATTGATTTTGAGGTCAAAAGGTCAACATTGGCCAAAGGTCAACAGCATATTTCAGGGATTTCACAAGTATCAAGACTTATTTGTTGTTTTTTGTTTGTCTGCACAAAACTTAAACCTGCGTATTAATTACATTCCGCTCTTTAGAACCCCTAGACTCTTTATGACCCCCTAGAACCCACCTGAACCTTTTCAACTCTGAGACCCATTAAGGCCACAAATACCCTAAGGACCATGAATACCCTAAAGAACCACCCCTTAGGATCACAAAGACCCATTAAGACAGCTAAACACTTTTGAGCCTCTAGAACCCTGAGACCCTTTGAAACCCCTGAGACTCCCTCGACCCTATATAACCCAAATCATTTTCAGACCCCTCAGACCCCTTCAAACTCTAAGACCCTTTATGATCCTTTAGAACCCTAACACCCTTTATGATCCTTTAGAACCAGAATACCCTTTAAGATGCAAGAGACCCAGAAGACCCTTGAAGATCCAAAAGACCCAGAGGAGCCAAAATACCCAACAGAACCAAAAGATCCAGAGAACCCAAAATATGCTGAAGACCTCAAATACCCTGGAGACCCTGAAAGAGCCCAAATACCCAAAAGACACAGAGGACGCATAATATGCTTAAAGACCCGAAGGACCCAGAGGACTCCAAAGCCACCAAATATCCAAAAGGAAAGACCCAGAGGACCCAAAGGAGCCTTAAATACCCTGAAGACCCAAAATACCCTTAAAGACTCCAAAGACCCAAAGACCCAGAGGACACAAAATATCCCAAATAACTTTATAGACCCCAAAGACTACGAAGACCCCAAATACCCTGCAGACTCTTATAGACCCCGCCAGAAAACCCAGAGCCCCAAAAGACCACAAGGACCCATACTGGCCATAAAAAGACCCCAAGGATCCAAAAGACCCAGAGGATCCCAAAGACCACTAGAGCCAAAAAAAACATGGACCCAAAAGACCCCAAGGACCCAAAATAACCAGAGGACCCAAAGACCCAAAAGACCACTATATCTAAAGTACCCCGATGACTAAAAACAACCCAGACGACCAAAAAGACACAAAATACCCTGCTAACCCAAAGGACAAAACCACACACGTCCTGGCAATAGTCTGCAATCTCTGATTGCTCTTTCTTGTTTCGATTTTGGAAATCATCAAGGAAATTGTTGTTAGCTAAGATAAAAGCAATAAATACAAGAACATAGTGGATAGGAGAGAAACACTAAACATCAGGGTGGAGGGACACTTGGAGGAACAATGGGTGACGGGAAGAAACAGACAAAAACCGTCTGTGCCCAGAAATGGCCATTTTGCACCTGTGACAAAAAATAACTTGGAAGTGCAACATGGTAATGGTGGGTGAAATGGCCTCCTCATTTCCTTGCTCAAGGGTATACAGGATCGCGTGACCACTCGTTGGACTCTGTATATTAATTTTCATTACAGCAATTTTCGGTACAGCAATTTTTGGGGCAACCAAAATTTAATTCAAATACATACTGAGAATAATTGTTTTTCTATAATGTGGTCACTAAGTTGATGACATTAGTTGTGTGCCGAGCACATAACAGTGGAAGCCATGTGAAGGTTGCCATCTTATCAGCCAAAGAAGAATTTAAATAGAAATTATGCTTTTTCATGTCCTTATTCTGCTTATCGAAGTGTTTAACTGTTGTAAATAGTCAAACGTTTACTAAATTTGCATACGTAATAAATAGTCGGTCCATTATGGGGAATATCAACACCAATGGATAAAAGTACCCTGCCAGACGGACTGGCCTTAAAATGTGCGATGTTTTCATATTAACGGTTGTTCAGACTTGCGAGCCACAGCCAAAATTTCCACCTTCATGTGGATGCCCAGGCAGTAGTGGAAATGGAGAAAAAGAAAATCACTTGGTTTCAACCTCCAACCGCGCCAGACACCTTGAAATCAAATCCTAGCCTAGAGCCACAGCCTGTGCACAGGAACTTTGAAATTAATTTAAAAAATGCCTAACCAAGAAGCAAAGGAGTGTTCTACCTACATAAAACCACTATTATGAGGGTTTGGGCTTGTGGCCTGCGCGCGTTTGCTAACGCATGGTTCGACCGACCTCAGGAACATGAAGGAACTCATGCGCAGAGATGTGTGCGCCAAACAACTCCCTTCATACCAAGAGCCAAGGAGTAGGAGGAGGGGGTGGTGTTACGGGATGGCCTGAGCGTGAATGTAAAGGCTGCGCAAGTTGAAGGAACCTGCACGGGTGGGGTGAGGGAACCGTCGGCTGATTTTACCGTTGGCTACCAGGCTGTCTCGCCTTTTAGTCGGTGGAGTCAGAGAGCATGGGCTCCTGGTGGAAACTTCACGCACTGGCAAGGAACAATGGCTGTACTGTACATTCTCACGGAAGTAAACACGAAAGTTAGCCCCGCCTTGTCTGTCATTCTCAATTGAAAGTCACTAATCAGCAATTATTTTGTACCTTCTAATTGAACCGTATGAAGCTGGCTTCGGTGTGAAGATACATTTGTCTGTCCTATGGCAAACAAATAAGGTGATACATTTCCCAGAGGCAAATTGTCCCTTCATTTCATGCCAGGAAATGGAGAACTCCATTGTATGAAAGAGGAGTTGTTATTGTTTTCTGGACACATGCCACGAGAGAAGGTTTTCTGCCAAACACAGGTGTAAGACATATTTGGATTCATTCCATTTTATACAAGGAGAGCTCTCTTTAAGAAGGCTACAATTTGTTGGTGGTTGCATGATGAAGCCGTAGTGGTAGACAACATCCTCGTCCCTTAGCCATCACATGTGCTAGACGAGCTACTGCACATATCATCAGTATCGTACCGTCCATATATTGCTTTTCGATTCAAATGTTAGATTTGCGACATTTATATTAATTTTTAAATTAACAACTGCCTAAAAATGGTAAATAATGATTCCGCACCTTGGGTGCAGAAAGGAACAGAAGGGAGAATACAAAAATATCCTGTCCCAATCTGGTCAGGAAAGTAGACCGTGAAGGGCAGGGTGAAGACCGGAGTGCGGAGCAATGGCTGAGCTATTTCCGTGATCACCCCAGGAAATGGCTCAGAGACCACTGGAATTTGCATCTGGAAGGCTCGGACCGTGACACGCCCGGATTGCTGCCCCTCCCAACACTCACTGGCTGAGCCCCTTTCCCTTCTCTCCCCCATCCCTTCCTCTTACTCCTCTCGAGAGGAAAGAAAGCGGGATCTTGCAGTGCAGGTTTGAGGAAGAGTTTGAAGAATGCAAGAGCTGAGCATCTGTAAGGAAAGGTAATTCATCATAAAACAATATCCCAAGTTTTGGTTAAAATTTCCATTGAGTAAAGAAAAAGATTTTTTGGGATAAGGAAGAAGGAAGTTGAAAGCTGAAGGGTTTTTTTTTTACCTTTCATTCAGAGAGCAGTTACTGCATGGCATGGTCTTCCTGGAAAAGTAGTGGAAATGGAAACAGTAGATAAGTTTTAAGTGGAATAATTATTGGAAAGGTTATCTGGAAGCATTTGGGAAGGAGGGTTACCTTGGATATTGGCAGGGATGCCATGTAGCTTACTGTGTGGATGGGTGATTGCATGCATGTGTTGGGATTCTGATATCTGTGAGAAGGTCTCGTCAAAAGATGAATGTGTTGTTGGTGTTTCTTCAATCCTTACCATACAACCCTCTTTAATCCCCGAGAAAATAAAGAAAATAAATAACACCCTGGTGATGTCCCTGGGCTTGTCCCAGTTTTCTTCTCCCTACTACACAGACGCAAACTCCCAGGTAAAATTCAGTCGCCAACCTGATTATGATTATGATGTTGATATGACACACACATGTATGTATTAAAGAAACTGCATTTCTCCATCCGTCCATCCCTCTGTCTGTCACACTCTATTCACTGGGAGGACATTACGGTGTTAAGTCTATCGCTAGGCTAGGCCTATACGGATGCGCACGTTATCTTGCGCTCTTGCACCATGGTACATCTCCCAACCTGCGTTGTGTGGGAGGGGCGGTGTACCATGGTGCACACCGTAAGCCACAAGCCAGCCTCAACTACATAAATGATGCCCAGAGTGTGTTCCTCTCGCCCGGCTCCCCGTCGGTCTCGTGGTACACAGGAAAAGAAAATCTTACCCAAATTTACCTAAAACTACTTATCTCATCCACCTTGCTGTGCCACACCAGACCCTTTTACCCGATTACAATCACGTAATACATGTGCTCCAAGGGTCCTACTACTACGACACGACACATGTGGCGCAAAGGCCTTAGACTAACTATAGATCCCACTTTTCCACCCATACCCCATATCAACATAACAGTATTTTATTCGTTTTCACTATAAAAGAGTATTTAATTAGCAAGAAGAGGGATTTCCTAATGATACTGTTATGAATTTTGGGGTAAGTGATATATAGATCAGGTAGATCTGTGTAGGTATCATGCTCCGTCTGTCGTGAAGAAGAACAACCATTTCGATGCGCATAAGTAGAGAACCTGTTTAGCCCGGATGTCGGATTGTTTGTATATTTATTTTATTCGTTTTCAATATAAAAGTATATTTAATTAGCAAGAAGAGGGATTTCCTAATGATACTACGAATAATATACAGTGTCCAAAACTGATTATATACCAAAAAGAACGTTCAATAGTTTTATTGTCTTTCGAGATACTAATGTAAGTTTGATGTGAGTACATCCAATAGACTTGTACATTTAAGATTTTTGTGAATATTGATTGTTATTTTCTTTCTTTTTCAGGAGAAACCCCATGTTCTGATATAATCAAGTCCTCAGGAAAAAGCAAAAATTGTGAGATTTGTACATGAAAGTGGTCCAATCATTCCGGCCCAAAGGCATTTTCAGCATGAAATGAACAAACCAGCACCTGAAAGAGACTCCATGTGAAGATAGGTACATCAGTTTGAGGCTACCCGATCTGGCCTGAAGGGCAAATCTGATAGAAGGCCAAGAAAGTCAAATTGAAGGATGAATGCTCATCATGCTATGAGAGTTCATTATTCCGTAACCCCAATAAAATCCCGACTTGTTCCAAAGAGCTGTCTTTCAACAGGGTGGAGCTCACACAACCTCACTTTGCTAGAATTGTTAAAGTGTTTTTTTAACCAAACTTTGCCAGACTGTTGGATTGGTTGAGGAGAACCTATGAAAGGGCTCGCTCGTTGATCTCACTTAACACCTTTATATTTATATCTCCAGGTTTAAAAAAAGGTAAGGTCGACACGAGCAAACCAAGGGACTTTGAGGAACTTAAACATCGTATTGTTGATGCTGTTTCATCCATCCCTTTAGCTATTTTGGAAAATGTTTTCCTAGTATTTGAACGCAGATTTAGATTGATTATAGTGAATGATGGACGACATGTAGAAGTTTATTAATAATTCTAGAATATCTAAGTAATACCAAAAAAAATCAAAAACACTAAACATACATGGATATTTCATGGACTCATATCAAATTTATGTCAGTATCTTGAATAACAATAAAACGATTCAACGTTTTTTTTTTTTTAATTAAATACAAGATCGAGGCTCGTGAAAGAGCTAATATTAATCACAAAAAAAAAACGGACACATGAAACATATAATAGTGGTAGACAAGATGGGGAGAGAGGGGGAAGCACACAAGCACAACATTTGAGAGCAGGGACATCGGGAGATCTGTAGGAGGGAGAGGGCTTGGGGGGAAGCGGCATGGGAAGGGTGGGAGGGGGGGGGGGGAGTATAAAACACATGGACACAGCAAGGACTTCCAGGAAAGAAGTTGGAATTTCAAAAAAAGTGGACCTGGGATGAATTAGCGGGGGTAGAAAAGATCAAGGTTTTGTATGGGGGAAGATAAGAGATGGTGGTGAACAGCTGTTTTAAAGACCTGGAGGGAGGAGTGGGATTGAAGAGATATCCCCGACATGAGACAAACTCCCACACTCCCTTCAATCCCACTCCTCCCTCTAGGTCTTTAAAACAGCTGTTCACCACCATCTCTTATCTACCCCCATCCAAAACCTTGATCTTTTCTACCCCCGCTAATTCACCCCAGATCCACTTTTTTGAAATTCCAACTTCTTTCCTGGAAGTCCTTGCAGTGTCCATATGTTTTATACCTCCCCCCAAGCCCTCTCCCTCCCACAGATCTCCCGATGTCCCTGCTCCCAAATGTTGTGTTTGTGTCCTTCCCCCTCTCTCCCCATCTTGTCTACCGCTCCCCTTAGTATATGTTTTATGTGTCGGTTTGTCTTTCTGTGTGATTAATGTTAGCTCTTTCACGAGCCTCGAGCTTGTATGCAAAAAAAAAGAAAAAAAAAAGAAGAGAATGAGGGAGTTTGTTCCAAAGGTGGGTGTAAAGAGGAATGAAAGAGTGAGGGTGAGCAGAGAGTCTTGATTTTGGCAATTTCACCAGAAGAGGGTTGCTGGCAGATCTTGTGCGACCTGCAGGAATATTTGGAGGACAGAGCACAGATAGAACTGGGGGAGCAAGGCCGGAAAAGAGTCGGTGGAAGACAGAAAGACCACCAACCTGCCTGCGGTGAGTGAGTGAAAGGCCCTCGCAATCAGCTTCATCGCGGGAGATTCCAACGTTCTTTTTGGTATATCAATTTTCGGACAACCTGTCCATCTATTACTAAAAGGAGAACGTATGAGTGTGCACGCACATGTCACACTTTATTCAAAAGTGGTCCTGCTGTCATACAGAAAGCTAATTGATCTACTTGATTGGCAAGCTAACAATCCATTAATTTGGAACAAAAATTTGTGTCCGTTTAATCATAAAAATGCCCGTTTTGAAAGCCCGTCTTTCCAGGATGGAGGAAAAAGAAGTGGGACTTGGAGCTTTACTGTAGTGGTTCCAATGGTATAATAGCAGGAACTCTTTCGAATAAAGTATAATGGACATGCAAGGAGCACACAAAATAATATAAAGTAATAGTTCTCGAAGCAATCGAAAAATATATACTAGTACACAAAAGGAACACACAAACAACAACAACAGCCACGACAACAACAACAATGAGGTGTTATAAAAATCCTTTCTACTCATGTTTCACTTCATCTTACATCCTTATTGAGACTCAGATAGATATGCAACATATTTGTGAATTGCAACATGCTGTCTTCTAATTAAATCTGTCAGCGATGAGACGGGTAGACACGGCCAGTACTTATCGTCTTATAAATAAAAAACTAAACCTTGGAGTTTATTGGACTTTTGTGAGTAACTCGTTCTGGGAACTTTACAAATATGTGTCAAATGTAGAATTTTTAGTCACGTGCTAGGTTGGTAGAATGGCCCAGCTGGACGTACATGCACTCATCCCAAAGCTGTCAAGCCAGGCTTTGAATCTCGGTCCAGCTATAAACTTTATTTGTTGGGCGTAAAATATCCCATGGTGTCCTTTTCGAAGAGTAGCCAATCTATCACCGGCAGCATGGACAAATTGCCAATTCCTGCCCTAACCTACAGAGGGCACCAACAGTGGCACAGCCCTGCCCTCAGCCAATGATACTACTCCGCAGCTTTGTCCTGCAATTGCAAGAAGAAGTGAAGTGCTGAAGTACATTCATATGTGAGGTCTCCCTATTCATGGTGACTAAATGCATGAATGCCAACTGAATGACAGTTGCACACGTTGTTAATGGTATGTTCACTGCATCATTTGACATATGGCAACAGCTTATGTCATAATGTGTCATTGGCAGTGTTGTGCTCCTAAAAACTACTGCAATGTGTACTTGTACACCTAAAAATGACCGTTTTCAGCTTACATGAACAACTACAACAATTACATTTCAGCTTACAATAATATTTTTGCATCTGAGTGGGCAAACCTGTGAACATTCATCACTAGCTGGCTGCAGTGTGTGACGAGTAAATCAAGGACTTGAAAAACGTTTGGAGTTGAGTGCAAAAGTTTAGAAAGGGACGGGAAAGTGGTGAAACTGAGCCTCATTGTAGACAACCAAGAAACAAGCCGTAAACTGAACCACATTAACGGTGTGGAAGAAATAATGAGCATTTGGAGGAACCGATATACAGTCAAACCTGCAACTACCTTTACAAAGAGACCACCTGCCCATCGCGGCCACTTAAATTTCCGCCGCAGAGAAAACGTGTGTTAAATAACCTGTACAGAACAATCACCTATCCAACGCAACCAGCGACCACCCGATTTGCTTCCCTTCGTAAACTCAAACCTGTTAAAAACGGTCATTGATTCCATTATGAATCGGTAAAGTTGGTCACCTTTCCAAGCACAAAGCAGGTTTCACGCAAAACACACCGACAGATGTCTTACAGGTCTCTGTGATCAACCCCGACTGATTCATAAGAAAGACTTTAAAAAGGTATGTGCTGCTCCCTTGCTTGATGCTCAGCATTTAAAAGGGTAGACCACAGTCAAACAATACCGGGAAGACAATGACAAACCACCCAATGTAACGGGTGAGAAATTGCCGCCATTGTTGTGACGTCGCTGATACGCCAAGCGTTACTTCCCCGTCAGAATCCACCCACAACTTTTTGCAATATCCTGCTCACAAACAGACAGACAGACAGAGGTGAAAACATAACCTCGTCCACCTTCGGTGGTGGAGGTAATAAAGGTCACGAAGGCAGGTTTGTTTACTGTATACATTTGGTTACTTGTGCTTGAATATCATCGCTGTGCTGCAGAAAAATGATGGCCAAGATGGCGGCCACAAACCTGTACAGAAAGACCACCTGTCTGTAAAGGCCACTTTTTCCGTCTCCCTTGAACCCAGTTTGAAGTATGTCACAAGTTTGACTGCATATCACGACATCTCAAAAAGTTGTGGATCGATTCGGATGAAACTTGATGGACAGATTGGGTGTGTGACAAGGACAAATTGATTCGATTTTGGTTATGATTCGAATCCGAGATTTTTTTCCGATTTTGTTTAAGATTCGAATCCGATAATTTTTTTCGATTTTGGTGAAGATTCGAATCCGAGAATTTTTTTCGATTTTGATTAAGATTCGAATCCGAGAATTTTTTTCGATTTTGGTGAAGATTCGAATCCGAGAATTTTTTTCGATTTTGGTGAAGATTCGAATCCGAGAATTTTTTTCGATTTTGATTAAGATTCGAATCCGAGAATCTTTTTCGATTTTGGTGAAGATTCGAATCCGAGAATTTTTTTCGATTTTGGTGAAGATTCGAATCCGAGAATTTTTTTCGATTTTGATTAAGATTCGAATCCGAGAATTTTTTTCGATTTTGGTGAAGATTCGAATCCGAGAATTTTTTTCGATTTTGGTGAAGATTCGAATCCGAGAATGTTTTTCGATTTTGGTGAAGATTCGAATCCGAGAATTTTTTTCGATTTTGATTAAGATTCGAATCCGAGAATTTTTTTCGATTTTGGTGAAGATTCGAATCCGAGAATTTTTTTCGATTTTGGTGAAGATTCGAATCCGAGATTTTTTTTCGATTTTGATTAAGATTCGAATCCGAGAATTTTTTTCGATTTTGGTGAAGATTCGAATCTGAGAATGTTTTTCGATTTTGGTGAAGATTCGAATCCAAGAATTTTTTTCGATTTTGATTAAGATTCGAATCCGAGAATTTTTTTCGATTTTGGTGAAGATTCGAATCCGAGAATTTTTTTCGATTTTGGTGAAGATTCGAATCCGAGAATTTTTTTCGATTTTGGTGAAGATCCTTATCCAATATTTTTTTTGATTTACATGTGATTTTTCACCATTGAAGGATGGGGCAAAAAACGATATATATCATCATATATCAAAAAGTTATGGATGGATTTGGAAGAAACTTGGTGGACAGATTGGGTGTGTGACAAGGAAGGATTGATTCAATCTTGGTGAAGATCCCAATCCGATAATTATTCTGATTTTTAAGTGATTCTTCACCATTGAAAGATGGGCCAAAAACGATATATATCATGATATTTCAAAAGGTTGTGGACGAGTTCTGACCAACCCAGTGTAAAAAATTGCTTTTGCATCAGATTTATCAAATCATTGTGCACACATGATTTTTGACACTGGTTTTAAAATGTTGATGAGACTATTTGCATGTCGAGTACCTCGGATGCTCAGATGACCAAAAGGCCACACAATTATCCATTTCTTAGAACACTGTGATCAGGAATGCAGCGATTGGAGGATAGTTTGTTCACACCGTTTTGAATATATGGACAAATCTTGGATGCCATTCTTCAATCCAGAAACAAAAGGTTGTTTCAACGCAAAAATGTCACCCCGCCTCAAGCTAACCAGGTACAATGATTCTTCGAAGAACACTGATCCCATATCCACCAGATCCATTGGACATTCATTGGACCAGCCCAGTGATTTTTGGTTATTTACAAAAATGAAAGACATCGTTTGTGGTCCCAAATTATCCTCCAGATTTGATGAATCATCATCAAATTATCAGTGGGCTATACATACCTCCAATGAAACCTTTGCTAGAGGTTTCGAATCATGTATGGACAAGTGCACAAAGAGTTTAGCACTTCTCGAGGACCATGTTGCGAATTTGAAGTGTTGTCATTTTTGTAAGTCCTACATGCCCATTGATACAAATTGAGACGTTCATATTTGAATGTACAACATCTTACTAGAAATCACCAAATGTCCGTCTGTCTGTTTTTTTTTTTTTTTTTTTTTTTTTGTATACAAGATCGAGGCTCGTGAAAGAGCGAACATTTATCACACAGAAAGACAAACCGACAAACCGACACAAACCGACAAACCGACACATAGAACAAATAACATCGGGAGCGGTAGACAAGATGGGGAGAGAGGGGGAAGGACACAAACACAACATTTTAGAGCAGGAACCGAGAGACATGGAGACATCGAGAGATCTGTGGGAGGGAGAGGGCTTTGGGGGGGAGGCATGGGAAAGGGGGTGGGAGAGGCATAAAACATATGGACACTGCCAGGACTACCAGGAAAGAAGTTGGAATTACAAACAAGGTGGATCTGGGGTGAATTAGCGGGGGTAGAAAAGATCAAGGTTTTGGATGGGGGAAGATAAGAGATGGTGGTGAACAGCTGTTTTAAAGACCTGGAGGGAGGAGTGGGATTGAAGGGAGTGTGGGAGTTTGTTCCAGAGGCGGGAGAAAAGAGGAATGAAGGAGTGAAGGTGAGCAGAGAGCCGAGATTTCGGCAGTTTAACCATCAGAGGCTTGCTGGCAGATCTTGTGCGACCTGTAGGAATATTTGGGGGACAGAGCACAGAGAGAGCTGGGGGAGCAAGGCCGGAGAGGAGTCGGTAGAAGACGGAAAGACCACCAACCTGCCTGCGGTGAGTGAGTGAGAGGTCTGTTCGAAGGTACCGTAAAAACTGCTGAACCGACCGCAAAGATATTTTGGGTGGGTAATCCTGGGACCCCTGGGAGTAAAATAGGCTATTTAGTTTTCCCAATTTCAGCTTTGGTCTCCAGCATTCTCAGGTTTGGACTCCCGCATAACATTCGCGTTCGCATAATGTTCATTGTGACGATGTTGTGACGATGTATGTGTTCACGGTAGTGTTTGACGTGATGGTGTGAACGTAATTTCGTAATGTTTTTCGTTTCGTAATCCTTTAATGAACGTTTAATGTTTAATTAACATTTAATGTTTAACGAACGTCTCATGCCCTTTGAAGTCCGTGGCCGCACGCGCGCTACACCGGACGGGCCAGCGTGTACCTTGCCCTTCGCCGTCAGGCGCGGGTAAACCGCTGAGCCCCATCCGTGATGGGGACTGGGGCTTGAGACAGTGTCCCACGAACGAGGAATTCCCAGTAAGCGCGAGTCATCAGCTCGCGTTGATTAAGTCCCTGCCCTTTGTACACACCGCCCGTCGCCGCACAAACATCACAATGAAACACAATCACAATTCACATATTCGTGCAATTCGAATAAATACGAATAAAGAAATTCGAATTCGAATAATCGAATAATAATTCGAATATTTTCGAACCGATATGAACAGTGATGTGGCTTTTATTGAAATTCTAAAGATAATGTTTTGATTTTGATGATTTACGTGCGATATGATTTGACGGATGTTTATCTGAATCGTTTAAAATAAAAAAATTCTGCCTTCAATTTCTGATATTTTGCCTTTTCATTTCTAATTTCTAACTTCCCAATTGAAGCCCCGCCCATAGGGCGGGTACTGTTGCTCGAAAAATATAACTCTAGAAAATTTGTACTATTGAATTTGCTGTTAGACAAGAAAGTTAAAGGCAAATAAGTATTTCTAGCAATCAAATCGAAAACAAATTGGATGTTTAAAAGGGTTGTTGCAAGTCAAGCTCATTTACAATAATCATCATCAATCATCATCTGTAATCAATAATCAATGTAATAATGGTAATAATGTAATAATCAATAATCATCTGTAAGAATGTTATCTTGTGCAGCTGACATACCTATCTATTTTATTTAGTTGTAATACCTGGAGCGTTGGCAGGCTGTCCCTGAGTAGGACATTTTTTATGACTTGTGCACCACCATTTCACATCTGGTTCCACAACGTCATCATTTTGGAACTCGATGCCTCTGAATCCTTGTTTGTACAATGCTCGATGTAATCCGAATAATTTACACGTGCAAACTATAGTTCACTACTACATACACCAGTGACTTTGTAACTGCATTCATATGTGCAGGCCTTAAACTTTTACACCTGCCAGAGTAAGGTTTTCACGCTCACAGGGTCTTACTCCCATGACGTCTTCATGGGAAACGTAATTACACTCGAGTTTATAAGCTCTGATAATCTTACAAATCATGGCACTGGAATACACAAAGGAATATACAAAGCAACTTATGGAATAAGAGCCATCACTCACATCCCATTCACAATATCAAATCTCATTATTACCTGCACCACCAAAGGTAGACTGAGGTTTTGCTTTCACTCCGTCTGTCTGCTTGTCTGACTTTGAGAAAGATATCTCAAAACGGTATGGACGGATTCGGACGAAATTTGGTGGACAGGTTGTGTGTTTGACAAGGACGAATTGATTCGATTTTGGATCAGGTCCGAATCCAGATCCGGCCTATCAGTGGGATACAAAACGTAAACTGTTCAGTTTGGTGGAGGTATGCGCTATACAGAGTGCCATTCTAGTTATAGCGAGGATGTTTCACATCCACATCCAATTTACTGCACAGGCTATTCATTGTATTTTTAGTTCTAGTTAATGTTCCTGGAGACTTGAGGCAAAACATCTCTCTCCTATTACTGGGTAGATTAATTCTCACATAAGGGTTGCCCAACACAATAATAATAATAATAATGCATTTATTTTATATAGCGCTTTTCAGGAAGCCCAAAGACGCTTTGACAGAGTGCAAAACATAATGCATAGCAAAACATAAAAACAATTGCAAAAAAAGAAGAATCAATAGGGAAATATTCAAAGCACAAAGGAGGGAGAAGGAGAGGAGATAGTCAGGGGTTAGATGCTGTGGGTTAAATGTTGAATGCAGTGTTGAACAGGTGGGTCTTGAGTGATGGCACAATAAGCACACACAACACAAGGCACAATAAGCTTGTTCTTCAAAGATTAACGGAAAAATTGTAATTTTTAAACTTGTCTTATTTAACATGTGTGTTTAACATGTGTATTTAACATGTGACCAGGTCTGAATCCAAATTTATGATCAGAGATCAAGCCATTGGAGAAGAGGAAAGATTTCATATCCAAAGCAATGATGGATTCCATGACTTTGCTGATAATTGGGAGAAGGCTGATTGGTCTGTAGTTGCTGGGATCTGTTTTTGCACCTTTTTTGTGCAAAGCGGTGATGTTGGCAGATTTCCAAGCAGATGGCAGATGACGTTGAGCAAAAGAGAGGGTGAAGAGAACAGAGAGAGGGTGAAATAGAGCGGCAGAGTACTTGTCACGCACCCAAGAATGAATGGTGAGGGGCAGGCCAATTGAGAGAGGTGTCTGGACAGTCTGCTGAAACCCATCTTCCTTCTTTGGTTGATGCTTCACCTGACGATCAGTTCGAGTATTTTGGATGAGGAACTGGCAAGCGACGTCACCAACTTTGTCTACTTCTTAATTGCGAATTCCAGAAACTTTGAGAACATGGCGGCCAAAGTGGAGATGAGTGAGGAAGAATTGGAGTATCAGAGGATTCTCAAAGTCTTCAAAGCTGCCGTTAAATGACCAGTTTCGGTACTCCATCATCTCCTCTCGTAGAATGTTTGCTAAGCTCTTCAAGTGGTCAATCGTGTCGTCATTATCCAGCATCGCAGACCAAAGTTCCATAGCAATGCTAACTACTTTTGGGAGGATTGGATTGTCAGGCTCACATTTGCGTAGCGATTTGACGAACTGGACATTAGGAAGCCGTTCAGATATCAGTTTTTTTCAGATGCTTGCGGTAGTTTTCTGTCTCATTAACCTCTACCTGATACCGCTTCAAAATTGGCAAGTATGCATCATTCACCTTCGCCATGTTTAGGGTAACATCATTGTCAGAGAGGGTGTTATGAATGGAGAGGAACAGCTGTTCATCACATACAGAGCGAATGAGCTTGGTATTCCTGTAATATAATGGAGCGAAGGTGCGCTTTGCATAACTCAAGAATTTCCTATGATAGTACTTTTCAAGAGCAGAAGCATCCCTGGCGCTCTCTAACTCAGATACACAAGTTCTTACACGGTCATATTGAGTCTTGCGTTTTATCTCCAGGAAGTCTTTTTTACCCATGTTGTCCGACAAAACGCGATGAAGAGATTCTGAAGCATCGTTAGGACAAAAGCTGCAGGATGAGAACAAACACACCTGTGCCTTTGTTGTGGTTTCTGTCTTTTAAGGGCGGGAAGAATCAGTTGCACTGGAAGGTCGCTCAGGCCCTCGAGAGGAACATGCAGGGAAATCAGGCCGGGTTCGTTTACCTCTGAGCCTTTCAATCATGCTCTTGTTGACGATGGGTTTCCGACATTCAGTATGATAACACACAGATTTGCGTTCCACTTCACTCAAGCTACCCAAGTGGTCACTAAGTTGTTTCATATCAAGCTGACCCAAAGATAAATCGTTCATTACAGCAAACAATTAGATCTTCAATCATATTTGGCTTATTCACCAGTCTCTTGCTTGGGGTAGCATCCTCATTGTAGATGATGCACACACTGCTTGTCATGATGATTAGAATGTCTCACCTAAAACAGAAAAAAAAACTGCATTAGCATTTTCCAAAAGTTCCTCAAAAGAAAACAACATTCCGAAAATTGGTTCATAAATCAGTGGAGATATACATGAGTTCAGTCCCGGATTGGGGGGGGGGGGGGCGTGGGAGGTGGGGTCCCAGAAGGCAGGGAGCTCTAGAATGAGATCTAGGGACAGGAAAATTTGAACCCCATCATTTTTCAACATCTAGACTCCAAATCAAACTGAAAATGCCAAAAAAATAATTTTAACAAACAAATCCTACGTGATTACACTGCATACCACACTGACGTTTGATGGTTTTTTTTTTTCTGGAAAATAGAGATGCATCATAAACCAAGGACACCTCCGAAGTTGAACAGAAATCAGCAAGATCAATATTACCAAAGGAAATCAGCAAGAAATCCAAGTCAAAGAAGATGTGTCAGCAGAAAATATCCGATGGCAGAAAAATGTGTTGCACGCTTGGAACAAGATCGCCCGTGGGTTCGCCCATAGGGCGGGTACTCTGTTAGTAGTTATAATAATTGGCAATAATAATAAGCATAATAACATGACTCCACCTGCCGCTCCTGTAGTGAGCGAGTGTACTAGTAGATTAAATTAGAAATTACATATAGGTTACATTTAATTATAAACAGATTAAATTAGAAATAATATATAGATTAATACATTTAATTAGATATAGATTAAATTAGAAATAAAACATAGATTAAGTTTAATTAGATATAGATTAAATTGGAAATAAGATATATATTATGTTTAATTAGATATAGATTAAATTGTAAATAAGATATAGATTAAGCTTAATTCGATATAGATTAAATTGTAAATAAGATATATATTATGTTTAATTAGATATAGATTAAATTGTAAATAAGACATACATTAAATTTAAATAGATGTAGATTAAATTAAAATAATATATAGATTAATACATTTAATTAGATATAGATTCAATTAGAAATAAAACATAGATTAAGTTTAATTAGATTTAGATTAAATTGTAAATAAGATATATATTATGTTCAATTAGCTATAGATTGAATTGTAAATAAGATATAGATTAAGCTTAATTCGATATAGATTAAATTGTAAATAAGATATATATTATGTTTAATTAGATATAGATTAAATTGTAAATAAGATATAGATTAAGTTTAAGTAGATGTAGATTAAATTAAAATAACATATAGATTAAGCTTAATTCGATATAGATTAAATTGTAAATAAGATATATATTATGTTTAATTAGATATAGATTAAATTGTGAATAAGATATATATTAATTTTAATTAGATATAGATTAAATTAGAAACAAGATATATATTAGGTTTAATTAGATATCGATTAAATTAAAATAAGATATAGATTACGCTTAATTCGATATAGATTAAATTGTAAATAAAATATATAATAAATTTAATTAGATATAGATTAAATTCGAAATAAGATATATATTCAGTTTAATTTGATATAGATTAAATTCGAAATAAGATATAGATTACTTTTATTTAGATATGGATTATGTTTAATTACATATATATTAAATTAGATATAGATTACGTTTTATTAAATATCGATTAAATTAAATATATCTGATCTAGATTACGTTTAATTAGATAGAGATTATGTTTAATCAAATGCAGATTAAATTAGATATAGATTATGTTTAATTAAATATTGATTAAATTAGAAATCTGATCAAGATTAAGTTTAATTCGATAGAGATTATGTTTCATCAAATGTAGATTAAATTAGATATAGATTAAATTGGAAATAAAATATATAATTATTACGTTTAATTTGATATAGTTTAAATTCGAAATAAGATATAGATTACTTTTAATTAGATATGGATTGTGTTTAATTACATATATATTAAATTAGATATAGATTATGTTTTATGAAATATAGATTAAATTAAACATCTGATCTAGATTACGTTTAATTAGATAGAGATTATGTTTAATCAAATGTAGATTAAATTAGATATAGATTATGTTGAATTAAATATTGATTAAATTATAAATCTGATCTATATTAAGTTTAATTAGATATAGATTATGCTTCATAAAATGTAGATTAAATTAGATATAGATAATTTTTGCGCATTTCCAGGGTTCCACCTGTACTTCATAAATGGCAAGACGTTCTGCTGAACCAAAGAAGAACTTTTCGCAGCACAAAGTGCTGTGCCTGTGCCTGGCTTTCATGGCCAGCTTGGAGGTGTGGTCCACACAGCAGAGGTCATGGCTGTTGGTGAGACCCAAAAGCTCAAGGGACTGAACCTCTTTATGTTCCTCACAGAAGTATATTTGCACATTTGCGTGATGGCCATTGCTGAGAAAATCTACAAGCCCGTGGGATTCAACTGGATTAAAAAAAAAAACTTCCAGGTGTTGGACTAGGTTTTGATCTTTTCAAGGTCTGCAGTGAGAAATGCAGCTGCTGTCATTCTGCCACTGGGATTGAGAAAATGTTTGACATGTTGTTGTTTGCGGAACGCATATTGACCTGGGATTCCATTCTGAATTCAGTCTGCTCGTTGCATCATTTACTGAGGGGTGGTTGTGATGCTGAACGAAGGTCCCTGCATGCCCTTCCACATTTGTGCAGGAATTTTGGAAATGGGCCAGGGTGCCGGAGACAACTCACCTCCTGTTAGCGAATCTGCATCCCGATTGATGAATAACTCTGCATCCAGAACAAAAAGATGGCGGATAAGCATGAACACAGCCAGGAATGAATTTCACAATCATTCTTATTGTATGTTTGCACACTCGTACGTTTTGGTCACGTTCGTACTGACCAATCCAAGTACTGAGTTTTCAACGACTACCCTTGTATTCTAGATAGAGTACTAAATAAAAACGACATTCCAATGCATTTTCACTTTAATTAATTAATTTTGCAAAAGGATGTGAAGACGGCTTCATGAGTGTTCATTTTCGAGTAACCCTCAAACACACAACGAATCTGGAATGTAGTAAAAGAAAATAGCAGTCAGTTTTACTGTCAGGTTGCAAGCTGTGTAAACAAACTTATACTCCTACGTAGAAATATCAAAAAATCAAGGCGTGACGTCAGCACAAAACACGTGTAAAACTTCAAGTTTCCGACTTTTGCAACAGGTACTTTTGTTTTAAAACACGCACTAAATTGTTTACTTTTGTCAAAAGTGATGGTTCCAAAAGGAGGCAATTAAGTTGAGTTATCCCCATTTGTAACGAATGTGCGCATTTAAATGGGGATTAACGCATGCAATGGATGCTTGCACGAGTTCACACAGTCGCTCATTGGCTCCCTCTGCTGGATAAAAAGCGAATTTCTCCCCAAGTGCCGTGGGGCAGGCAAAGACGAAATCAAGTCTGAAGACTGAACTTTGTCAGATTTTGACTTTGTAAAAGACTCAAGGGCTGGAAGGATGGCCTCGAGGTACGTACATTCATCTAAAAGTTGTCTCGCCTGGGTTTGAGCTGGGTTTGAATATTCATCAACGTCCGCCAAGATGGACGTTAAACTGGGCGTCACGTTTGCCAGAAGTAGTTGGTGCATATTAAAGATTCCACTGTGTTCTTCGCGAGGGGTAGGCGAGCTATTTCCGGCTCCGTGGCCAAATTCAAAATCCCTGCCCTGACTGCATGAGTCGAAGTGGTGACCCAACCAGGATGTAGCAGAATAACTGCTTGGGCAACAACAGCGCCCTGCATTATAGCGAGGCGGCTAACACCCATTTTTATGGTGAATTGCTCACATTGTGACACAAGCATGAAATTTGGCAGTTGTGACTTTGTATAGATACAGTACTCTTTAAATCCAATCAATTAGCCAACTCAAAAATTCAACATGGCGGCTTGCTTTTATCAAAATGGCCACCAAAATTGCTAAAATGTGTCATAAACTTTTTAATATTTAATTTAGGATGTACGAGTATTAATATCAAATCATACAACTACATATCTATTTGAGGTAGTCAAAATTTTAAATTGACCTTATTAAGATATGTGTATATATTGTTGCGGATATGAGGACTGTATTTTTTTGATTGTGTGCTTTATTATTATTATTATTGTTCATTCTGCGGCCCCTGCCTCCGGAGCTGTGTAAAGGTGAAAGGGCATCCCATAATTAGTCCACAAGCATACACGTCAGCCAATAATAGAATACCCCTGTTCGATAGTTATATCTTATTCTGTGTTTTAGGGTAAGGCTGTGTCTCCCATTAATTGAAGTACTCCATTGCACCAGTGAAAGAGAATAGATCCCCTTTCATTCCCATCCCCAAAATCTCCATTTCCTTTCACATCCCCTTTCGTCATTGCCAAGCCTCGATTGCCAATTACCTCCCCTCCAAAACCACCATTGAACATGTGCTCGGGTCGGGGAAGAGGGGCGTGCCCGCCCGTCGTCATCAAGGGCGGAGCCAGAGGGTCGCGTGACCAACCAGGGCCGAGGTGAGCACACCGATGGGCGTGTCCTGAAGGCCGGCGGCTTGATCGCCGGAGGCGCTATAAAGGCGTGCGCGCAAGTGGTTGCGTGGGTTGCGTTGAGAGTCGGTGGTGAGGAGTGAGTGGACCAAGAAAGAGAAAGAGTGGACCAAGAAAGAGAAAGAGTCGTTGGACCAAGAAAGAGAAAGAGTGGTTGGACCAAGAGAGAAAGAGTGGTTGGACAGGGAGACGTGCAAGGGTGTTGTTGAGTTGAGGGTTTGGACCAGACGAGTCAGACGAGTCCTGGCAAAGCAAGCGGCGGCCACAGCAGCAACAACACCCAACAGCCGCTTGGGGCCTGGACGGCGGTTTTGAGCATGGCCGCGAAGGAACGGCGGCTGCTAAACGCGCCGATCGTGCTGCAGGACCCCCTTGGACCTTCCTCTCCCTCCAGCCATCCACCTCCTGCCTTTCCACCCTTCTTGTGTACGTGAGTTTGTTTTGTTTGTTCTGTCCCTGGGTTAATTAAGTCTGTATAAGCTAGTATTTGCACTGTGTCACCTGCGTCTTATGTGTTGTAAATAAACGTGACTGCTTTCTTTTTGCTTGTGTGTATAATAAATCCAATTACTCTTCTGTCCGTCTTCTCGTCTTATTCCTTTTCCTCTTTGCATTTCGTCGTTTTAGTCTTTTCCCAGATTGGGCAGCTGCGGTGCGATACGGCCAAAGTTCTGGGTGAATCGGGTGTCGGGGAACAACTGTTCGGTCGCGGAGCCTTCGCTCGGCAAACAACATCCTAAACCGCGATCAGTAACAATATATATATATATATATATATATATATATATATATATATATATATATATATATATATATACATATACATACATACATATATAATATTTGAGACCTGGCAAACCCACCCATGTGTGGAGAAGGCAGATGGCAGCCAACCACAGCAAATTAAAACTTGAACACACACACACATGCGCACACACACACACACACACACACACATACACACACAAACACACACACACACACAAACACACACACACACACATGCAGACACACACATACACACACACACACAGACACACACACACACAGACCCCCACACACACATACATACAGACACACACACTAACACACAAACATACATACAGACACACACACAGATACAGACACACACACACACACAAACACACACACACACACACACACACAAATACACACACACACACACACACACACACACACACACACACACACACGTAGATACTTTGAGATCTGTGAGGGCTCCGTTCCACCTTCTAAAACCCACATATGGAGATACCAATCATCGACACACAAACACAAACACACACACACACACACACACACACACACACACACACACACACACACACACATTTAACCCTCCCTGCTTTTCAAGCCAAAGAAAAGCTACTTAAAGCAGCCGTAAGTTATTTGCTGTTTCGAACCCTACCTTGGTGCCTCTACTGGTGCTGACATTCACAAATATCACATACCTGACAATCACAATGCTACACACTCTGTCAGTCGCCGGACCGGTTTCATCATTTGTTGGCGAGTCATCAGCGACAGTGTACACAGAAAAGTGCACCACCTGAGGCTCTCAAGCATGTACCACGTGCATTGACAATAACAGTCATCATATAAATATCAACACCCAGTCATGTTTCTGACCCATAATTGGAGGAAGCAACCAATCAGCTCTTACTTAATCAATTATCCCCAGGTGACTAAGGATCTCTATAATTAATCCCCCTCCCTCCTCCTCTTCTAGCCAAAGAAAGCTACCTGAAGCAGTCAAGAAAAGCGATGCAAGGTCGGCCAATGTTGTTTCAAACCCTACCTGGATCAAACAAGACAACTCAGTATTTGCTCGAACAACTCGATACAATATGGCCTTTGTAATCTTCCCTTTGTAATCGATATTGTTTCAGTGTTTCTGATATTTACACCTGCAATTGTATTTCATTAGACATTGAAGACACTCCTTTTTTTGAAAGTGAGAATTTTATTTTATCCGTCAGCTTGAAATCCTGTGTTCCCCGAGTTTCCAGTATCACCTTGCAAAACATCACGTGTCTGAACATTGATTCCATGTGGCCTCAAGAGAGACAGAGATCATGGAATATTTGTTCGGCTCACTTGCATGGAAAGTGCCATGTCCGGCCTGGCTTGAGTTTGGCGGAATGAGGGGCACATGTACCGGTATGGACAAAACAGGTGGGAATAGACACGATAATATTATGCCTTGGCCAGCATGCCTGGATGTGGTACCTCCACCTCATTGTTTATAGGTCTTACAGTGAGTGTAGCCTAATCTTCTTGTCAGCAGACAGGCAGACTCCTTGTCTGCATCGACATCCGTCTTGCACACATCCTTCCTGTATATCTCTGCTTTGGACACACGCAATATCCTAGTGAGGTTTTATCAAGCTAGATATATGGTTAGACCTTGAGTCTATTTCATTTCATTAATTGTATTGTTGTCTTTTGTGCAATGTAATAATTACAAAATATTCTCATGAAAAACGTGAACTATTTAACCCTCATAATTAATATACAATCCAGAATTGATTGAGGATTTTGCTCAAACCTGCGAGGACTCTGTTCCACCTTCTGAATTAGAAAATCAACAACAAACACACATATACATACACACACACACACACACACACACACACACACACACACACACACACACACACAAACACACACACACACACACAGTTATACACATACACACACACACATACACACACACACACACACACACAGTTATACACATACAAACACATACACATATAGACATACATACACACATACACACACATGCACATACATATACACATACACATACACATATACACATTATACACATACACACACACACACACACACACACACACACACATATATATATATACACATACACACACATCCATATACATACACACAAGCGCATATACACATACATATACAGTTATACACATACAAACACACACACACACACACTCACACACATCCATATACATACACACACGCACATATACACATACATATACAGTTATACACATACACACACATACACATATACACATACACATACATATACATATACATATACACAATACACACATACACATATACACATACATACACACATGCACATACATATATACATACATACACCCATAATTATACACATACACATACATATACACATTCACACATACACACATACACATACAAATACATACACACATTACACAAACACATATACACACATGCATACACACATACACATACATATACACAAACATAAACACATGCACATACAAATACATATACATATACATATACATATACATATACATATACATATACACATTTACACATACACACATACACATACAAATACATACACACATTACACAAACACATATACACACATGCATACACACATACACATACATATACACAAACATAAACACATGCACATGCACATACAAATACATATACATATACATATACATATACATATACACATTCACACATACACACATACACATACAAATACATACACACATTACACAAACACATATACACACATGCATACACACATACACATACATATACACAAACATAAACACATGCACATACAAATACATATACATATACATATACATATACACATACATATACACATTCACACATACACACGTACACATACAAATACATACACACATTACACAAACACATATACACACATGCATACACACATACACATACATATACACAAACATAAACACATGCACATGCACATACAAATACATATACATATACATATACATATACATATACATATACATATACACATCCATATACACATACACAAACATATACATATACACATACATATACATATACACATTCATACACACATATACACATACACACACACAACCACAAACACTCTAAAACACTAACATAATATTCTATATTACAGATATTCGTACAGACTCAGAGACACACATACTGACACAGACCAATTACATTAGCCTCCCCATCCATTTTGGGGACAAACGAAGATAATTATCTCATGAAACCTCTAAAATATTTTACAGTGACGACATTTTTTCATAAAAGAAAAAGTTTATGGATTTGAGACAGGGTACCTGGCGTGTTACAAAGTTAGTCTCGCTGTTATAAATGATCGAATCAGCAAAATATTATCCAAAATGACAACCTTTCGGATTAACATTAGAATATGCTGTTATAGAACACTCGTTATAACTCATTTTGTTATAGTACATGACAGTTTGGTATCAATCTCATTTAAATGAATGAATTTCATCTCAATATAAGGAAAAGAGGAATGTCGAGTTTTTTCTGATTCTCTGGGTTCAGGATTGATTGAAACTCTTGCGAGAAATAGAGTAAAAACACTCTATTATGACCATTCTATTGAGTGTTATTATGGCGGAGTGGGAATTGCAGGTCCAACTAAATGTAGCCTCTAGGTATGATTATTACATCTTACATTGCATGGTCGGGACAATATACTTATTATGTATACACGGGGGGGCGGGGAGGGGCGGGGAGGGATTGAAACCACAACGCTATGGGGAAAGAAGTGGAGGAGAGTTGATGGGAAGGATAAAGGAGAATTGGGAGGTACAGAAGGACTGGGAAGACAAGGGAAAGGGGTTTTGAAGGAGATATGAGTAAGGGAAGAACATTTATGGGATTGGTGAGAGAAGGGGATGAGGGTGGGGGGGGGGGGGTGGGAGGGATGTCAACATTTCTGCCATATATCCATATTTCTGCCAAAACTAGACCAATGCGACTGCGACGCTAATATGCCTCCACGTAGTTCTTTCCCATGGCAACGCGTAGATGCATTCGTTGACTTTCCTAAAAATAAACAAATTTGATTTCAATCCCGTTAGCTGTTCTCAAGTATTACATTTTTACCAGACATGACAGGTTTCATCTGGATTGATGAAGTGGTTTCGGGGAAGGTTTTTTTTTTAATATCAGCTTTTGGACTAATATGGTTGCCAAACCACGTGACATATGACATCACAAAGTACATTCTGCATATTTATGGGTAGGGGATCACATTTGTGAAATTTCGTGTTGATCGGATAAGGTTCGTTGTTTATCCAAGATGGCTGACAAACCATGTGACCTATGATGTCATCATTTTCAAACTATATGCAGCAATGGTGTTAGATGACATTTGTAAAGTTTCACATCGATAGAGTAAGCGGATTCTGAGATATAATTATTTAATATTTTCCTTCAATCAAATATGGCTGCCACACCATGTGACCGATGACGTTTTAGTGATGAACTTTTAATTGCCATGCCTAGTTGATGACAAATGCCTAGTTGATGTAAAGTTTCGAGTCGATCGCTTCAATGGTTTTGGAGTGGATGTTTATTTTAAGGTTTTAGGTTAAATCCAATATGGCTGCCAAACCATGTGAACTTTGATGTCATAAATTTAATATTTTAATACAAATGGGTCATAGATCATGTGCGTGCAATTTCGGATTTTTAGGATAACACATCTTACTATAATTCACCAAATGTCCGTTCGCCTGTCTGTCTGTCTGTCTGTCTGTTCGAAGGTACCGTAAAAACTGCTGAACAGATCTCAACGATATTTTGGGTGGATAATCCTGGGATCTCCAGGAGTAAAATAGGCTATTTAGTTTTCCCAATTTCAGCTTTAGTCTCCAGCATTCAAAGGTTTGGACTCCCGCATAACATTCGCGTTCGCATAACGTTCATTGTTCTCATTTTGACGATGTTGTTTTCCCGGGTGCCGCGCGATCGGTGCACCGATCGCTGCACAGCTGCACCGATCGCTGCACCAGGATAAATGTTGTTTGGAATGAAAAAAGAGATATCGAGTTCAAGTGAATGCCGACATGCCGTTTCTACTTTCTGAACGTGAACTTCGCGGATCGCCATATGCAGATTCGGCCCGGTCCCACGATCGATGTTTCCATACGTGACGTAACCATTTGCTTGCAAACGGGTACGTTTTTCATGGAAGTCCTTCACGAACTTGCTGTCCATGTCTGACGTGCGACTGAAGGTGCTACAGGAATGTGGAATTAATTGGTTTCATGCTTTAGCATTCACTGTATCTGCATTGCCTGTTTGCTTCTGGCCTCCCACCCGTGCGTAGCACAGGTATCTCACTAGTTCGACTAAAACATGATTATCATGCTTTTGGTACCCATTGGGAGTACTTGATAATGTGCCAAGTTTCAATTTTTTCCATTCAGCGGTATTTCGATAATTTTTTTAAAATTATTTACATTTAATCCAAGATCGCTGTCATGCCACGTGGTACCTATGACGTCACAATTATCATTTAAACATTCGACATGGGTGTTGCTCCTACCCTGAAAGTTTCGTTTCAATCAGACATGTGGTTACTGAGAAAAACGAGGTTTAGCCCATAACAGACAGTCAGACGGACAGACAGACAGACAACCCGAAAACATAATGCCTCCGGCGAACTTCGGGGGCGGAGGCATAAAAAAAGTAACAGTGGCAGATCCAGGGGTAAAATCACCAGGTGCTCGTGAACCCGATATATAAATGTTGTGTTATAGTCCATCATATTGCCGAGCTACAATGTATTCCAACTGACATTTTGAATGAGAGTGTCTGCTACAGCCACGAATGGAGCGAAAGGGTAACTCGGCCCGTCGGACATACTCCCCCTACACTCCTCCGTCTACCTTCATGACTGCAAAGCCTGTCAAGTTCTCTGTATGAGTTGTATTCAAAATGTTTGAAGAGTGAGATTTTCACAGTAGTCCAAGAAACAGCAACCATTTGTTTGGTTTTTAACATTTACCTCTCAAAGAAAGTTTAGCTACAACTTTTATATATCATATAAACTATGGATTCACAGTTCAGGCAGGTATATATTGTTACAGACGCGGCTTTAGATGTTATATTGACCGAGCGGTGGTGTATTTAACCGCGTCCGAACAGTTACTCCCCGATTAGAACCCGATTCCACCCGACGTTGACCAGATCGCCCCACAGATATTCAATCGGGAAATCTCTAAAGCGACCGAAAGAGAATGAAAAAGAAGAAGAAGAAGAATACGGAGGAAGAACAGATTTTATTATACACACACAAGCAATGGATGGAAGAAGCAGTAACACAGCGAATTGTTAACTTACACTATTCATTTTTACTTAGCCCCAAGACAACGAGTAGGACAGGACGTTCACACTTACACAGGGGATATTGCAGGCAGGTAGGGCTTGAGATGGATTGCTTGAGAGGGAGGCAAGGTCGGGAGGCCGCAGTTCGCAATTCCTCGCGGTTTTGGCGGGAAACCCTCCGTCGTGTATCCGCTGCGGTAGACGTCACGCGCTGGTTCGGCACACCTGCTCCTCTTCTTGGGGTGGAGCCGTCTCCCTCCTTTCAGCGCGTCTCTCCAAAGCTGGTTTCCTTGCCGAGTACCTCTCCTCTTTGGCTTGGAGCATTTCGCATCTCACCACTTCTTTTGGTGCAGCCTCTTTGCTCATCTCCCAGGGTCATCTCCCAAGGCCTCTCCCAAGTCATCTCTTAAAGCAGTCCCTTACAGTCGCTTTTATCACCTCGGGCGAAATCAAGCCGCCGGCTCCGAGGGCACGCCTACCGGGTCGCTCACCGCGGTGTTGATAGGCTGTTAGGGCTGGTTCACTCCTTCCCTCTTATGACGAGGTGGAGACACGCCTTTCTTCCCCAAACCTACCTCGTGGCCAATGGTGGTTTGAAGAAAACCGCCCAAAATGCGGAAGGCAATTGGAAGGGAGGTTTTGGGGAAATTGGAAGGGCCTACGCTTATTTTGTTTGATACAATGCAAAGTCAATCTAGTGGGAAACACATATTTAGCCTACATGGAATAAGGAAATACACTATTTAAAAGATATATCGTGACCTGCGTGTAAGTTTCATGGAATTAACTAGGAGGCCGACTGCGACCATTATTTACATTAACAGGGTGTTACCGTACCTTTTGTAACGTTCACATTGTAACGTTTTCACATTCGTTACACTTCCTCCAAAATTGTTACACTTCTCAAAAACCGTTACACTTCTCAAATTCGTTACACACTTCTCAAAATCGTTACAATATATATATATATATATATTTTGTATACAAGATCGAGGCTCGTGTAAGAGATAAAATTAATGACAAAAACAAACAAACGGACACATCAGACAAAATAAAGGGAGTGGGAGACAAGATGGGGAGAGAGGGGTAAGCACACAAGTACAACATTTGAGAGAAGGGACATCGGGAGATCTGTGGGAGGGAGAGGGCTTGGGGAGAAGAGGCATGGGAAGGGAGGTGGGGGTGGGACAGGTATAAAACCACATGGACACAGCTAGGACTTCTAGGAAAGAAGTTGGTATTTCAGAAAGGTGGATCTGGGGTGAATTAGTGGGGATAGAAAAGATCAAGGTTTTGGATGGGGGAAGATAAGAGATGGTGGTGAACAGCTGTTATAAAGACCTGGAGGGAGGAGTGGGATTGAAGAGAGTGAGGGAGTTTGTTCCAGAGGCGGGAGAAAAGAGGAATGAAAGAGTGAAGGTGAGCAGAGAGTCTTGATTTTGGCAGTTTAACCATAAGAGGGTTGCTGGCAGATCTTGTGCGACCTGTAGGAATATTTGGGGGTAGAGCACAGATAGAGCAGGTTGAGCAAGGCCGGAGAGGAGTCGGTAGAAGACAGAAAGACCACCAACCTGCCTGCGGTGAGTGAGTGAAAGGCCCTCGGAGTTAGCTTCATCGCAGCAAATTCCAATGATTCTGAAAGCTTTGGTTTCAACAGCGTGAAGACGAGCAAGGTGTGAGGCAGGAGCACCGGCCCGGAGGGGAGAACAGTATTCCATTGAGCTGCGAGTAAAAGCCTTGTATGTGGTGAGGAGCTCAGGTGTGCCGAGGAAGGACTTCGCACGACGGAGGATGCCCAGTCGGCGACTGGCTTTGGAGGCCAGCTTGGAAATGTGGTTTTCCCAGGAAAGATCATGGCAGATAGTGAGACCCAAAAGCTTGTGTGACAGAACTTCTTGGAGAGGATTGTTCCAAAAGTAGATGGGAGGGTTTTCCAGTCGGTCTTTTCGGAGAGACATCGTAAGAGTGTGAGATTTGTCAGGATTGGAAGACATGTTTGGCTACAACTTTATATTAGTCATGTGTATGCAATTTCAAACTGTGACGATTGCGGAAAGAAACCCAATGGAGAAGTATGATGTGCAACATTCAATGTGTACAATATTATTATATTACAATTGTTACATATAATGTTGCCTCATCTGATTGTCTATTCAGCCCACTCGGTTACCTTGTTACCTCCACCACCGAAGGTGGGTAACGTTATGTTTCAACCCCTGTCTGTTTGTTTGTTTGTGAACAGAATATCTCAAATCGTTGTGGATGGATTCAGCCGAAATTTATGGAGAGGTTGGGGTGTGACGAGGACGAATTGATTCGATTTTGGTGAAGCTCCGGATCTGATGGTTTATGAAAGTGATTCTTCACTATTGAGAGATGCGCCCAAAAATGATATGTAACATGATATTTCAAAAAGTTCTGACCAAACTAGGTTGATGAGTTAGTTAGGTAACAAGAACAAGCTGAAAGGAACGAAGGAGCCGCCTTTTTCGGGCCCTTTTTGAAGCAATGTTTTATGGCCGGATGCCCTTCCTGCCAACAACCCTGTTAGTCACTCTTGCAACACACAGGGAATTACCAGTGAACTGGTAGTCAATTTGCCGACCTCGGAAGGATGACCGGTATGACCGGATGAGTCAACCCCCCTGGCGTTAATTCAGCGAAAGACCGGGATTCGAACCCGGGATCCTAGGATCCCAAGCTGGCGACCGGGATTCGAACCGAGGATCCCAAGCTGGCGACCGGGATTCGAACCCAGGATCCTAGGATCCCAAGCTGGCGACCGGGATTCGAACCCGGGATCCTAGGATCCCAAGCTGGCGACCGGGATTCGAACCGAGGATCCGAGGATCCCAAGCTGGCGACCGGGATTCGAACCCAGGATCCTAGGATCCCAAGCTGGCGACCGGGATTCGAACCCGGGATCCTAGGATCCCAAGCTGGCGACTGGGATTCGAACCCAGGATCCTAGGATCCCAAGCTGGCGACCGGGATTCGAACCGAGGATCCTAGGATCCCAAGCTGGCGACCGGGATTCGAACCCAGGATCCTAGGATCCCAAGCTGGCGACCGGGATTCGAACCGAGGATCCGAGGATCCCAAGCTGGCGACCGGGATTCGAACCCAGGATCCTAGGATCCCAAGCTGGCGACCGGGATTCGAACCCGGGATCCTAGGATCCCAAGCTGGCGACCGGGATTCGAACCCGGGATCCTAGGATCCCAAGCTGGCGACCGGGATTCGAACCCAGGATCCTAGGATCCCAAGCTGGCGACCGGGATTCGAACCCAGGATCCTAGGATCCCAAGCTGGCGACCGGGATTCGAACCCTGGAACCTAGGATCCCAAGCTGGCGACCGGGATTCAAACCCAGGATCCTAGGATCCCAAGCTGGCGACCGGGATTCGAACCCGGGATCCTAGGATCCCAAGCTGGCGACCGGGATTCGAACCCAGGATCCTAGGATCCCAAGCTGGCGACCGGGATTCGAACCCAGGATCCTAGGATCCCAAGCTGGCGACCGGGATTCGAACCCAGGATCCTAGGATCCCAAGCTGGCGACCGGGATTCGAACCCAGGATCCTAGGATCCCAAGCTGGCGACCGGGATTCGAACCCAGGATCCTAGGATCCCAAGCTGGCGACCGGGATTCGAACCCTGGATCCTAGGATCCCAAGCTGGCGACCGGGATTCGAACCCAGGATCCTAGGATCCCAAGCTGGCGACCGGGATTCGAACCCGAGATCCTAGGATCCCAAGCTGGCGACCAGGATTCGAACCCAGGATCCTAGGATCCCAAGCTGGCGACCAGGATTCAGAACCCAGGATCCTAGGATCCCAAGCTGGCAGACCGGGATTCGAACCCAGGATCCGAGGAATCCCAAGCTGGCACCCTAACCGCTAAACCAACACCAGGCTCAACAAGAACAAGCTGATTGGATCTAATTTCAGGTGCGGATCC
Source organism: Myxine glutinosa (assembly GCF_964187855.1). Lineage (NCBI taxonomy): Eukaryota > Metazoa > Chordata > Myxini > Myxiniformes > Myxinidae > Myxine > Myxine glutinosa. The sequence continues at coordinate 36,444,489 of NC_136266.1, read as the reverse complement.
AGATCGTGCCTATCAGTGGGATACAAAACAAGGTGTTCAACCAGGTGGTGATATGTGCTCTACCAAGTGCCATTCTCGTTCTCGCCATATTTCCCTACTTATGCCACAGATGTGTTCGTTCCCACCCAATTTCTCCATCCTCTCTTGTATGCCGACTCCCTCTGCTCCATCGCTGTGTCAACATCATCATCACTCTTTTCCTCAGTTCTCCAGTGAACCCCAACCTTTGTATAAAACTTGAACCGAGTGATCTTGAAAATTCACTTGCCAAGTCACGTCTCGCACAGAATCTTCATACATGTTTTTACAAGAGCAGTGTCAATACTCTATAAAATGGCCCCCAAAGTGGTCCAAGTAAGTTTATGACTGGTGAGGTGTCATCATTTAACACCAAATGAGTGGGTCTATTCTATCAGTATGATTCGAAGAGTTATTTCTATGGCACTTGCAAGGTACAGTCACACTGCGTAGTCACAGAGAGACCTCATTCAGGTACCGAAGGGTTAAAACCTCATGACGATTGTTATTTTGTCATGCTTACCATAAGGAACCGTTTTTCAACAGCACAATCTCTCCAGAATAATCTGTAAAGAGCAATCAACCATCAAATTTTGACCCAGACAGTACGGAACAAGTTTCATCCCAGTGATTTGAGGTTTAGAAGGTCACTTCCCCCACGCCCCCGAATACAGTACCTCCAACGGTGACACAACACCACGACTGGTGTGTGAAGTGTGAGAGCCATGCCTTTTCATTGTCAAGTCCAGATTGTGCCTAAATTTCACTGATGGACATGCAAGAATCTGGAGACGAGGTGGGTCCTGGTTTTGCTAAATTAGGTAATTGTGCCACAGGATGGTTTGTGCTGGCATTGAAGTTGACCGATTAGTTAGCCCTGTCCCGTGCACAGCAGGATATGGGGTTTTGTAATCACTTGTGTGTGTGTGTGTGTGTGTGTGTGTGTGTGTGTGTGTGTGTGTGTGTGTGTGTGTGTGTGTGTGTATGTGTGTGTGTGTGTCTGTGTCTGTCCGGGCTGTAACTTTTTACCATTTGAGTTTTATCATCAAATTTTTACCAAAGACTTATTTATGATGATACGGGGAAGGCAAATTAATAATTTTGTCAAAAGGTCAAAGGTCAGTGTCACATAAAATCATCAATTTTCATCCAATTGACCTATAATTAAATTTTACAATTTCGGTTTTATCAAATTTTCAACAAGGCTTTATTATGATGATACGGAGAAAGAAAATTAATAATTTGGTCAAAAGGTCAAAGGTCAACTATCAGCGTCACATAAAATACTCAATTTTCATCCGATTGACCTGAAATTTTAAGAATTTACATATTGGGTCACCGAATTGGTTCACCTATCAAAAGCTAAAAGCTGATTATTGTTTTTTTTCTAGATCAAAAGGTCAAAGGTCAAGGTTGCGTAAAATCGCCAATTTTCACCGGATTTAACTGAAATTTAAAGAACTAGGGCATGCCCGTACTATATATATGCCCGTACTATATATCTATCTAAAATTATATCCCCCCCCCTCTATTTACATGAAATGGTTTGGTCCATTCGCAACGCCAAAGCGAACGGCGAACGGCTTGCGAGTACAGTGACAATCCCCCCCCCTCTATTTACATGAAATGGTTTCGTCCATTCGCAACGACCACAGAACCCCCCCCTCTATTTACATGGAATGGTTTGGTCCATTCGCAACGCCAAAGCGAACGGCGAACGGCTAAATCGCCATAGCTCGGTAAGTACTTGTCCGATTAATTTCAAACCTTGAAAAGGCACATCCTCGGGTCCCCAGCAATATACCTGGCAAGTTTCAAGTATATCGGACCGGTAGTTGTCGAGAAATCGTTGTCGCATACATACACACACACATACACACAGAGATTAGTGGAATTATAGATAGATTTGAAATTTTTCATATTGGGTCAATGAATTGGTTAACCAATCAAAAGCTACAAGGCGATTTTTTAGATCAAAAGATCAAAGGTCAAGTTTGCATAGAAATCACAAATTTTCACCTGATTGACCTGAAATTTAACAAATTTGCATATCAGGCCACTGAATTTGTTCACTAATCAAAAGGTAGGCGATTGTTTTTTTTTAAGATCAAAAGGTCAAATGTCAATGTTGCATAAAATCATCAATTTTCATCCAATTGACCTGAAATTTAATTTTACGATTTGGGTTTTATCAAATTTTCAACAAGGCTTTATTATGATAATACGGAGAAAGAAAATTAATAATTTGGTCAAAAGGTCAATGGTCAAAGATCAGCATCACATAAAATCCTCAATTTTCATCCAATTGACCTGAAATGTAATTTTACGATTTGGGTTTTATCAAAATTTTAACAAGGCTTTATTATGATAATACGGAGAAAGAAAATTAATAATTTGGTCAAAAGGTCAATGGTCAAAGATCAGCGTCACATAAAATCCTCAATTTTCATCTGATTGACCTGAAATTTTAAGAATGTATATATTGGGTCACCGAATTGGTTCACCTATCAAAAGCTAAAAGCTGATTGTTTTTTTTCTAGATCGAAAGGTCAAAGGTCAAGGTTGCATAAAATCGCCAATTTTCACCCGATTTAACTGAAATTTAAATCATTTGAAATTTTGCATATTAGGTCAATGAATTGGTTAACCAATCAAAAGCTACAAGACGATTTTTAGATCAAAAGGTCAAAGGTCAAGTTTGCATAGAAATCACAAATTTTCACCCAAGTGACCTGAAATTTAAAGAATTTGCATATCTTGCCACTGAATTTGTTCACTAATCAAAAGGTAGGCGATTGTTTTTTTTTTAGATCAAAAGGTCACAGGTCAAGGTTGCATAAAATTATCAATTTTTGTCCAATTGACCTAAAATTTTAAGAATTTGCATATTGGATCACATAATTGGTTCACCAATCAAAAGCTAGAAGCTGATTTTTTTTTTTAGATCTAAAGCTCAAAGGTCAAGGCTGCATAAAATCATTAATTTTCATTTTGTATTTTTTTTAAACTGTTTTTGTTATTTTCAGCATACAGAAGAAGAAACAGAAGAAGACTTCAGAATACAGACGGACGCGGACGGGCTTTGCATAATCGAAAAGGCGGCGAAGCTAATAAAAAGTGATATACTAAAGCCAGCCAGACAAACGACTCCTATGCAAGTTTCTATGAGTTATCATCAGTTGAGGAAGCCATATCGTTTTTACCAGAATCATTCCTCCTGATGTAAAATGTTTTATTTTAATTTTTTTTAAATTTTTTTATTTTTTATTTATTTAAATTTAAATAAACATAAATATTTAAATTTAAAACATAAAGAAATAAACATAAAATAAAACATAAATAAAAATTTTATTTAAAATTTCTAAAATTTTCCTAAAATTTTTTTTTTTTTTTTTTTTTTAATTGCTCCTGATGTAAAATGTGCTGTTCCCTTTTAAAGCTGTGCTGGTGAAAAATTAGCTTCACTGGGGCAAAGTTATTATGCCGGCAACACATCCAAGGATCATATTAGTGTCCCAGAAGTAGGGCTATAGGCATACAGCTCAATCATCACTTCCCAAAAAAGTTCCTTATGGACTCTCGGAATAATCACGGGTTTTGCTGTTCCCATTCAAAACTCATGAAGTTTGTGTGCAATGCTGCTATGACGCAGGGAACAGATAACCCAGGATTCACAGGACATTTTGTGCAGTACATAGCAGGCAATGTTACCCACGATGTTCGAACAAATGATGGGGTGAACACTTTCCATGACATTGGAATCGTTGCAGCTACTACACCAGCGAGAGAGAATAATCAACATGTCCCACGTGTTGCTCCTAAAGCAGAAGATATCTCAGCAATTGGTACTGTGAAAATAATGCCTTTCATGCTGATATTCAATGGGATGCAATCACTGTCTTATGAAAAGCTAAGTCATGTCGAGAAGGAGGACAAATAAAAGAAACCATCAGAGAAGTGGAATTATAGTGAATTTTGATCATTCTGATGCCTGGCCACTTTGAATTGATTTATATGAAGCAACCACCAAATCAGTGCATTGTGTGTCTGATTGCCTTAGCTCGCACTGAAAAACGTAGTTTAGGATTTTAAACAATTGAAAATTATCAATGAGAAGTGAACATATAGTCAAATTAAGTTTGCATGTCATCCATCTATAATTATTTGTGCAAAAAAGTGATCTTTGCAGAAGTATGTTTGTCCAGGCTTTTAATATGTTATTCTGTGCACATCTCTCATAATAAAACGGAGACAAACTTTCTGTTGCCATTTGTTGTGGGCGCTTCGGTAAATTGACTGGACTAAAGTTGCATGTTCATTTCAGAAGCCATGTTGTTTTCGCTTAACAACTTCCACTGACATCATTACCTCTGCCACCGAAGGTGGATGGGGGTTATGTTTTCACCCCTGTCTGTCTGTCTGTCTGTCTGTGAACAAGATATCTCAAAAAGTTGTGGACGGATTCGGACGAAATTTGGTAGAGAGGTAGTGTATGTGACAAGGACGAAATTATTAGATTTTGGCGAATATCCGGATTCGGATTCGGCTACTAGAATTTTTAAAGCGATTCTTCACCATTGGGAGATAGGGCCAAAAACGATACATAGCAGGATATCTCAAAAAGTTATGGATGACTCATGACAACACTAGGTGGATGAGTTGGGTAAATGTCAAGAACAAGCCGATTGGATTTTGGCTCATGTTGTATCCAGAATTAGCCTATCAATGGGTTACAAAATATAAACTGTTCAGCCTGGCGGAGGTATGCTCTCCACCGCGTGCTGTTCCAATTATTAATTGGTATGGGCCTACTAGCTGGGAACCGCAGAAATTCTGCTAATGTACAATGGGACTACCAGTCCTCAACCCCCTTCCCCACCACCCAACCCCAAGTCCTCAACCCCCACCTACCCATCCCCAAGTCCTCAACTCCCCACACCCAATTTCAAGTCCTCAATGCCACCCCCCTCAAACCACAAATCATCAAGCCCCACCCACCCAAACCCAAGTTCTCAATCCCTCTCCCAAACCCAAGTTCTCAATCCCTCTCCCAAACCCAAGTTCTCAATCACTCTCCCAAACCCAAGTTCTCAATCCCTCTTCCAAACCCAAGTTCACAATCCCCCTCCAAAACCCAAGTTCTCAATCCCTCTCGCAAACCAAAGTTCTCAATCCCTCTCCCAAACCCAAGTTCTCAATCCCTCTCCCAAACCCAAGTTCTCAATCCCTCTCCCAAACCCAAGTTCTCAATCCCTCTCCCAAACCCAAGTTCTCAATCCCTCTCCCAAACCCAAGTTCTCAATCCCTCTCCCAAACCCAAGTTCTCAATCCCTCTCCCAAACCCAAGTTCTCAATCCCTCTCCCAAACCCAAGTTCTCAATCCCTCTCCCAAACCCAAGTTCTCAATCCCTCTCCCAAACCCAAGTTCTCAATCCCTCTCCCAAACCCAAGTTCTCAATACCTCTCGCAAACCCAAGTTCTCAATCCCTCACCCAAACCCAAGTTCTCAATCCCCCCCCCCACAAACCCAAGTTCTCAATCCCTCTCCCAAACCCAACTTCTCAAACCCTCTCCCAAACCCAAGTTCTCAATCCCCCTCCCAAGCCCAAGTTCTCAATCCCTCTCGCAAACCCAAGTTCTCAATCCCTCTCCCAAACCCAACTTCTCAATCCCTCTCCCAAACCCAAGTTCTCAATCCCTCTCCCAAACCCAAGTTCTCAATCCCTCTCCCAAACCCAAGTTCTCAATCCCTCACCCACCCCAAACCCAAGTTCTCAATCCCTCTCCCAAACCCAAGTTCACAATCCCCCTCCCAAACCCAAGTTCTCAATCCCCCTCCAAAACCCAAGTTCTCAATCCCTCTCGCAAACCAAAGTTCTCAATCCCTCTCCCAAACCCAAGTTCTCAATCCCTCTCCAAAACCCAAGTTCTCAATCCCTCTCCCAAACCCAAGTTCTCAATCCCTCTCCAAAACCCAAGTTCTCAATCCCTCTCCCAAACCCAAGTTCTCAATCCCTCTCCCAAACCCAAGTTCTCAATCCCTCTCCCAAACCCAAGTTCTCAATCCCTCTCCCAAACCCAAGTTCTCAATCCCTCTCCCAAACCCAAGTTCTCAATCCCTCTCCCAAACCCAAGTTCTCAATCCCTCTCCCAAACCCAAGTTCTCAATCCCTCTCCCAAACCCAAGTTCTCAATCCCTCTCACAAACCCAAGTTCTCAATCCCTCTCCCAAACCCAAGTTCTCAATCCCCCCCCCAAACCCAAGTTCTCAATCCCTCTCCCAAACCCAAGTTCTCAATCCCTCTCCCAAACCCAAGTTCTCAATCCCCCTCCCAAGCCCAAGTTCTCAATCCCTCTCGCAAACCCAAGTTCTGAATCCCTCTCCCAAACCCAAGTTCTCAATCCCTGTCCCAAACCCAAGTTCTCAATCCCTCTCCCAAACCCAAGTTCTCAATCCCCCTCACAAACCCAAGTTCTCAATCCCTCTCGCAAACCCAAGTTCTCAATCCCTCTTCCAAACCCAAGTTCTCAATCCCTCTCCCAAACCCAAGCTCTCAATCCCTCTCCCAAACCCAAGTTCTCAATCCCTCTCCCAAACCCAACTTCTCAATCCCTCTCCCAAACCCAAGTTCTCAATCCCTCTCCCAAACCCAAGTTCTCAATCCCTCTCCCAAACCCAAGTTCTCAATCCCTCACCCACCCCAAACCCAAGTTCTCAATCCCTCTCCCAAACCCAAGTTCTCAATCCCTCTCCCAAACCCAAGTTCTCAATCCCTCTCGCAAACCCAAGTTCTCAATCCCTCTCCCAAACACAAGTTCTCAATCTCTCTCCCAAACCCAAGTTCTCAATCCCTCTCCCAAACCCAAGTTCTCAATCCCTCTCCCAAACCCAAGTTCTCAATCCCCCTCGCAAACCCAAGTTCTCAATCCCTCTCCCAAACCCAAGTTCTCAATCCCTCTCCCAAACCCAAGTTCTCAATCCCTCTCCCAAACCCAAGTTCTCAATCCCTCTCGCAAACCCAAGTTCTCAATCCCTCTCCCAAACCCAAGTTCTCAATCCCTCTCCCAAACCCAAGTTCTCAATCCCTCTCCCAAACCCAAGTTCTCAATCCCTCACCCACCCCAAACCCAAGTTCTCAATCCCTCTCCCAAACCCAAGTTCTCAATCCCTCTCCCAAACCCAAGTTCTCAATCCCTCTCGCACACCTAAGTTCTCAATCCCTCTCCCAAACACAAGTTCTCAATCCCTCTCCCAAACCCAAGTTCTCAATCCCTCTCCCAAACCCAAGTTCTCAATCCCTCTCCCAAACCCAAGTTCTCAATCCCCCTCGCAAACCCAAGTTCTCAATCCCTCTCCCAAACCCAAGTTCTCAATCCCTCTCCCAAACCCAAGTTCTCAATCCCTCTCGCAAACCCAAGTTCTCAATCCCTCTCCCAAACACAAGTTCTCAATCCCTCTCCCAAACCCAAGTTCTCAATCCCTCTCCCAAACCCAAGTTCTCAATCCCTCTCACAAACCCAAGTTCTCAATCCCACTCACAAACCCAAGTTCTCAATCCCTCTCCCAAACCCAAGTTCTCAATCCCTCTCCCAAACCCAAGTTCTCAATCCCTCTCCCAAACCCAAGTTCTCAATCCTTCTCCCAAACCCAATTTCCCAATCCCTCTCCCAAACCCAAGTTCTCAATCCCTCTCCCAAACCCAAGTTCTCAATACCTCACCCCCCCCCACCCCCACACCCAAGTTCTCGATCCCTCTCCCAAACCCAAGTTCTCAATCCCCCTCCCAAGCCCAAGTTCTCAATCCCTCTCCCAAACCCAAGTTCTCAATCCCCCTCCCAAGCCCAAGTTCTCAATCCCCCTCCCAAACCCAAGTTCTCAATCCCTCTCCCAAGCCCAAGTTCTCCATCCCTCTCCCAAACCCAAGTTCTCAATCCCCCTCCCAAGCCAAAGTTCTCAATCCCTCTCCCAAACCCAAGTTCTCAATCCCCTCCCAAACCCAAGTTCTCAATCCCTCTCCCAAACCAAAGTTCTCAATCCCTCTCCCAAACCCAAGTTCTCAATCCCTCTCCCAAACCCAAGTTCTCAATCCCTCTCCCAAACCCAAGTTCTCAATCCCTCTCGCAAACCCAAGTTCTCAATCCCTCTCCCAAACCCAAGTTCTCAATCCCCCTCCCAAACCCAAGTTCTCAATCCCCCTCCCAAACCCAAGTTCTCAATCCCTCTCCCAAACCCAAGTTCTCAATCCCTCTCGCAAACCCAAGTTCTCAATCCCTCTCCCAAACAGAAGTTCTCAATCCCTCTCCCAAACCCAAGTTCTCAATCCCTCTCCCAAACCCAAGTTCTCAATCCCTCTCCCAAACCCAAATTCTCAATCCCCCTCGCAAACCCAAGTTCTCAATCCCTCTCCCAAACCCAAGTTCTCAATCCCTCTCCCAAACCCAAGTTCTCAATCCCTCTCCCAAACCCAAGTTCTCAATCCCTCTCCCAAACCCAAGTTCCCAATCCCTCTCCCAAACCCAAGTTCTCAATCCCTCTCCCAAACCCAAGTTCTCAATAACTCACCCCCCCCCCCCACCCCAAACCCAAGTTCTCAATCCCTCTCCCAAACCCAAGTTCTCAATCCCCCTCCCAAGCCGAAGTTCTCAATCCCTCTCCCAAACCCAAGTTCTCAATCCCTCTCCCAAACCCAAGTTCTCAATCCCTCTCGCAAACCCAAGTTCTCAATCCCTCTCCCAAACACAAGTTCTCAATCCCTCTCCCAAACCCAAGTTCTCAATCCCTCTCCCAAACCCAAGTTCTCAATCCCTCTCCCAAACCCAAGTTCTCAATCCCACTCACAAACCCAAGTTCTCAATCCCTCTCCCAAACCCAAGTTCTCAATCCCTCTCCCAAACCCAAGTTCTCAATCCCTCTCCCAAACCCAAGTTATCAATCCCTCTCCCAAACCCAAGTTCCCAATCCCTCTCCCAAACCCAAGTTCTCAATCCCTCTCCCAAACCCAAGTTCTCAATACCTCACCCCCCCCCCCCACCCCCAAACCCAAGTTCTCAATCCCTCTCCCAAACCCAAGTTCTCTATCCCCCTCCCAAGCCCAAGTTCTCAATCCCTCTCCCAAACCCAAGTTCTCAATCCCCCTCCCAAGCCCAAGTTCTCAATCCCCCTCCCAAACCCAAGTTCTCAATCCCTCTCCCAAGCCCAAGTTCTCCATCCCTCTCCCAACCCCAAGTTCTCAATCCCTCTCCCAAACCCAAGTTCTCAATACCTCACCCCCCCCCCCCACCCCCAAACCCAAGTTCTCAATCCCTCTCCCAAACCCAAGTTCTCAATCCCCCTCCCAAACCCAAGTTCTCAATCCCCCTCCCAAGCCCAAGTTCTCAATCCCCCTCCCAAACCCAAGTTCTCAATCCCTCTCCCAAACCCAAGTTCTCAATCCCTCTCGCAAACCCAAGTTCTCAATCCCTCTCCCAAACCCAAGTTCTCAATCCCTCTCCCAAACCCAAGTTCTCAATCCCTCTCCCAAACCCAAGTTCTCAATCCCTCACCCACCCCAAACCCAAGTTCTCAATCCCTCTCCCAAACCCAAGTTCTCAATCCCTCTCCCAAACCCAAGTTCTCAATCCCTCTCGCACACCCAAGTTCTCAATCCCTCTCCCAAACACAAGTTCTCAATCCCTCTCCCAAACCCAAGTTCTCAATCCCTCTCCCAAACCCAAGTTCTCAATCCCCCTCCCAAACCCAAGTTCTCAATCCCCCTCGCAAACCCAAGTTCTCAATCCCTCTCCCAAACCCAAGTTCTCAATCCCTCTCCCAAACCCAAGTTCTCAATCCCTCTCGCAAACCCAAGTTCTCAATCCCTCTCCCAAACACAAGTTCTCAATCCCTCTCCCAAACCCAAGTTCTCAATCCCTCTCCCAAACCCAAGTTCTCAATCCCTCTCACAAACCCAAGTTCTCAATCCCACTCACAAACCCAAGTTCTCAATCCCTCTCCCAAACCCAAGTTCTCAATCCCTCTCCCAAACCGAAGTTCTCAATCCCTCTCCCAAACCCAAGTTCTCAATGCCTCTCCCAAACCCAATTTCCCAATCCCTCTCCCAAACCCAAGTTCTCAATCCCTCTCCCAAACCCAAGTTCTCAATACCTCACCACTCCCCCCCACCCCCACACCCAAGTTCTCAATCCCCCTCGCAAGCCCAAGTTCTCAATCCCTCTCCCAAACCCAAGTTCTCAATCCCCCTCCCAAGCCAAAGTTCTCAATCCCTCTCCCAAACCCAAGTTCTCAATCCCCTCCCAAACCCAAGTTCTCAATCCCTCTCCCAAACCAAAGTTCTCAATCCCTCTCCCAAACCCAAGTTCTCAATCCCTCTCCCAAACCCAAGTTCTCAATCCCTCTCCCAAACCCAAGTTCTCAATCCCTCTCGCAAACCCAAGTTCTCAATCCCTCTCCCAAACCCAAGTTCTCAATCCCTCTCCCAAACCCAAGTTCTCAATCCCTCTCCCAAACCGAAGTTCTCAATCCCTCTCCCAAACCCAAGTTCTCAATCCCTCTCCCAAACCCAATTTCCCAATCCCTCTCCCAAACCCAAGTTCTCAATCCCTCTCCCAAACGCAAGTTCTCAATACCTCACCCCCCCCCCCCACCCCCACACCCAAGTTCTCGATCCCTCTCCCAAACCCAAGTTCTCAATCCCCCTCCCAAGCCCAAGTTCTCAATCCCTCTCCCAAACCCAAGTTCTCAATCCCCCTCCCAAGCCAAAGTTCTCAATCCCTCTCCCAAACCCAAGTTCTCAATCCCCTCCCAAACCCAAGTTCTCAATCCCTCTCCCAAACCAAAGTTCTCAATCCCTCTCCCAAACCCAAGTTCTCAATCCCTCTCCCAAACCCAAGTTCTCAATCCCTCTCCCAAACCCAAGTTCTCAATCCCTCTCGCAAACCCAAGTTCTCAATCCCTCTCCCAAACCCAAGTTCTCAATCCCCCTCCCAAACCCAAGTTCTCAATCCCCCTCCCAAACCCAAGTTCTCAATCCCTCTCCCAAACCCAAGTTCTCAATCCCTCTCGCAAACCCAAGTTCTCAATCCCTCTCCCAAACAGAAGTTCTCAATCCCTCTCCCAAACCCAAGTTCTCAATCCCTCTCCCAAACCTTACTTCGCTCTTTCACGAGCCTCGATCTTGTATACAAAAAACAAAAAAAACAAACAAAAAAAAAAACCCAAGTTCTCAATCCCTCTCCCAAACCCAAGTTCTCAATCCCCCTCGCAAACCCAAGTTCTCAATCCCTCTCCCAAACCCAAGTTCTCAATCCCTCTCCCAAACCCAAGTTCTCAATCCCTCTCCCAAACCCAAGTTCTCAATCCCTCTCCCAAACCCAAGTTCCCAATCCCTCTCCCAAACCCAAGTTCTCAATCCCTCTCCCAAACCCAAGTTCTCAATAACTCACCCCCCCCCCCCCACCCCAAACCCAAGTTCTCAATCCCTCTCCCAAACCCAAGTTCTCAATCCCCCTCCCAAGCCGAAGTTCTCAATCCCTCTCCCAAACCCAAGTTCTCAATCCCTCTCCCAAACCCAAGTTCTCAATCCCTCTCGCAAACCCAAGTTCTCAATCCCTCTCCCAAACACAAGTTCTCAATCCCTCTCCCAAACCCAAGTTCTCAATCCCTCTCCCAAACCCAAGTTCTCAATCCCTCTCCCAAACCCAAGTTCTCAATCCCACTCACAAACCCAAGTTCTCAATCCCTCTCCCAAACCCAAGTTCTCAATCCCTCTCCCAAACCCAAGTTCTCAATCCCTCTCCCAAACCCAAGTTATCAATCCCTCTCCCAAACCCAAGTTCCCAATCCCTCTCCCAAACCCAAGTTCTCAATCCCTCTCCCAAACCCAAGTTCTCAATACCTCACCCCCCCCCCCCCCACCCCCAAACCCAAGTTCTCAATCCCTCTCCCAAACCCAAGTTCTCTATCCCCCTCCCAAGCCCAAGTTCTCAATCCCTCTCCCAAACCCAAGTTCTCAATCCCCCTCCCAAGCCCAAGTTCTCAATCCCCCTCCCAAACCCAAGTTCTCAATCCCTCTCCCAAGCCCAAGTTCTCCATCCCTCTCCCAACCCCAAGTTCTCAATCCCTCTCCCAAACCCAAGTTCTCAATACCTCACCCCCCCCCCCACCCCCAAACCCAAGTTCTCAATCCCTCTCCCAAACCCAAGTTCTCAATCCCCCTCCCAAACCCAAGTTCTCAATCCCCCTCCCAAGCCCAAGTTCTCAATCCCCCTCCCAAACCCAAGTTCTCAATCCCTCTCCCAAACCCAAGTTCTCAATCCCTCTCGCAAACCCAAGTTCTCAATCCCTCTCCCAAACCCAAGTTCTCAATCCCTCTCCCAAACCCAAGTTCTCAATCCCTCTCCCAAACCCAAGTTCTCAATCCCTCACCCACCCCAAACCCAAGTTCTCAATCCCTCTCCCAAACCCAAGTTCTCAATCCCTCTCCCAAACCCAAGTTCTCAATCCCTCTCGCACACCCAAGTTATCAATCCCTCTCCCAAACACAAGTTCTCAATCCCTCTCCCAAACCCAAGTTCTCAATCCCTCTCCCAAACCCAAGTTCTCAATCCCTCTCCCAAACCCCAGTTCTCAATCCCTCTCCCAAACCCAAGTTCTCAATCCCTCTCCCAAACCCAAGTTCTCAATCCCTCTCACAAACCCAAGTTCTCAATCCCACTCACAAACCCAAGTTCTCAATCCCTCTCCCACACCCAAGTTCTCAATCCCTCTCCCAAACCCAAGTTCTCAATCCCTCTCCCAAACCGAAGTTCTCAATCCCTCTCCCAAACCCAAGTTCTCAATCCCTCTCCCAAACCCAATTTCCCAATCCCTCTCCCAAACCCAAGTTCTCAATCCCTCTCCCAAACCCAAGTTCTCAATACCTCACCCCCCCCCCACCCCCACACCCAAGTTCTCGATCCCTCTCCCAAACCCAAGTTCTCAATCCCCCTCCCAAGCCCAAGTTCTCAATCCCTCTCCCAAACCCAAGTTCTCAATCCCCCTCCCAAGCCCAAGTTCTCAATCCCCCTCCCAAACCCAAGTTCTCAATCCCTCTCCCAAGCCCAAGTTCTCCATCCCTCTCCCAAACCCAAGTTCTCAATCCCCCTCCCAAGCCAAAGTTCTCAATCCCTCTCCCAAACCCAAGTTCTCAATCCCCTCCCAAACCCAAGTTCTCAATCCCTCTCCCAAACCAAAGTTCTCAATCCCTCTCCCAAACCCAAGTTCTCAATCCCTCTCCCAAACCCAAGTTCTCAATCCCTCTCCCAAACCCAAGTTCTCAATCCCTCTCACAAACCCAAGTTCTCAATCCCTCTCCCAAACCCAAGTTCTCAATCCCCCTCCCAAACCCAAGTTCTCAATCCCCCTCCCAAACCCAAGTTCTCAATCCCTCTCCCAAACCCAAGTTCTCAATCCCTCTCGCAAACCCAAGTTCTCAATCCCTCTCCCAAACAGAAGTTCTCATTCCCTCTCCCAAACCCAAGTTCTCAATCCCTCTCCCAAACCCAAGTTCTCAATCCCTCTCCCAAACCCAAGTTCTCAATCCCCCTCGCAAACCCAAGTTCTCAATCCCTCTCCCAAACCCAAGTTCTCAATCCCTCTCCCAAACCCAAGTTCTCAATCCCTCTCCCAAACCCAAGTTCTCAATCCCTCTCCCAAACCCAAGTTCCCAATCCCTCTCCCAAACCCAAGTTCTCAATCCCTCTCCCAAACCCAAGTTCTCAATAACTCACCCCCCCCCCCCCCACCCCAAACCCAAGTTCTCAATCCCTCTCCCAAACCCAAGTTCTCAATCCCCCTCCCAAGCCGAAGTTCTCAATCCCTCTCCCAAACCCAAGTTCTCAATCCCTCTCCCAAACCCAAGTTCTCAATCCCTCTCGCAAACCCAAGTTCTCAATCCCTCTCCCAAACACAAGTTCTCAATCCCTCTCCCAAACCCAAGTTCTCAATCCCTCTCCCAAACTCAAGTTCTCAATCCCTCTCCCAAACCCAAGTTCTCAATCCCACTCACAAACCCAAGTTCTCAATCCCTCTCCCAAACCCAAGTTTTCAATCCCTCTCCCAAACCCAAGTTCTCAATCCCTCTCCCAAACCCAAGTTATCAATCCCTCTCCCAAACCCAAGTTCCCAATCCCTCTCCCAAACCCAAGTTCTCAATCCCTCTCCCAAACCCAAGTTCTTAATACCTCACCCCCCCCCCCACCCCCAAACCCAAGTTCTCAATCCCTCTCCCAAACCCAAGTTCTCTATCCCCCTCCCAAGCCCAAGTTCTCAATCCCTCTCCCAAACCCAAGTTCTCAATCCCCCTCCCAAGCCCAAGTTCTCAATCCCTCTCCCAAACCCAAGTTCTCAATCCCTCTCCCAAACCCAATTTCCCAATCCCTCTCCCAAACCCAAGTTCTCAATCCCTCTCCCAAACCCAAGTTCTCAATACCTCACCACCCCCCCCACCCCCACACCCAAGTTCTCGATCCCTCTCCCAAACCCAAGTTCTCAATCCCCCTCCCAAGCCCAAGTTCTCAATCCCTCTCCCAAACCCAAGTTCTCAATCCCCCTCCCAAGCCCAAGTTCTCAATCCCCCTCCCAAACCCAAGTTCTCAATCCCTCTCCCAAGCCCAAGTTCTCCATCCCTCTCCCAAACCCAAGTTCTCAATCCCCCTCCCAAGCCAAAGTTCTCAATCCCTCTCCCAAACCCAAGTTCTCAATCCCCTCCCAAACCCAAGTTCTCAATCCCTCTCCCAAACCAAAGTTCTCAATCCCTCTCCCAAACCCAAGTTCTCAATCCCTCTCCCAAACCCAAGTTCTCAATCCCTCTCCCAAACCCAAGTTCTCAATCCCTCTCGCAAACCCAAGTTCTCAATCCCTCCCCCAAACCCAAGTTCTCAATCCCCCTCCCAAACCCAAGTTCTCAATCCCCCTCCCAAACCCAAGTTCTCAATCCCTCTCCCAAACCCAAGTTCTCAATCCCTCTCGCAAACCCAAGTTCTCAATCCCTCTCCCAAACAGAAGTTCTCAATCCCTCTCCCAAACCCAAGTTCTCAATCCCTCTCCCAAACCCAAGTTCTCAATCCCTCTCCCAAACCCAAGTTCTCAATCCCCCTCGCAAACCCAAGTTCTCAATCCCTCTCCCAAACCCAAGTTCTCAATCCCTCTCCCAAACACAAGTTCTCAATCCCTCTCCCAAACCCAAGTTCTCAATCCCTCTCCCAAACCCAAGTTCTCAATCCCTCTCCCAAACCCAAGTTCTCAATCCCACTCACAAACCCAAGTTCTCAATCCCTCTCCCAAACCCAAGTTCTCAATCCCTCTCCCAAACCCAAGTTCTCAATCCCTCTCCCAAACCCAAGTTATCAATCCCTCTCCCAAACCCAAGTTCCCAATCCCTCTCCCAAACCCAAGTTCTCAATCCCTCTCCCAAACCCAAGTTCTCAATACCTCACCCCCCCCCCCCCCACCCCCAAACCCAAGTTCTCAATCCCTCTCCCAAACCCAAGTTCTCTATCCCCCTCCCAAGCCCAAGTTCTCAATCCCTCTCCCAAGCCCAAGTTCTCAATCCCCCTCCCAAGCCCAAGTTCTCAATCCCCCTCCCAAACCCAAGTTCTCAATCCCTCTCCCAAGCCCAAGTTCTCCATCCCTCTCCCAAACCCAAGTTCTCAATCCCTCTCCCAAACCCAAGTTCTCAATACCTCACCCCCCCCCCCCCCCCCCAAACCCAAGTTCTCAATCCCTCTCCCAAACCCAAGTTCTCAATCCCCCTCCCAAACCCAAGTTCTCAATCCCCCTCCCAAGCCCAAGTTCTCAATCCCCCTCCCAAACCCAAGTTCTCAATCCCTCTCCCAAACCCAAGTTCTCAATCCCTCTCGCAAACCCAAGTTCTCAATCCCTCTCCCAAACCCAAGTTCTCAATCCCTCTCCCAAACCCAAGTTCTCAATCCCTCTCCCAAACCCAAGTTCTCAATCCCTCACCCACCCCAAACCCAAGTTCTCAATCCCTCTCCCAAACCCAAGTTCTCAATCCCTCTCCCAAACCCAAGTTCTCAATCCCTCTCGCACACCCAAGTTCTCAATCCCTCTCCCAAACACAAGTTCTCAATCCCTCTCCCAAACCCAAGTTCTCAATCCCTCTCCCAAACCAAAGTTCTCAATCCCTCTCCCAAACCCCAGTTCTCAATCCCCCTCGCAAACCCAAGTTCTCAATCCCTCTCCCAAACCCAAGTTCTCAATCCCTCTCCCAAACCCAAGTTCTCAATCCCTCTCGCAAACCCAAGTTCTCAATCCCTCTCCCAAACACAAGTTCTCAATCTCTCTCCCAAACCCAAGTTCTCAATCCCTCTCCCAAACCCAAGTTCTCAATCCCTCTCACAAACCCAAGTTCTCAATCCCACTCACAAACCCAAGTTCTCAATCCCTCTCCCAAACCCAAGTTCTCAATCCCTCTCCCAAACCGAAGTTCTCAATCCCTCTCCCAAACCCAAGTTCTCAATCCCTCTCCCAAACCCAATTTCCCAATCCCTCTCCCAAACCCAAGTTCTCAATCCCTCTCCCAAACCCAAGTTCTCAATACCTCACCCCCCCCCCCCCACCCCCACACCCAAGTTCTCGATCCCTCTCCCAAACCCAAGTTCTCAATCCCCCTCCCAAGCCCAAGTTCTCAATCCCTCTCCCAAACCCAAGTTCTCAATCCCCCTCCCAAGCCCAAGTTCTCAATCCCCCTCCCAAACCCAAGTTCTCAATCCCTCTCGCAAGCCCAAGTTCTCCATCCCTCTCCCAAACCCAAGTTCTCAATCCCCCTCCCAAGCCAAAGTTCTCAATCCCTCTCCCAAACCCAAGTTCTCAATCCCCTCCCAAACCCAAGTTCTCAATCCCTCTCCCAAACCAAAGTTCTCAATCCCTCTCCCAAACCCAAGTTCTCAATCCCTCTCCCAAACCCAAGTTCTCAATCCCTCTCCCAAACCCAAGTTCTCAATCCCTCTCGCAAACCCAAGTTCTCAATCCCTCTCCCAAACCCAAGTTCTCAATCCCCCTCCCAAACCCAAGTTCTCAATCCCCCTCCCAAACCCAAGTTCTCAATCCCTCTCCCAAACCCAAGTTCTCAATCCCTCTCGCAAACCCAAGTTCTCAATCCCTCTCCCAAACAGAAGTTCTCAATCCCTCTCCCAAACCCAAGTTCTCAATCCCTCTCCCAAACCCAAGTTCTCAATCCCTCTCCCAAACCCAAGTTCTCAATCCCCCTCGCAAACCCAAGTGCTCAATCCCTCTCCCAAACCCAAGTTCTCAATCCCTCTCCCAAACCCAAGTTCTCAATCCCTCTCCCAAACCCAAGTTCTCAATCCCTCTCCCAAACCCAAGTTCCCAATCCCTCTCCCAAACCCAAGTTCTCAATCCCTCTCCCAAACCCAAGTTCTCAATAACTCACCCCCCCCCCCACCCCAAACCCAAGTTCCCAATCCCTCTCCCAAACCCAAGTTCTCAATCCCCCTCCCAAGCCGAAGTTCTCAATCCCTCTCCCAAACCCAAGTTCTCAATCCCTCTCCCAAACCCAAGTTCTCAATCCCTCTCGCAAACCCAAGTTCTCAATCCCTCTCCCAAACACAAGTTCTCAATCCCTCTCCCAAACCCAAGTTCTCAATCCCTCTCCCAAACCCAAGTTCTCAATCCCTCTCCCAAACCCAAGTTCTCAATCCCTCTCCCAAACCCAAGTTCTCAATCCCTCTCCCAAACCCAAGTTCTCAATCCCTCTCGCAAACCCAAATTCTCAATCCCTCTCCCAAACCCAAGTTCTCAATCCCCCCCCAAACCCAAGTTCTCAATCCCTCTCCCAAACCCAAGTTCTCAATCCCTCTCCCAAACCCGAGTTCTCAATCCCCCTCCCAAGCCCAAGTTCTCAATCCCTCTCGCAAACCCAAGTTCTCAATCCCACTCCCAAACCCAAGTTCTCAATCCCTGTCCCAAACCCAAGTTCTCAATCCCTCTCCCAAACCCAAGTTCTCAATCCCCTTCACAAACCCAAGTTCTCAATCCCTCTCGCAAACCCAAGTTCTCAATCCCTCTTCCAAACCCAAGTTCTCAATCCCTCTCCCAAACCCAAGTTCTCAATCCCTCTCCCAAACCCAAGTTCTCAATCCCTCTCCCAAACCCAACTTCTCAATCCCTCTCCCAAACCCAAGTTCTCAATCCCTCTCCCAAACCCAAGTTCTCAATCCCTCTCCCAAACCCAAGTTCTCAATCCCTCACCCACCCCAAACCCAAGTTCTCAATCCCTCTCCCAAACCCAAGTTCTCAATCCCTCTCCCAAACCCAAGTTCTCAATCCCTCTCGCAAACCCAAGTTCTCAATCCCTCTCCCAAACACAAGTTCTCAATCTCTCTCCCAAACCCAAGTTCTCAATCCCTCTCCCAAACCCAAGTTCTCAATCCCTCTCCCAAACCCAAGTTCTCAATCCCCCTCGCAAACCCAAGTTCTCAATCCCTCTCCCAAACCCAAGTTCTCAATCCCTCTCCCAAAACCAAGTTCTCAATCCCTCTCCCAAACCCAAGTTCTCAATCCCTCTTGCAAACCCAAGTTCTCAATCCCTCTCCCAAACCCAAGTTCTCAATCCCTCTCCCAAACCCAAGTTCTCAATCCCTCTCCCAAACCCAAGTTCTCAATCCCTCACCCACCCCAAACCCAAGTTCTCAATCCCTCTCCCAAACCCAAGTTCTCAATCCCTCTCCCAAACCCAAGTTCTCAATCCCTCTCGCACACCCAAGTTCTCAATCCCTCTCCCAAACACAAGTTCTCAATCCCTCTCCCAAACCCAAGTTCTCAATCCCTCTCCCAAACCCAAGTTCTCAATACCTCACCCCCCCCCCACCCCCACACCCAAGTTCTCGATCCCTCTCCCAAACCCAAGTTCTCAATCCCCCTCCCAAGCCCAAGTTCTCAATCCCTCTCCCAAACCCAAGTTCTCAATCCTCCTCCCAAGCCCAAGTTCTCAATCCCCCTCCCAAACCCAAGTTCTCAATCCCTCTCCCAAGCCCAAGTTCTCCATCCCTCTCCCAAACCCAAGTTCTCAATCCCCCTCCCAAACCCAAGTTCTCAATCCCTCTCCCAAACCCAAGTTCTCAATCCCTCTCCCAAACCCAAGTTCCCAATCCCTCTCCCAAACCCAAGTTCTCAATCCCTCTCCCAAACCCAAGTTCTCAATAACTCACCCCCCCCCCACCCCAAACCCAAGTTCTCAATCCCTCTCCCAAACCCAAGTTCTCAATCCCCCTCCCAAGCCGAAGTTCTCAATCCCTCTCCCAAACCCAAGTTCTCAATCCCTCTCCCAAACCCAAGTTCTCAATCCCTCTCGCAAACCCAAGTTCTCAATCCCTCTCCCAAACACAAGTTCTCAATCCCTCTACCAAACCCAAGTTCTCAATCCCTCTCCCAAACCCAAGTTCTCAATCCCTCTCCCAAACCCAAGTTCTCAATCCCACTCACAAACCCAAGTTCTCAATCCCTCTCCCAAACCCAAGTTCTCAATCCCTCTCCCAAACCCAAGTTCTCAATCCCTCTCCCAAACCCAAGTTATCAATCCCTCTCCCAAACCCAAGTTCCCAATCCCTCTCCCAAACCCAAGTTCTCAATCCCTCTCCCAAACCCAAGTTCTCAATACCTCACCCCCCCCCCCCACCCCCAAACCCAAGTTCTCAATCCCTCTCCCAAACCCAAGTTCTCTATCCCCCTCCCAAGCCCAAGTTCTCAATCCCTCTCCCAAGCCCAAGTTCTCAATCCCCCTCCCAAGCCCAAGTTCTCAATCCCCCTCCCAAACCCAAGTTCTCAATCCCTCTCCCAAGCCCAAGTTCTCCATCCCTCTCCCAAACCCAAGTTCTCAATCCCTCTCCCAAACCCAAGTTCTCAATACCTCACCCCCCCCCCCACCCCCAAACCCAAGTTCTCAATCCCTCTCCCAAACCCAAGTTCTCAATCCCCCTCCCAAACCCAAGTTCTCAATCCCCCTCCCAAGCCCAAGTTCTCAATCCCCCTCCCAAACCCAAGTTCTCAATCCCTCTCCCAAACCCAAGTTCTCAATCCCTCTCGCAAACCCAAGTTCTCAATCCCTCTCCCAAACCCATGTTCTCAATCCCTCTCCCAAACCCAAGTTCTCAATCCCTCTCCCAAACCCAAGTTCTCAATCCCTCACCCACCCCAAACCCAAGTTCTCAATCCCTCTCCCAAACCCAAGTTCTCAATCCCTCTCCCAAACCCAAGTTCTCAATCCCTCTCGCACACCCAAGTTCTCAATCCCTCTCCCAAACACAAGTTCTCAATCCCTCTCCCAAACCCAAGTTCTCAATCCCTCTCCCAAACCAAAGTTCTCAATCCCTCTCCTAAACCCCAGTTCTCAATCCCCCTCGCAAACCCAAGTTCTCAATCCCTCTCCCAAACCCAAGTTCTCAATCCCTCTCCCAAACCCAAGTTCTCAATCCCTCTCGCAAACCCAAGTTCTCAATCCCTCTCCCAAACACAAGTTCTCAATCCCTCTCCCAAACCCAAGTTCTCAATCCCTCTCCCAAACCCAAGTTCTCAATCCCTCTCACAAACCCAAGTTCTCAATCCCACTCACAAACCCAAGTTCTCAATCCCTCTCCCAAACCCAAGTTCTCAATCCCTCTCCCAAACCGAAGTTCTCAATCCCTCTCCCAAACCCAAGTTCTCAATCCCTCTCCCAAACCCAATTTCCCAATCCCTCTCCCAAACCCAAGTTCTCAATCCCTCTCCCAAACCCAAGTTCTCAATACCTCACCCCCCCCCACCCCCACACCCAAGTTCTCGATCCCTCTCCCAAACCCAAGTTCTCAATCCCCCTCCCAAGCCCAAGTTCTCAATCCCTCTCCCAAACCCAAGTTCTCAATCCCCCTCCCAAGCCCAAGTTCTCAATCCCCCTCCCAAACCCAAGTTCTCAATCCCTCTCGCAAGCCCAAGTTCTCCATCCTTCTCCCAAACCCAAGTTCTCAATCCCCCTCCCAAGCCAAAGTTCTCAATCCCTCTCCCAAACCCAAGTTCTCAATCCCCTCCCAAACCCAAGTTCTCAATCCCTCTCCCAAACCAAAGTTCTCAATCCCTCTCCCAAACCCAAGTTCTCAATCCCTCTCCCAAACCCAAGTTCTCAATCCCTCTCCCAAACCCAAGTTCTCAATCCCTCTCGCAAACCCAAGTTCTCAATCCCTCTCCCAAACCCAAGTTCTCAATCCCCCTCCCAAACCCAAGTTCTCAATACCTAACCCCCCCCCCCACCCCCACACCCAAGTTCTCGATCCCTCTCCCAAACCCAAGTTCTCAATCCCCCTCCCAAGCCCAAGTTCTCAATCCCTCTCCCAAACCCAAGTTCTCAATCCCCCTCCCAAGCCCAAGTTCTCAATCCCCCTCCCAAACCCAAGTTCTCAATCCCTCTCGCAAGCCCAAGTTCTCCATTCCTCTCCCAAACCCAAGTTCTCAATCCCCCTCCCAAGCCAAAGTTCTCAATCCCTCTCCCAAACCCAAGTTCTCAATCCCCTCCCAAACCCAAGTTCTCAATCCCTCTCCCAAACCAAAGTTCTCAATCCCTCTCCCAAACCCAAGTTCTCAATCCCTCTCCCAAACCCAAGTTCTCAATCCCTCTCCCAAACCCAAGTTCTCAATCCCTCTCGCAAACCCAAGTTCTCAATCCCTCTCCCAAACCCAAGTTCTCAATCCCCCTCCCAAACCCAAGTTCTCAATCCCCCTCCCAAACCCAAGTTCTCAATCCCTCTCCCAAACCCAAGTTCTCAATCCCTCTCGCAAACCCAAGTTCTCAATCCCTCTCCCAAACAGAAGTTCTCAATCCCTCTCCCAAACCCAAGTTCTCAATCCCTCTCCCAAACCCAAGTTCTCAATCCCTCTCCCAAACCCAAGTTCTCAATCCCCCTCGCAAACCCAAGTGCTCAATCCCTCTCCCAAACCCAAGTTCTCAATCCCTCTCCCAAACCCAAGTTCTCAATCCCTCTCCCAAACCCAAGTTCTCAATCCCTCTCCCAAACCCAAGTTCCCAATCCCTCTCCCAAACCCAAGTTCTCAATCCCTCTCCCAAACCCAAGTTCTCAATAACTCACCCCCCCCCCCCCACCCCAAACCCAAGTTCCCAATCCCTCTCCCAAACCCAAGTTCTCAATCCCCCTCCCAAGCCGAAGTTCTCAATCCCTCTCCCAAACCCAAGTTCTCAATCCCTCTCCCAAACCCAAGTTCTCAATCCCTCTCGCAAACCCAAGTTCTCAATCCCTCTCCCAAACACAAGTTCTCAATCCCTCTCCCAAACCCAAGTTCTCAATCCCTCTCCCAAACCCAAGTTCTCAATCCCTCTCCCAAACCCAAGTTCTCAATCCCTCTCCCAAACCCAAGTTCTCAATCCCTCTCGCAAACCCAAATTCTCAATCCCTCTCCCAAACCCAAGTTCTCAATCCCCCCCCAAACCCAAGTTCTCAATCCCTCTCCCAAACCCAAGTTCTCAATCCCTCTCCCAAACCCAAGTTCTCAATCCCTCTCCCAAGCCCAAGTTCTCAATCCCTCTCGCAAACCCAAGTTCTCAATCCCTCTCCCAAACCCAAGTTCTCAATCCCTGTCCCAAACCCAAGTTCTCAATCCCTCTCCCAAACCCAAGTTCTCAATCCCCCTCACAAACCCAAGTTCTCAATCCCTCTCGCAAACCCAAGTTCTCAATCCCTCTTCCAAACCCAAGTTCTCAATCCCTCTCCCAAACCCAAGTTCTCAATCCCTCTCCCAAACCCAAGTTCTCAATCCCTCTCCCAAACCCAACTTCTCAATCCCTCTCCCAAACCCAAGTTCTCAATCCCTCTCCCAAACCCAAGTTCTCAATCCCTCTCCCAAACCCAAGTTCTCAATCCCTCACCCAGCCCAAACCCAAGTTCTCAATCCCTCTCCCAAACCCAAGTTCTCAATCCCTCTCCCAAACCCAAGTTCTCAATCCCTCTCGCAAACCCAAGTTCTCAATCCCTCTGCCAAACACAAGTTCTCAATCTCTCTCCCAAACCCAAGTTCTCAATCCCTCTCCCAAACCCAAGTTCTCAATCCCTCTCCCAAACCCAAGTTCTCAATCCCCCTCGCAAACCCAAGTTCTCAATCCCTCTCCCAAACCCAAGTTCTCAATCCCTCTCCCAAACCCAAGTTCTCAATCCCTCTCCCAAACCCAAGTTCTCAATCCCTCTCGCAAACCCAAGTTCTCAATCCCTCTCCCAAACCCAAGTTCTCAATCCCTCTCCCAAACCCAAGTTCTCAATCCCTCTCCCAAACCCAAGTTCTCAATCCCTCACCCACCCCAAACCCAAGTTCTCAATCCCTCTCCCAAACCCAAGTTCTCAATCCCTCTCCCAAACCCAAGTTCTCAATCCCTCTCGCACACCCAAGTTCTCAATCCCTCTCCCAAACACAAGTTCTCAATCCCTCTCCCAAACCCAAGTTCTCAATCCCTCTCCCAAACCCAAGTTCTCAATACCTCACCCCCCCCCCCCACCCCCACACCCAAGTTCTCGATCCCTCTCCCAAACCCAAGTTCTCAATCCCCCTCCCAAGCCCAAGTTCTCAATCCCTCTCCCAAACCCAAGTTCTCAATCCCCCTCCCAAGCCCAAGTTCTCAATCCCCCTCCCAAACCCAAGTTCTCAATCCCTCTCCCAAGCCCAAGTTCTCCATCCCTCTCCCAAACCCAAGTTCTCAATCCCCCTCCCAAGCCAAAGTTCTCAATCCCTCTCCCAAACCCAAGTTCTCAATCCCCTCCCAAACCCAAGTTCTCAATCCCTCTCCCAAAACAAAGTTCTCAATCCCTCTCCCAAACCCAAGTTCTCAATCCCTCTCCCAAACCCAAGTTCTCAATCCCTCTCCCAAACCCAAGTTCTCAATCCCTCTCGCAAACCCAAGTTCTCAATCCCTCTCCCAAACCCAAGTTCTCAATCCCCCTCCCAAACCCAAGTTCTCAATCCCCCTCCCAAACCCAAGTTCTCAATCCCTCTCCCAAACCCAAGTTCTCAATCCCTCTCGCAAACCCAAGTTCTCAATCCCTCTCCCAAACAGAAGTTCTCAATCCCTCTCCCAAACCCAAGTTCTCAATCCCTCTCCCAAACCCAAGTTCTCAATCCCTCTCCCAAACCCAAGTTCTCAATCCCCCTCGCAAACCCAAGTTCTCAATCCCTCTCCCAAACCCAAGTTCTCAATCCCTCTCCCAAACCCAAGTTCTCAATCCCTCTCCCAAACCCAAGTTCTCAATCCCTCTCCCAAACCCAAGTTCCCAATCCCTCTCCCAAACCCAAGTTCTCAATCCCCCTCCCAAACCCAAGTTCTCAATAACTCACCCCCCCCCCCACCCCAAACCCAAGTTCTCAATCCCTCTCCCAAACCCAAGTTCTCAATCCCTCTCGCAAACCCAAGTTCTCAATCCCTCTCCCAAACAGAAGTTCTCAATCCCTCTCCCAAACCCAAGTTCTCAATCCCTCTCCCAAACCCAAGTTCTCAATCCCTCTCCCAAACCCAAGTTCTCAATCCCCCTCGCAAACCCAAGTGCTCAATCCCTCTCCCAAACCCAAGTTCTCAATCCCTCTCCCAAACCCAAGTTCTCAATCCCTCTCCCAAACCCAAGTTCTCAATCCCTCTCCCAAACCCAAGTTCCCAATCCCTCTCCCAAACCCAAGTTCTCAATCCCTCTCCCAAACCCAAGTTCTCAATAACTCACCCCCCCCCCCCCCCACCCCAAACCCAAGTTCCCAATCCCTCTCCCAAACCCAAGTTCTCAATCCCCCTCCCAAGCCGAAGTTCTCAATCCCTCTCCCAAACCCAAGTTCTCAATCCCTCTCCCAAACCCAAGTTCTCAATCCCTCTCGCAAACCCAAGTTCTCAATCCCTCTCCCAAACACAAGTTCTCAATCCCTCTCCCAAACCCAAGTTCTCAATCCCTCTCCCAAACCCAAGTTCTCAATCCCTCTCCCAAACCCAAGTTCTCAATCCCTCTCCCAAACCCAAGTTCTCAATCCCTCTCGCAAACCCAAATTCTCAATCCCTCTCCCAAACCCAAGTTCTCAATCCCCCCCCAAACCCAAGTTCTCAATCCCTCTCCCAAACCCAAGTTCTCAATCCCTCTCCCAAACCCAAGTTCCCAATCCCTCTCCCAAACCCAAGTTCTCAATCCCCCTCCCAAACCCAAGTTCTCAATAACTCACCCCCCCCCCCCACCCCAAACCCAAGTTCTCAATCCCTCTCCCAAACCCAAGTTCTCAATCCCCCTCCCAAGCCGAAGTTCTCAATCCCTCTCCCAAACCCAAGTTCTCAATCCCTCTCCCAAACCCAAGTTCTCAATTCCTCTCGCAAACCCAAGTTCTCAATCCCTCTCCCAAACACAAGTTCTCAATCCCTCTCCCAAACCCAAGTTCTCAATCCCTCTCCCAAACCCAAGTTCTCAATCCCTCTCCCAAACCCAAGTTCTCAATCCCACTCACAAACCCAAGTTCTCAATCCCTCTCCCAAACCCAAGTTCTCAATCCCTCTCCCAAACCCAAGTTCTCAATCCCTCTCCCAAACCCAAGTTATCAATCCCTCTCCCAAACCCAAGTTCCCAATCCCTCTCCCAAACCCAAGTTCTCAATCCCTCTCCCAAACCCAAGTTCTTAATACCTCACCCCCCCCCCCCCCACCCCCAAACCCAAGTTCTCAATCCCTCTCCCAAACCCAAGTTCTCTATCCCCCTCCCAAGCCCAAGGTCTCAATCCCTCTCCCAAACCCAAGTTCTCAATCCCCCTCCCAAGCCCAAGTTCTCAATCCCTCTCCCAAACCCAAGTTCTCAATCCCTCTCCCAAACCCAAGTTCTCAATCCCTCTCCCAAACCCAAGTTCTCAATCCCTCTCCCAAACCCAAGTTCTCAATCCCTCTCGCAAACCCAAGTTCTCAATCCCTCTCCCAAACCCAAGTTCTCAATCCCCCTCCCAAACCCAAGTTCTCAATCCCCCTCCCAAACCCAAGTTCTCAATCCCTCTCCCAAACCCAAGTTCTCAATCCCTCTCGCAAACCCAAGTTCTCAATCCCTCTCCCAAACAGAAGTTCTCAATCCCTCTCCCAAACCCAAGTTCTCAATCCCTCTCCCAAACCCAAGTTCCCAATCCCTCTCCCAAACCCAAGTTCTCAATCCCTCTCCCAAACCCAAGTTCTCAATAACTCACCCCCCCCCCACCCCAAACCCAAGTTCCCAATCCCTCTCCCAAACCCAAGTTCTCAATCCCCCTCCCAAGCCGAAGTTCTCAATCCCTCTCCCAAACCCAAGTTCTCAATCCCTCTCCCAAACCCAAGTTCTCAATCCCTCTCGCAAACCCAAGTTCTCAATCCCTCTCCCAAACACAAGTTCTCAATCCCTCTCCCAAACCCAAGTTCTCAATCCCTCTCCCAAACCCAAGTTCTCAATCCCTCTCCCAAACCCAAGTTCTCAATCCCTCTCCCAAACCCAAGTTCTCAATCCCTCTCCCAAACCCAAGTTCTCAATCCCTCTCGCAAACCCAAATTCTCAATCCCTCTCCCAAACCCAAGTTCTCAATCCCCCCCCCAAACCCAAGTTCTCAATCCCTCTCCCAAACCCAAGTTCTCAATCCCTCTCCCAAACCCGAGTTCTCAATCCCCCTCCCAAGCCCAAGTTCTCAATCCCTCTCGCAAACCCAAGTTCTCAATCCCACTCCCAAACCCAAGTTCTCAATCCCTGTCCCAAACCCAAGTTCTCAATCCCTCTCCCAAACCCAAGTTCTCAATCCCCTTCACAAACCCAAGTTCTCAATCCCTCTCGCAAACCCAAGTTCTCAATCCCTCTTCCAAACCCAAGTTCTCAATCCCTCTCCCAAACCCAAGTTCTCAATCCCTCTCCCAAACCCAAGTTCTCAATCCCTCTCCCAAACCCAACTTCTCAATCCCTCTCCCAAACCCAAGTTCTCAATCCCTCTCCCAAACCCAAGTTCTCAATCCCTCTCCCAAACCCAAGTTCTCAATCCCTCACCCACCCCAAACCCAAGTTCTCAATCCCTCTCCCAAACCCAAGTTCTCAATCCCTCTCCCAAACCCAAGTTCTCAATCCCTCTCGCAAACCCAAGTTCTCAATCCCTCTCCCAAACACAAGTTCTCAATCTCTCTCCCAAACCCAAGTTCTCAATCCCTCTCCCAAACCCAAGTTCTCAATCCCTCTCCCAAACCCAAGTTCTCAATCCCCCTCGCAAACCCAAGTTCTCAATCCCTCTCCCAAACCCAAGTTCTCAATCCCTCTCCCAAAACCAAGTTCTCAATCCCTCTCCCAAACCCAAGTTCTCAATCCCTCTTGCAAACCCAAGTTCTCAATCCCTCTCCCAAACCCAAGTTCTCAATCCCTCTCCCAAACCCAAGTTCTCAATCCCTCTCCCAAACCCAAGTTCTCAATCCCTCACCCACCCCAAACCCAAGTTCTCAATCCCTCTCCCAAACCCAAGTTCTCAATCCCTCTCCCAAACCCAAGTTCTCAATCCCTCTCGCACACCCAAGTTCTCAATCCCTCTCCCAAACACAAGTTCTCAATCCCTCTCCCAAACCCAAGTTCTCAATCCCTCTCCCAAACCCAAGTTCTCAATACCTCACCCCCCCCCACCCCCACACCCAAGTTCTCGATCCCTCTCCCAAACCCAAGTTCTCAATCCCCCTCCCAAGCCCAAGTTCTCAATCCCTCTCCCAAACCCAAGTTCTCAATCCTCCTCCCAAGCCCAAGTTCTCAATCCCCCTCCCAAACCCAAGTTCTCAATCCCTCTCCCAAGCCCAAGTTCTCCATCCCTCTCCCAAACCCAAGTTCTCAATCCCCCTCCCAAACCCAAGTTCTCAATCCCTCTCCCAAACCCAAGTTCTCAATCCCTCTCCCAAACCCAAGTTCCCAATCCCTCTCCCAAACCCAAGTTCTCAATCCCTCTCCCAAACCCAAGTTCTCAATAACTCACCCCCCCCCCCACCCCAAACCCAAGTTCTCAATCCCTCTCCCAAACCCAAGTTCTCAATCCCCCTCCCAAGCCGAAGTTCTCAATCCCTCTCCCAAACCCAAGTTCTCAATCCCTCTCCCAAACCCAAGTTCTCAATCCCTCTCGCAAACCCAAGTTCTCAATCCCTCTCCCAAACACAAGTTCTCAATCCCTCTACCAAACCCAAGTTCTCAATCCCTCTCCCAAACCCAAGTTCTCAATCCCTCTCCCAAACCCAAGTTCTCAATCCCACTCACAAACCCAAGTTCTCAATCCCTCTCCCAAACCCAAGTTCTCAATCCCTCTCCCAAACCCAAGTTCTCAATCCCTCTCCCAAACCCAAGTTATCAATCCCTCTCCCAAACCCAAGTTCCCAATCCCTCTCCCAAACCCAAGTTCTCAATCCCTCTCCCAAACCCAAGTTCTCAATACCTCACCCCCCCCCCCCACCCCCAAACCCAAGTTCTCAATCCCTCTCCCAAACCCAAGTTCTCTATCCCCCTCCCAAGCCCAAGTTCTCAATCCCTCTCCCAAGCCCAAGTTCTCAATCCCCCTCCCAAGCCCAAGTTCTCAATCCCCCTCCCAAACCCAAGTTCTCAATCCCTCTCCCAAGCCCAAGTTCTCCATCCCTCTCCCAAACCCAAGTTCTCAATCCCTCTCCCAAACCCAAGTTCTCAATACCTCACCCCCCCCCCCCCACCCCCAAACCCAAGTTCTCAATCCCTCTCCCAAACCCAAGTTCTCAATCCCCCTCCCAAACCCAAGTTCTCAATCCCCCTCCCAAGCCCAAGTTCTCAATCCCCCTCCCAAACCCAAGTTCTCAATCCCTCTCCCAAACCCAAGTTCTCAATCCCTCTCGCAAACCCAAGTTCTCAATCCCTCTCCCAAACCCATGTTCTCAATCCCTCTCCCAAACCCAAGTTCTCAATCCCTCTCCCAAACCCAAGTTCTCAATCCCTCACCCACCCCAAACCCAAGTTCTCAATCCCTCTCCCAAACCCAAGTTCTCAATCCCTCTCCCAAACCCAAGTTCTCAATCCCTCTCGCACACCCAAGTTCTCAATCCCTCTCCCAAACACAAGTTCTCAATCCCTCTCCCAAACCCAAGTTCTCAATCCCTCTCCCAAACCAAAGTTCTCAATCCCTCTCCTAAACCCCAGTTCTCAATCCCCCTCGCAAACCCAAGTTCTCAATCCCTCTCCCAAACCCAAGTTCTCAATCCCTCTCCCAAACCCAAGTTCTCAATCCCTCTCGCAAACCCAAGTTCTCAATCCCTCTCCCAAACACAAGTTCTCAATCCCTCTCCCAAACCCAAGTTCTCAATCCCTCTCCCAAACCCAAGTTCTCAATCCCTCTCACAAACCCAAGTTCTCAATCCCACTCACAAACCCAAGTTCTCAATCCCTCTCCCAAACCCAAGTTCTCAATCCCTCTCCCAAACCGAAGTTCTCAATCCCTCTCCCAAACCCAAGTTCTCAATCCCTCTCCCAAACCCAATTTCCCAATCCCTCTCCCAAACCCAAGTTCTCAATCCCTCTCCCAAACCCAAGTTCTCAATACCTCACCCCCCCCCCCCCCACCCCCACACCCAAGTTCTCGATCCCTCTCCCAAACCCAAGTTCTCAATCCCCCTCCCAAGCCCAAGTTCTCAATCCCTCTCCCAAACCCAAGTTCTCAATCCCCCTCCCAAGCCCAAGTTCTCAATCCCCCTCCCAAACCCAAGTTCTCAATCCCTCTCGCAAGCCCAAGTTCTCCATCCTTCTCCCAAACCCAAGTTCTCAATCCCCCTCCCAAGCCAAAGTTCTCAATCCCTCTCCCAAACCCAAGTTCTCAATCCCCTCCCAAACCCAAGTTCTCAATCCCTCTCCCAAACCAAAGTTCTCAATCCCTCTCCCAAACCCAAGTTCTCAATCCCTCTCCCAAACCCAAGTTCTCAATCCCTCTCCCAAACCCAAGTTCTCAATCCCTCTCGCAAACCCAAGTTCTCAATCCCCCTCCCAAACCCAAGTTCTCAATACCTCACCCCCCCCCCCACCCCCACACCCAAGTTCTCGATCCCTCTCCCAAACCCAAGTTCTCAATCCCCCTCCCAAGCCCAAGTTCTCAATCCCTCTCCCAAACCCAAGTTCTCAATCCCCCTCCCAAGCCCAAGTTCTCAATCCCCCTCCCAAACCCAAGTTCTCAATCCCTCTCGCAAGCCCAAGTTCTCCATTCCTCTCCCAAACCCAAGTTCTCAATCCCCCTCCCAAGCCAAAGTTCTCAATCCCTCTCCCAAACCCAAGTTCTCAATCCCCTCCCAAACCCAAGTTCTCAATCCCTCTCCCAAACCAAAGTTCTCAATCCCTCTCCCAAACCCAAGTTCTCAATCCCTCTCCCAAACCCAAGTTCTCAATCCCTCTCCCAAACCCAAGTTCTCAATCCCTCTCGCAAACCCAAGTTCTCAATCCCTCTCCCAAACCCAAGTTCTCAATCCCCCTCCCAAACCCAAGTTCTCAATCCCCCTCCCAAACCCAAGTTCTCAATCCCTCTCCCAAACCCAAGTTCTCAATCCCTCTCGCAAACCCAAGTTCTCAATCCCTCTCCCAAACAGAAGTTCTCAATCCCTCTCCCAAACCCAAGTTCTCAATCCCTCTCCCAAACCCAAGTTCTCAATCCCTCTCCCAAACCCAAGTTCTCAATCCCCCTCGCAAACCCAAGTGCTCAATCCCTCTCCCAAACCCAAGTTCTCAATCCCTCTCCCAAACCCAAGTTCTCAATCCCTCTCCCAAACCCAAGTTCTCAATCCCTCTCCCAAACCCAAGTTCCCAATCCCTCTCCCAAACCCAAGTTCTCAATCCCTCTCCCAAACCCAAGTTCTCAATAACTCACCCCCCCCCCCCCCACCCCAAACCCAAGTTCCCAATCCCTCTCCCAAACCCAAGTTCTCAATCCCCCTCCCAAGCCGAAGTTCTCAATCCCTCTCCCAAACCCAAGTTCTCAATCCCTCTCCCAAACCCAAGTTCTCAATCCCTCTCGCAAACCCAAGTTCTCAATCCCTCTCCCAAACACAAGTTCTCAATCCCTCTCCCAAACCCAAGTTCTCAATCCCTCTCCCAAACCCAAGTTCTCAATCCCTCTCCCAAACCCAAGTTCTCAATCCCTCTCCCAAACCCAAGTTCTCAATCCCTCTCCCAAACCCAAGTTCTCAATCCCTCTCGCAAACCCAAATTCTCAATCCCTCTCCCAAACCCAAGTTCTCAATCCCCCCCCAAACCCAAGTTCTCAATCCCTCTCCCAAACCCAAGTTCTCAATCCCTCTCCCAAACCCAAGTTCTCAATCCCTCTCCCAAGCCCAAGTTCTCAATCCCTCTCGCAAACCCAAGTTCTCAATCCCTCTCCCAAACCCAAGTTCTCAATCCCTGTCCCAAACCCAAGTTCTCAATCCCTCTCCCAAACCCAAGTTCTCAATCCCCCTCACAAACCCAAGTTCTCAATCCCTCTCGCAAACCCAAGTTCTCAATCCCTCTTCCAAACCCAAGTTCTCAATCCCTCTCCCAAACCCAAGTTCTCAATCCCTCTCCCAAACCCAAGTTCTCAATCCCTCTCCCAAACCCAACTTCTCAATCCCTCTCCCAAACCCAAGTTCTCAATCCCTCTCCCAAACCCAAGTTCTCAATCCCTCTCCCAAACCCAAGTTCTCAATCCCTCACCCAGCCCAAACCCAAGTTCTCAATCCCTCTCCCAAACCCAAGTTCTCAATCCCTCTCCCAAACCCAAGTTCTCAATCCCTCTCGCAAACCCAAGTTCTCAATCCCTCTGCCAAACACAAGTTCTCAATCTCTCTCCCAAACCCAAGTTCTCAATCCCTCTCCCAAACCCAAGTTCTCAATCCCTCTCCCAAACCCAAGTTCTCAATCCCCCTCGCAAACCCAAGTTCTCAATCCCTCTCCCAAACCCAAGTTCTCAATCCCTCTCCCAAACCCAAGTTCTCAATCCCTCTCCCAAACCCAAGTTCTCAATCCCTCTCGCAAACCCAAGTTCTCAATCCCTCTCCCAAACCCAAGTTCTCAATCCCTCTCCCAAACCCAAGTTCTCAATCCCTCTCCCAAACCCAAGTTCTCAATCCCTCACCCACCCCAAACCCAAGTTCTCAATCCCTCTCCCAAACCCAAGTTCTCAATCCCTCTCCCAAACCCAAGTTCTCAATCCCTCTCGCACACCCAAGTTCTCAATCCCTCTCCCAAACACAAGTTCTCAATCCCTCTCCCAAACCCAAGTTCTCAATCCCTCTCCCAAACCCAAGTTCTCAATACCTCACCCCCCCCCCACCCCCACACCCAAGTTCTCGATCCCTCTCCCAAACCCAAGTTCTCAATCCCCCTCCCAAGCCCAAGTTCTCAATCCCTCTCCCAAACCCAAGTTCTCAATCCCCCTCCCAAGCCCAAGTTCTCAATCCCCCTCCCAAACCCAAGTTCTCAATCCCTCTCCCAAGCCCAAGTTCTCCATCCCTCTCCCAAACCCAAGTTCTCAATCCCCCTCCCAAGCCAAAGTCCTCAATCCCTCTCCCAAACCCAAGTTCTCAATCCCCTCCCAAACCCAAGTTCTCAATCCCTCTCCCAAAACAAAGTTCTCAATCCCTCTCCCAAACCCAAGTTCTCAATCCCTCTCCCAAACCCAAGTTCTCAATCCCTCTCCCAAACCCAAGTTCTCAATCCCTCTCGCAAACCCAAGTTCTCAATCCCTCTCCCAAACCCAAGTTCTCAATCCCCCTCCCAAACCCAAGTTCTCAATCCCCCTCCCAAACCCAAGTTCTCAATCCCTCTCCCAAACCCAAGTTCTCAATCCCTCTCGCAAACCCAAGTTCTCAATCCCTCTCCCAAACAGAAGTTCTCAATCCCTCTCCCAAACCCAAGTTCTCAATCCCTCTCCCAAACCCAAGTTCTCAATCCCTCTCCCAAACCCAAGTTCTCAATCCCCCTCGCAAACCCAAGTTCTCAATCCCTCTCCCAAACCCAAGTTCTCAATCCCTCTCCCAAACCCAAGTTCTCAATCCCTCTCCCAAACCCAAGTTCTCAATCCCTCTCCCAAACCCAAGTTCCCAATCCCTCTCCCAAACCCAAGTTCTCAATCCCCCTCCCAAACCCAAGTTCTCAATAACTCACCCCCCCCCCACCCCAAACCCAAGTTCTCAATCCCTCTCCCAAACCCAAGTTCTCAATCCCCCTCCCAAGCCGAAGTTCTCAATCCCTCTCCCAAACCCAAGTTCTCAATCCCTCTCCCAAACCCAAGTTCTCAATTCCTCTCGCAAACCCAAGTTCTCAATCCCTCTCCCAAACACAAGTTCTCAATCCCTCTCCCAAACCCAAGTTCTCAATCCCTCTCCCAAACCCAAGTTCTCAATCCCTCTCCCAAACCCAAGTTCTCAATCCCACTCACAAACCCAAGTTCTCAATCCCTCTCCCAAACCCAAGTTCTCAATCCCTCTCCCAAACCCAAGTTCTCAATCCCTCTCCCAAACCCAAGTTATCAATCCCTCTCCCAAACCCAAGTTCCCAATCCCTCTCCCAAACCCAAGTTCTCAATCCCTCTCCCAAACCCAAGTTCTTAATACCTCACCCCCCCCCCCCACCCCCAAACCCAAGTTCTCAATCCCTCTCCCAAACCCAAGTTCTCTATCCCCCTCCCAAGCCCAAGGTCTCAATCCCTCTCCCAAACCCAAGTTCTCAATCCCCCTCCCAAGCCCAAGTTCTCAATCCCTCTCCCAAACCCAAGTTCTCAATCCCTCTCCCAAACCCAAGTTCTCAATCCCTCTCCCAAACCCAAGTTCTCAATCCCTCTCCCAAACCCAAGTTCTCAACCCCTCTCGCAAACCCAAGTTCTCAATCCCTCTCCCAAACCCAAGTTCTCAATCCCCCTCCCAAACCCAAGTTCTCAATCCCCCTCCCAAACCCAAGTTCTCAATCCCTCTCCCAAACCCAAGTTCTCAATCCCTCTCGCAAACCCAAGTTCTCAATCCCTCTCCCAAACAGAAGTTCTCAATCCCTCTCCCAAACCCAAGTTCTCAATCCCTCTCCCAAACCCAAGTTCTCAATCCCTCTCCCAAACCCAAGTTCTCAATCCCCCTCACAAACCCAAGTTCTCAATCCCTCTCCCAAACCCAAGTTCTCAATCCCTCTCCCAAACCCAAGTTCTCAATCCCTCTCCCAAACCCAAGTTCTCAATCCCTCTCCCAAACCCAAGTTCCCAATCCCTCTCCCAAACCCAAGTTCTCAATCCCCCTCCCAAACCCAAGTTCTCAATAACTCACCCCCCCCCCACCCCAAACCCAAGTTCTCAATCCCTCTCCCAAACCCAAGTTCTCAATCCCCCTCCCAAGCCGAAGTTCTCAATCCCTCTCCCAAACCCAAGTTCTCAATCCCTCTCCCAAACCCAAGTTCTCAATCCCTCTCGCAAACCCAAGTTCTCAATCCCTCTCCCAAACACAAGTTCTCAATCCCTCTCCCAAACCCAAGTTCTCAATCCCTCTCCCAAACCCAAGTTCTCAATCCCTCTCCCAAACCCAAGTTCTCAATCCCACTCACAAACCCAAGTTCTCAATCCCTCTCCCAAACCCAAGTTCTCAATCCCTCTCCCAAACCCAAGTTCTCAATCCCTCTCCCAAACCCAAGTTATCAATCCCTCTCCCAAACCCAAGTTCCCAATCCCTCTCCCAAACCCAAGTTCTCAATCCCTCTCCCAAACCCAAGTTCTTAATACCTCACCCCCCCCCCCCACCCCCAAACCCAAGTTCTCAATCCCTCTCCCAAACCCAAGTTCTCTATCCCCCTCCCAAGCCCAAGTTCTCAATCCCTCTCCCAAACCCAAGTTCTCAATCCCCCTCCCAAGCCCAAGTTCTCAATCCCTCTCCCAAACCCAAGTTCTCAATCCCTCTCCCAAACCCAATTTCCCAATCCCTCTCCCAAACCCAAGTTCTCAATCCCTCTCCCAAACCCAAGTTCTCAATACCTCACCCCCCCCCCCACCCCCACACCCAAGTTCTCGATCCCTCTCCCAAACCCAAGTTCTCAATCCCCCTCCCAAGCCCAAGTTCTCAATCCCTCTCCCAAACCCAAGTTCTCAATCCCCCTCCCAAGCCCAAGTTCTCAATCCCCCTCCCAAACCCAAGTTCTCAATCCCTCTCCCAAGCCCAAGTTCTCCATCCCTCTCCGAAACCCAAGTTCTCAATCCCCCTCCCAAGCCAAAGTTCTCAATCCCTCTCCCAAACCCAAGTTCTCAATCCCCTCCCAAACCCAAGTTCTCAATCCCTCTCCCAAACCAAAGTTCTCAATCCCTCTCCCAAACCCAAGTTCTCAATCCCTCTCCCAAACCCAAGTTCTCAATCCCTCTCCCAAACCCAAGTTCTCAATCCCTCTCGCAAACCCAAGTTCTCAATCCCTCCCCCAAACCGAAGTTCTCAATCCCCCTCCCAAACCCAAGTTCTCAATCCCCCTCCCAAACCCAAGTTCTCAATCCCTCTCCCAAACCCAAGTTCTCAATCCCTCTCGCAAACCCAAGTTCTCAATCCCTCTCCCAAACAGAAGTTCTCAATCCCTCTCCCAAACCCAAGTTCTCAATCCCTCTCCCAAACCCAAGTTCTCAATCCCTCTCCCAAACCCAAGTTCTCAATCCCCCTCGCAAACCCAAGTTCTCAATCCCTCTCCCAAACCCAAGTTCTCAATCCCTCTCCCAAACCCAAGTTCTCAATCCCTCTCCCAAACCCAAGTTCTCAATCCCTCTCCCAAACCCAAGTTCCCAATCCCTCTCCCAAACCCAAGTTCTCAATCCCTCTCCCAATCCCAAGTTCTCAATAACTCACCCCCCCCCCCCCCCACCAAAAACCCAAGTTCTCAATCCCTCTCCCAAACCCAAGTTCTCAATCCCCCTCCCAAGCCGAAGTTCTCAATCCCTCTCCCAAACCCAAGTTCTCAATCCCTCTCCCAAACCCAAGTTCTCAATCCCTCTCGCAAACCCAAGTTCTCAATCCCTCTCCCAAACACAAGTTCTCAATCCCTCTCCCAAACCCAAGTTCTCAATCCCTCTCCCAAACCCAAGTTCTCAATCCCTCTCCCAAACCCAAGTTCTCAATCCCACTCACAAACCCAAGTTCTCAATCCCTCTCCCAAACCCAAGTTCTCAATCCCTCTCCCAAACCCAAGTTCTCAATCCCTCTCCCAAACCCAAGTTATCAATCCCTCTCCCAAACCCAAGTTCCCAATCCCTCTCCCAAACCCAAGTTCTCAATCCCTCTCCCAAACCCAAGTTCTCAATACCTCACCCCCCCCCCCCCCCACCCCCAAACCCAAGTTCTCAATCCCTCTCCCAAACCCAAGTTCTCTATCCCCCTCCCAAGCCCAAGTTCTCAATCCCTCTCCCAAACCCAAGTTCTCAATCCCCCTCCCAAGCCCAAGTTCTCAATCCCCCTCCCAAACCCAAGTTCTCAATCCCTCTCCCAAACCCAAGTTCTCAATCCCTCTCCCAAACCCAAGTTCTCAATACCTCACCCCCCCCCCCCACCCCCAAACCCAAGTTCTCAATCCCTCTCCCAAACCCAAGTTCTCAATCCCCCTCCCAAACCCAAGTTATCAATCCCCCTCCCAAGCCCAAGTTCTCAATCCCCCTCCCAAACCCAAGTTCTCAATCCCTCTCCCAAACCCAAGTTCTCAATCCCTCTCGCAAACCCAAGTTCTCAATCCCTCTCCCAAACCCAAGTTCTCAATCCCTCTCCCAAACCCAAGTTCTCAATCCCTCTCCCAAACCCAAGTTCTCAATCCCTCACCCACCCCAAACCCAAGTTCTCAATCCCTCTCCCAAACCCAAGTTCTCAATCCCTCTCCCAAACCCAAGTTCTCAATCCCTCTCGCACACCCAAGTTCTCAATCCCTCTCCCAAACACAAGTTCTCAATCCCTCTCCCAAACCCAAGTTCTCAATCCCTCTCCCAAACCCAAGTTCTCAATCCCTCTCCCAAACCCCAGTTCTCAATCCCCCTCGCAAACCCAAGTTCTCAATCCCTCTCCCAAACCCAAGTTCTCAATCCCTCTCCCAAACCCAAGTTCTCAATCCCTCTCGCAAACCCAAGTTCTCAATCCCTCTCCCAAACACAAGTTCTCAATCCCTCTCCCAAACCCAAGTTATCAATCCCTCTCCCAAACCCAAGTTCTCAATCCCTCTCACAAACCCAAGTTCTCAATCCCACTCACAAACCCAAGTTCTCAATCCCTCTCCCAAACCCAAGTTCTCAATCCCTCTCCCAAACCCAAGTTCTCAATCCCTCTCGCAAACCCAAGTTCTCAATCCCTCTCCCAAACACAAGTTCTCAATCCCTCTCCCAAACCCAAGTTCTCAATCCCTCTCCCAAACCCAAGTTCTCAATCCCTCTCACAAACCCAAGTTCTCAATCCCTCTCCCAAACCCAAGTTCTCAATCCCTCTCCCAAACCCAAGTTCTCAATCCCTCTCCCAAACCCAAGTTCTCAATCCCCCTCGCAAACCCAAGTTCTCAATCCCTCTCCCAAACCCAAGTTCTCAATCCCTCTCCCAAACCCAAGTTCTCAATCCCTCTCCCAAACCCAAGTTCTCAATCCCTCTCCCAAACCCAAGTTCCCAATCCCTCTCCCAAACCCAAGTTCTCAATCCCTCTCCCAAACCCAAGTTCTCAATAACTCACCCCCCCCCCCCACCCCAAACCCAAGTTCTCAATCCCTCTCCCAAACCCAAGTTCTCAATCCCCCTCCCAAGCCGAAGTTCTCAATCCCTCTCCCAAACCCAAGTTCTCAATCCCTCTCCCAAACCCAAGTTCTCAATCCCTCTCGCAAACCCAAGTTCTCAATCCCTCTCCCAAACACAAGTTCTCAATCCCTCTCCCAAACCCAAGTTCTCAATCCCTCTCCCAAACCCAAGTTCTCAATCCCTCTCCCAAACCCAAGTTCTCAATCCCACTCACAAACCCAAGTTCTCAATCCCTCTCCCAAACCCAAGTTCTCAATCCCTCTCCCAAACCCAAGTTCTCAATCCCTCTCCCAAACCCAAGTTCTCAATCCCTCTCCCAAACCCAAGTTCCCAATCCCTCTCCCAAACCCAAGTTCTCAATCCCTCTCCCAAACCCAAGTTCTCAATACCTCACCCCCCCCCCCCCACCCCCAAACCCAAGTTCTCAATCCCTCTCCCAAACCCAAGTTCTCTATCCCCCTCCCAAGCCCAAGTTCTCAATCCCTCTCCCAAACCCAAGTTCTCAATCCCCCTCCCAAGCCCAAGTTCTCAATCCCCCTCCCAAACCCAAGTTCTCAATCCCTCTCCCAAGCCCAAGTTCTCCATCCCTCTCCCAAACCCAAGTTCTCAATCCCTCTCCCAAACCCAAGTTCTCAATACCTCACCCCCCCCCCCCCCCACCCCCAAACCCAAGTTCTCAATCCCTCTCCCAAACCCAAGTTCTCAATCCCCCTCCCAAACCCAAGTTCTCAATCCCCCTCCCAAGCCCAAGTTCTCAATCCCTCTCGCAAACCCAAGTTCTCAATCCCTCTCCCAAACCCAAGTTCTCAATCCCTCTCCCAAACCCAAGTTCTCAATCCCTCTCCCAAACCCAAGTTCTCAATCCCTCACCCACCCCAAACCCAAGTTCTCAATCCCTCTCCCAAACCCAAGTTCTCAATCCCTCTCCCAAACCCAAGTTCTCAATCCCTCTCGCACACCCAAGTTCTCAATCCCTCTCCCAAACACAAGTTCTCAATCCCTCTCCCAAACCCAAGTTCTCAATCCCTCTCCCAAACCCAAGTTCTCAATCCCTCTCCCAAACCCCAGTTCTCAATCCCTCTCCCAAACCCAAGTTCTCAATCCCTCTCCCAAACCCAAGTTCTCAATCCCTCTCGCAAACCCAAGTTCTCAATCCCTCTCCCAAACACAAGTTCTCAATCCCTCTCCCAAACCCAAGTTCTCAATCCCTCTCCCAAACCCAAGTTCTCAATCCCTCTCACAAACCCAAGTTCTCAATCCCACTCACAAACCCAAGTTCTCAATCCCTCTCCCAAACCCAAGTTCTCAATCCCTCTCCCAAACCGAAGTTCTCAATCCCTCTCCCAAACCCAAGTTCTCAATCCCTCTCCCAAACCCAATTTCCCAATCCCTCTCCCAAACCCAAGTTCTCAATCCCTCTCCCAAACCCAAGTTCTCAATACCTCACCCCCCCCCCCCCCACCCCCACACCCAAGTTCTCGATCCCTCTCCCAAACCCAAGTTCTCAATCCCCCTCCCAAGCCCAAGTTCTCAATCGCTCTCCCAAACCCAAGTTCTCAATCCCCCTCCCAAGCCCAAGTTCTCAATCCCCCTCCCAAACCCAAGTTCTCAATCCCTCTCGCAAGCCCAAGTTCTCCATCCCTCTCCCAAACCCAAGTTCTCAATCCCCCTCCCAAGCCAAAGTTCTCAATCCCTCTCCCAAACCCAAGTTCTCAATCCCCTCCCAAACCCAAGTTCTCAATCCCTCTCCCAAACCAAAGTTCTCAATCCCTCTCCCAAACCCAAGTTCTCAATCCCTCTCCCAAACCCAAGTTCTCAATCCCTCTCCCAAACCCAAGTTCTCAATCCCTCTCGCAAACCCAAGTTCTCAATCCCTCTCCCAAACCCAAGTTCTCAATCCCCCTCCCAAACCCAAGTTCTCAATCCCCCTCCCAAACCCAAGTTCTCAATCCCTCTCCCAAACCCAAGTTCTCAATCCCTCTCGCAAACCCAAGTTCTCAATCCCTCTCCCAAACAGAAGTTCTCAATCCCTCTCCCAAACCCAAGTTCTCAATCCCTCTCCCAAACCCAAGTTCTCAATCCCTCTCCCAAACCCAAGTTCTCAATCCCCCTCGCAAACCCAAGTGCTCAATCCCTCTCCCAAACCCAAGTTCTCAATCCCTCTCCCAAACCCAAGTTCTCAATCCCTCTCCCAAACCCAAGTTCTCAATCCCTCTCCCAAACCCAAGTTCCCAATCCCTCTCCCAAACCCAAGTTCTCAATCCCTCTCCCAAACCCAAGTTCTCAATAACTCACCCCCCCCCCCCACCCCAAACCCAAGTTCTCAATCCCTCTCCCAAACCCAAGTTCTCAATCCCCCTCCCAAGCCGAAGTTCTCAATCCCTCTCCCAAACCCAAGTTCTCAATCCCTCTCCCAAACCCAAGTTCTCAATCCCTCTCGCAAACCCAAGTTCTCAATCCCTCTCCCAAACACAAGTTCTCAATCCCTCTCCCAAACCCAAGTTCTCAATCCCTCTCCCAAACCCAAGTTCTCAATCCCTCTCCCAAACCCAAGTTCTCAATCCCTCTCCCAAACCCAAGTTCTCAATCCCTCTCCCAAACCCAAGTTCTCAATCCCTCTCGCAAACCCAAGTTCTCAATCCCTCTCCCAAACCCAAGTTCTCAATCCCCCCCCAAACCCAAGTTCTCAATCCCTCTCCCAAACCCAAGTTCTCAATCCCTCTCCCAAACCCAAGTTCTCAATCCCCCTCCCAAGCCCAAGTTCTCAATCCCTCTCGCAAACCCAAGTTCTCAATCCCTCTCCCAAACCCAAGTTCTCAATCCCTGTCCCAAACCCAAGTTCTCAATCCCTCTCCCAAACCCAAGTTCTCAATCCCCCTCACAAACCCAAGTTCTCAATCCCTCTCGCAAACCCAAGTTCTCAATCCCTCTTCCAAACCCAAGTTCTCAATCCCTCTCCCAAACCCAAGTTCTCAATCCCTCTCCCAAACCCAAGTTCTCAATCCCTCTCCCAAACCCAACTTCTCAATCCCTCTCCCAAACCCAAGTTCTCAATCCCTCTCCCAAACCCAAGTTCTCAATCCCTCTCCCAAACCCAAGTTCTCAATCCCTCACCCACCCCAAACCCAAGTTCTCAATCCCTCTCCCAAACCCAAGTTCTCAATCCCTCTCCCAAACCCAAGTTCTCAATCCCTCTCGCAAACCCAAGTTCTCAATCCCTCTCCCAAACACAAGTTCTCAATCTCTCTCCCAAACCCAAGTTCTCAATCCCTCTCCCAAACCCAAGTTCTCAATCCCTCTCCCAAACCCAAGTTCTCAATCCCTCTCCCAAACCCAAGTTCTCAATCCCCCTCGCAAACCCAAGTTCTCAATCCCTCTCCCAAACCCAAGTTCTCAATCCCTCTCCCAAACCCAAGTTCTCAATCCCTCTCCCAAACCCAAGTTCTCAATCCCTCTCGCAAACCCAAGTTCTCAATCCCTCTCCCAAACCCAAGTTCTCAATCCCTCTCCCAAACCCAAGTTCTCAATCCCTCTCCCAAACCCAAGTTCTCAATCCCTCACCCACCCCAAACCCAAGTTCTCAATCCCTCTCCCAAACCCAAGTTCTCAATCCCTCTCGCACACCCAAGTTCTCAATCCCTCTCCCAAACACAAGTTCTCAATCCCTCTCCCAAACCCAAGTTCTCAATCCCTCTCCCAAACCCAAGTTCTCAATCCCTCTCCCAAACCCAAGTTCTCAATCCCCCTCGCAAACCCAAGTTCTCAATCCCTCTCCCAAACCCAAGTTCTCAATCCCTCTCCCAAACCCAAGTTCTCAATCCCTCTCGCAAACCCAAGTTCTCAATCCCTCTCCCAAACCCAAGTTCTCAATCCCTCTCCCAAACCCAAGTTCTCAATCCCTCTCCCAAACCCAAGTTCTCAATCCCCCTCGCAAACCCAAGTTCTCAATCCCTCTCCCAAACCCAAGTTCTCAATCCCTCTCCCAAACCCAAGTTCTCAATCCCTCTCGCAAACCCAAGTTCTCAATCCCTCTCCCAAACCCAAGTTCTCAATCCCTCTCCCAAACCCAAGTTCTCAATCCCTCTCCCAAACCCAAGTTCTCAATCCCTCTCCCAAACCCAATTTCCCAATCCCTCTCCCAAACCCAAGTTCTCAATCCCTCTCCCAAACCCAAGTTCTCAATACCTCACCCCCCCCCCCACCCCCACACCCAAGTTCTCGATCCCTCTCCCAAACGCAAGTTCTCAATCCCCCTCCCAAGCCCAAGTTCTCAATCCCTCTCCCAAACCCAAGTTCTCAATCCCCCTCCCAAGCCCAAGTTCTCAATCCCCCTCCCAAACCCAAGTTCTCAATCCCTCTCCCAAGCCCAAGTTCTCCATCCCTCTCCCAAACCCAAGTTCTCAATCCCCCTCCCAAGCCAAAGTTCTCAATCCCTCTCCCAAACCCAAGTTCTCAATCCCCTCCCAAACCCAAGTTCTCAATCCCTCTCCCAAACCAAA
Organism: Myxine glutinosa; assembly: GCF_964187855.1. Classification (NCBI taxonomy): domain Eukaryota; kingdom Metazoa; phylum Chordata; class Myxini; order Myxiniformes; family Myxinidae; genus Myxine; species Myxine glutinosa. The sequence goes on along the minus strand of NC_136266.1, from coordinate 36,402,203 downwards.
GTTCTCAATCCCTCTCCCAAACCCAAGTTCTCAATCCCTCTCCCAAACCCAAGTTCTCAATCCCTCTCCCAAACCCAAGTTCTCAATCCCTCTCGCAAACCCAAGTTCTCAATCCCTCTCCCAAACCCAAGTTCTCAATCCCCCTCCCAAACCCAAGTTCTCAATCCCCCTCCCAAACCCAAGTTCTCAATCCCTCTCCCAAACCCAAGTTCTCAATCCCTCTCGCAAACCCAAGTTCTCAATCCCTCTCCCAAACAGAAGTTCTCAATCCCTCTCCCAAACCCAAGTTCTCAATCCCTCTCCCAAACCCAAGTTCTCAATCCCTCTCCCAAACCCAAGTTCTCAATCCCCCTCGCAAACCCAAGTTCTCAATCCCTCTCCCAAACCCAAGTTCTCAATCCCTCTCCCAAACCCAAGTTCTCAATCCCTCTCCCAAACCCAAGTTCTCAATCCCTCTCCCAAACCCAAGTTCCCAATCCCTCTCCCAAACCCAAGTTCTCAATCCCTCTCCCAAACCCAAGTTCTCAATAACTCACCCCCCCCTCCCCCCCCCACCCCAAACCCAAGTTCTCAATCCCTCTCCCAAACCCAAGTTCTCAATCCCCCTCCCAAGCCGAAGTTCTCAATCCTTCTCCCAAACCCAAGTTCTCAATCCCTCTCCCAAACCCAAGTTCTCAATCCCTCTCGCAAACCCAAGTTCTCAATCCCTCTCCCAAACACAAGTTCTCAATCCCTCTCCCAAACCCAAGTTCTCAATCCCTCTCCCAAACCCAAGTTCTCAATCCCTCTCCCAAACCCAAGTTCTCAATCCCACTCACAAACCCAAGTTCTCAATCCCTCTCCCAAACCCAAGTTCTCAATCCCTCTCCCAAACCCAAGTTCTCAATCCCTCTCCCAAACCCAAGTTATCAATCCCTCTCCCAAACCCAAGTTCCCAATCCCTCTCCCAAACCCAAGTTCTCAATCCCTCTCCCAAACACAAGTTCTCAATACCTCACCCCCCCCCCCCACCCCCAAACCCAAGTTCTCAATCCCTCTCCCAAACCCAAGTTCTCTATCCCCCTCCCAAGCCCAAGTTCTCAATCCCTCTCCCAAACCCAAGTTCTCAATCCCCCTCCCAAGCCCAAGTTCTCAATCCCCCTCCCAAACCCAAGTTCTCAATCCCTCTCCCAAGCCCAAGTTCTCCATCCCTCTCCCAAACCCAAGTTCTCAATCCCTCTCCCAAACCCAAGTTCTCAATACCTCACCCCCCCCCCCCCACCCCCAAACCCAAGTTCTCAATCCCTCTCCCAAACCCAAGTTCTCAATCCCTCTCCCAAACCCAAGTTCTCAATCCCCCTCCCAAGCCCAAGTTCTCAATCCCTCTCCCAAACCCAAGTTCTCAATCCCCCTCCCAAACCCAAGTTCTCAATCCCCCTCCCAAGCCCAAGTTCTCAATCCCCCTCCCAAACCCAAGTTCTCAATCCCTCTCCCAAACCCAAGTTCTCAATCCATCTCGCAAACCCAAGTTCTCAATCCCTCTCCCAAACCCAAGTTCTCAATCCCTCTCCCAAACCCAAGTTCTCAATCCCTCTCCCAAACCCAAGTTCTCAATCCCTCACCCACCCCAAACCCAAGTTCTCAATCCCTCTCCCAAACCCAAGTTCTCAATCCCTCTCCCAAACCCAAGTTCTCAATCCCTCTCGCACACCCAAGTTCTCAATCCCTCTCCCAAACACAAGTTCTCAATCCCTCTCCCAAACCCAAGTTCTCAATCCCTCTCCCAAACCCAAGTTCTCAATCCCTCTCCCAAACCCCAGTTCTCAATCCCCCTTGCAAACCCAAGTTCTCAATCCCTCTCCCAAACCCAAGTTCTCAATCCCTCTCCCAAACCCAAGTTCTCAATCCCTCTCGCAAACCCAAGTTCTCAATCCCTCTCCCAAACACAAGTTCTCAATCCCTCTCCCAAACCCAAGTTCTCAATCCCTCTCCCAAACCCAAGTTCTCAATCCCTCTCACAAACCCAAGTTCTCAATCCCACTCACAAACCCAAGTTCTCAATCCCTCTCCCAAACCCAAGTTCTCAATCCCTCTCCCAAACCGAAGTTCTCAATCCCTCTCCCAAACCCAAGTTCTCAATCCCTCTCCCAAACCCAATTTCCCAATCCCTCTCCCAAACCCAAGTTCTCAATCCCTCTCCCAAACCCAAGTTCTCAATACCTCACCCCCCCCCCACCCCCACACCCAAGTTCTCGATCCCTCTCCCAAACCCAAGTTCTCAATCCCCCTCCCAAGCCCAAGTTCTCAATCCCTCTCCCAAACCCAAGTTCTCAATCCCCCTCCCAAGCCCAAGTTCTCAATCCCCCTCCCAAACCCAAGTTCTCAATCCCTCTCCCAAGCCCAAGTTCTCCATCCCTCTCCCAAACCCAAGTTCTCAATCCCCCTCCCAAGCCAAAGTTCTCAATCCCTCTCCCAAACCCAAGTTCTCAATCCCCTCCCAAACCCAAGTTCTCAATCCCTCTCCCAAACCAAAGTTCTCAATCCCTCTCCGAAACCCAAGTTCTCAATCCCTCTCCCAAACCCAAGTTGTCAATCCCTCTCCCAAACCCAAGTTCTCAATCCCTCTCGCAAACCCAAGTTCTCAATCCCTCTCCCAAACCCAAGTTCTCAATCCCCCTCCCAAACCCAAGTTCTCAATCCCCCTCCCAAACCCAAGTTCTCAATCCCTCTCCCAAACCCAAGTTCTCAATCCCTCTCGCAAACCCAAGTTCTCAATCCCTCTCCCAAACAGAAGTTCTCAATCCCTCTCCCAAACCCAAGTTCTCAATCCCTCTCCCAAACCCAAGTTCTCAATCCCTCTCCCAAACCCAAGTTCTCAATCCCCCTCGCAAACCCAAGTTCTCAATCCCTCTCCCAAACCCAAGTTCTCAATCCCTCTCCCAAACCCAAGTTCTCAATCCCTCTCCCAAACCCAAGTTCTCAATCCCTCTCCCAAACCCAAGTTCCCAATCCCTCTCCCAAACCCAAGTTCTCAATCCCTCTCCCAAACCCAAGTTCTCAATAACTCACCCCCCCCCCCACCCCAAACCCAAGTTCTCAATCCCTCTCCCAAACCCAAGTTCTCAATCCCCCTCCCAAGCCGAAGTTCTCAATCCCTCTCCCAAACCCAAGTTCTCAATCCCTCTCCCAAACCCAAGTTCTCAATCCCTATCGCAAACCCAAGTTCTCAATCCCTCTCCCAAACACAAGTTCTCAATCCCTCTCCCAAACCCACGTTCTCAATCCCTCTCCCAAACCCAAGTTCTCAATCCCTCTCCCAAACCCAAGTTCTCAATCCCACTCACAAACCCAAGTTCTCAATCCCTCTCCCAAACCCAAGTTCTCAATCCCTCTCCCAAACCCAAGTTCTCAATCCCTCTCCCAAACCCAAGTTATCAATCCCTCTCCCAAACCCAAGTTCCCAATCCCTCTCCCAAACCCAAGTTCTCAATCCCTCTCACAAACCCAAGTTCTCAATACCTCACCTCCCCCCCCCCCCACCCCCAAACCCAAGTTCTCAATCCCTCTCCCAAACCCAAGTTCTCTATCCCCCTCCCAAGCCCAAGTTCTCAATCCCTCTCCCAAACCCAAGTTCTCAATCCCCCTCCCAAGCCCAAGTTCTCGATCCCTCTCCCAAACCCAAGTTCTCAATCCCTCTCCCAAACCCAATTTCCCAATCCCTCTCCCAAACCCAAGTTCTCAATCCCTCTCCCAAACCCAAGTTCTCAATACCTCACCCCCCCCCCACCCCCACACCCAAGTTCTCGATCCCTCTCCCAAACCCAAGTTCTCAATCCCCCTCCCAAGCCCAAGTTCTCAATCCCTCTCCCAAACCCAAGTTCTCAATCCCCCTCCCAAGCCCAAGTTCTCAATTCCCCTCCCAAACCCAAGTTCTCAATCCCTCTCCCAAGCCCAAGTTCTCCATCCCTCTCCCAAACCCAAGTTCTCAATCCCCCTCCCAAGCCAAAGTTCTCAATCCCTCTCCCAAACCCAAGTTCTCAATCCCCTCCCAAACCCAAGTTCTCAATCCCTCTCCCAAACCAAAGTTCTCAATCCCTCTCCCAAACCCAAGTTCTCAATCCCTCTCCCAAACCCAAGTTCTCAATCCCTCTCCCAAACCCAAGTTCTCAATCCCTCTCGCAAACCCAAGTTCTCAATCCCTCTCCCAAACCCAAGTTCTCAATCCCCCTCCCAAACCCAAGTTCTCAATCCCCCTCCCAAACCCAAGTTCTCAATCCCTCTCCCAAACCCAAGTTCTCAATCCCTCTCGCAAACCCAAGTTCTCAATCCCTCTCCCAAACAGAAGTTCTCAATCCCTCTCCCAAACCCAAGTTCTCAATCCCTCTCCCAAACCCAAGTTCTCAATCCCTCTCCCAAACCCAAGTTCTCAATCCCCCTCGCAAACCCAAGTTCTCAATCCCTCTCCCAAACCCAAGTTCTCAATCCCTCTCCCAAACCCAAGTTCTCAATCCCTCTCCCAAACCCAAGTTCTCAATAACTCACCCCCCCCCCCACCCCAAACCCAAGTTCTCAATCCCTCTCCCAAACCCAAGTTCTCAATCCCCCTCCCAAGCCGAAGTTCTCAATCCCTCTCCCAAACCCAAGTTCTCAATCCCTCTCCCAAACCCAAGTTCTCAATCCCTCTCGCAAACCCAAGTTCTCAATCCCTCTCCCAAACACAAGTTCTCAATCCCTCTCCCAAACCCAAGTTCTCAATCCCTCTCCCAAACCCAAGTTCTCAATCCCTCTCCCAAACCCAAGTTCTCAATCCCACTCACAAACCCAAGTTCTCAATCCCTCTCCCAAACCCAAGTTCTCAATCCCTCTCCCAAACCCAAGTTCTCAATCCCTCTCCCAAACCCAAGTTATCAATCCCTCTCCCAAACCCAAGTTCCCAATCCCTCTCCCAAACCCAAGTTCTCAATCCCTCTCCCAAACCCAAGTTCTCAATACCTCACCCCCCCCCCCCCACCCCCAAACCCAAGTTCTCAATCCCTCTCCCAAACCCAAGTTCTCTATCCCCCTCCCAAGCCCAAGTTCTCAATCCCTCTCCCAAACCCAAGTTCTCAATCCCCCTCCCAAGCCCAAGTTCTCAATCCCCCTCCCAAACCCAAGTTCTCAATCCCTCTCCCAAGCCCAAGTTCTCCATCCCTCTCCCAAACCCAAGTTCTCAATCCCTCTCCCAAACCCAAGTTCTCAATACCTCACCCCCCCCCCCCCACCCCCAAACCCAAGTTCTCAATCCCTCTCCCAAACCCAAGTTCTCAATCCCCCTCCCAAACCCAAGTTCTCAATCCCCCTCCCAAGCCCAAGTTCTCAATCCCCCTCCCAAACCCAAGTTCTCAATCCCTCTCGCAAACCCAAGTTCTCAATCCCTCTCCCACACCCAAGTTCTCAATCCCTCTCCCAAACCCAAGTTCTCAATCCCTCTCCCAAACCCAAGTTCTCAATCCCTCACCCACCCCAAACCCAAGTTCTCAATCCCTCTCCCAAACCCAAGTTCTCAATCCCTCTCCCAAACCCAAGTTCTCAATCCCTCTCGCACACCCAAGTTCTCAATCCCTCTCCCAAACACAAGTTCTCAATCCCTCTCCCAAACCCAAGTTCTCAATCCCTCTCCCAAACCCAAGTTCTCAATCCGTCTCCCAAACCCCAGTTCTCAATCCACCTCGCAAACCCAAGTTCTCAATCCCTCTCCCAAACCCAAGTTCTCAATCCCTCTCCCAAACCCAAGTTCTCAATCCCTCTCGCAAACCCAAGTTCTCAATCCCTCTCCCAAACACAAGTTCTCAATCCCTCTCCCAAACCCAAGTTCTCAATCCCTCTCCCAAACCCAAGTTCTCAATCCCTCTCACAAACCCAAGTTCTCAATCCCACTCACAAACCCAAGTTCTCAATCCCTCTCCCAAACCGAAGTTCTCAATCCCTCTCCCAAACCCAAGTTCTCAATCCCACTCCCAAACCCAATTTCCCAATCCCTCTCCCAAACCCAAGTTCTCAATCCCTCTCCCAAACCCAAGTTCTCAATACCTCACCCCCCCCCCCCACCCCCACACCCAAGTTCTCGATCCCTCTCCCAAACCCAAGTTCTCAATCCCCCTCCCAAGCCCAAGTTCTCAATCCCTCTCCCAAACCCAAGTTCTCAATCCCCCTCCCAAGCCCAAGTTCTCAATCCCCCTCCCAAACCCAAGTTCTCAATCCCTCTCCCAAGCCCAAGTTCTCCATCCCTCTCCCAAACCCAAGTTCTCAATCCCCCTCCCAAGCCAAAGTTCTCAATCCCTCTCCCAAACCCAAGTTCTCAATCCCCTCCCAAACCCAAGTTCTCAATCCCTCTCCCAAACCAAAGTTCTCAATCCCTCTCCCAAACCCAAGTTCTCAATCCCTCTCCCAAACCCAAGTTCTCAATCCCTCTCCCAAACCCAAGTTCTCAATCCCTCTCGCAAACCCAAGTTCTCAATCCCTCTCCCAAACCCAAGTTCTCAATCCCCCTCCCAAACCCAAGTTCTCAATCCCCCTCCCAAACCCAAGTTCTCAATCCCTCTCCCAAACCCAAGTTCTCAATCCCTCTCGCAAACGCAAGTTCTCAATCCCTCTCCCAAACAGAAGTTCTCAATCCCTCTCCCAAACCCAAGTTCTCAATCCCTCTCCCAAACCCAAGTTCTCAATCCCTCTCCCAAACCCAAGTTCTCAATCCCCCTCGCAAACCCAAGTTCTCAATCCCTCTCCCAAACCCAAGTTCTCAATCCCTCTCCCAAACCCAAGTTCTCAATCCCTCTCCCAAACCCAAGTTCTCAATCCCTCTCCCAAACCCAAGTTCCCAATCCCTCTCCCAAACCCAAGTTCTCAATCCCTCTCCCAAACCCAAGTTCTCAATAACTCACCCCCCCCCCCCCCGCCCCACCCCAAACCCAAGTTCTCAATCCCTCTCCCAAACCCAAGTTCTCAATCCCCCTCCCAAGCCGAAGTTCTCAATCCCTCTCCCAAACCCAAGTTCTCAATCCCTCTCCCAAACCCAAGTTCTCAATCCCTCTCGCAAACCCAAGTTCTCAATCCCTCTCCCAAACACAAGTTCTCAATCCCTCTCCCAAACCCAAGTTCTCAATCCCTCTCCCAAACCCAAGTTCTCAATCCCTCTCCCAAACCCAAGTTCTCAATCCCACTCACAAACCCAAGTTCTCAATCCCTCTCCCAAACCCAAGTTCTCAATCCCTCTCCCAAACCCAAGTTCTCAATCCCTCTCCCAAACCCAAGTTATCAATCCCTCTCCCAAACCCAAGTTCCCAATCCCTCTCCCAAACCCAAGTTCTCAATCCCTCGCCCAAACCCAAGTTCTCAATACCTCACCCCACCACCCACCCCCAAACCCAAGTTCTCAATCCCTCTCCCAAACCCAAGTTCTCAATCCCCCTCCCAAACCCAAGTTCTCAATCCCCCTCCCAAGCCCAAGTTCTCAATCCCCCTCCCAAACCCAAGTTCTCAATCCCTCTACCAAGCCCAAGTTCTCCATCCCTCTCCCAAACCCAAGTTCTCAATCCCTGTCCCAAACCCAAGTTCTCAATCCCTCTCCCAAACCCAAGTTCTCAATCCCCCTCCCAAGCCCAAGTTCTCAATCCCTCTCGCAAACCCAAGTTCTCAATCCCTCTCCCAAACCCAAGTTCTCAATCCCTCTCCCAAACCCAAGTTCTCAATCCCTGTCCCAAACCCAAGTTCTCAATCCCTCTCCCAAACCCAAGTTCTCAATCCCCCTCACAAACCCAACTTCTCAATCCCTCTCGCAAACCCAAGTTCTCAATCCCTCTCCCAAACCCAAGTTCTCAATCCCTCTCCCAAACCCAAGTTCTCAATCCCTCTCCCAAACCCAAGTTCTCAATCCCTCTCCCAAACCCAAGTTCTCAATCCCTCTCCCAAACCCAAGTTCTCAATCCCTCTCCCAAACCCAAGTTCTCAATCCCTCTCCCAAACCCAAGTTCTCAATCCCTCTCCCAAACCCAAGTTCTCAATCCCTCACCCACCCCAAACCCAAGTTCCCAATCCCTCTCCCAAACCCAAGTTCTCAATCCCTCTCCCAAACCCAAGTTCTCAATCCCTCTCGCAAACCCAAGTTCTCAATCCCTCTCGCAAACACAAGTTCTCAATCCCTCTCCCAAACCCAAGTTCTCAATCCCTCTCCCAAACCTAAGTTCTCAATCCCTCTCCCAAACCCAAGTTCTTAATCCCCCTCGCAAACCCAAGTTCTCAATCCCTCTCCCAAACCCAAGTTCTCAATCCCTCTCCCAAACCCAAGTTCTCAATCACTCTCCCAAACCCAAGTTCTCAATCCCTCTCGCAAACCCAAGTTCTCAATCCCTCTCCCAAACACAAGTTCTCAATCCCTCTCCCAAACCCAAGTTCTCAATCCCTCTCCCAAACCCAAGTTCTCAATCCCTCTGACAAACCCAAGTTCTCAATCCCACTCACAAACCCAAGTTCTCAATCCCTCTCCCAAACCCAAGTTCTCAATCCCTCACCCAAACCCAAGTTCTCAATCCCTCTCCCAAACCAAAGTTCTCAATCCCTCTCCCAAACCCAAGTTCTCAATCCCTCTCCCAAACCCAAGTTCTCAATCCCTCTCCCAAACCCAAGTTCTCAATCCCTCTCGCAAACCCAAGTTCTCAATCCCTCTCCCAAACCCAAGTTCTCAATCCCCCTCCCAAACCCAAGTTCTCAATCCCCCTCCCAAACCCAAGTTCTCAATCCCTCTCCCAAACCCAAGTTCTCAATCCCTCTCGCAAACCCAAGGTCTCAATCCCTCTCCCAAACACAAGTTCTCAATCCCTCTCCCAAACCCAAGTTCTCAATCCCTCTCCCAAACCCAAGTTCTCAATCCCTCTCCCAAACCCAAGTTCTCAATCCCCCTCGCAAACACAAGTTCTCAATCCCTCTCCCAAACAGAAGTTCTCAATCCCTCTCCCAAACCCAAGTTCTCAATCCCTCTCCCAAACCCAAGTTCTCAATCCCTCTCCCAAACCCAAGTTCTCAATCCCCCTCGCAAACCCAAGTTCTCAATCCCTCTCCCAAACCCAAGTTCTCAATCCCTCTCCCAAACCCAAGTTCTCAATTCCTCTCGCAAACCCAAGTTCTCAATCCCTCTCCCAAACCCAAGTTCTCAATCCCTCTCCCAAACCCAAGTTCTCAATCCCTCTCCCAAACCCAAGTTCTCAATCCCTCTCCCAAACCCAAGTTCTCAATCCCTCTCCCAAACCCAAGTTCTCAATCCCCCTCGCAAACCCAAGTTCTCAATCCCTCTCCCAAACCCAAGTTCTCAATCCCTCTCCCAAACCCAAGTTCTCAATCCCCCTCGCAAACCCAAGTTCTCAATCCCTCTCCCAAACCCAAGTTCTCAATCCCTCTCCCAAACCCAAGTTCTCAATCCCTCTCCCAAACCCAAGTTCTCAATCCCCCTCCCAAGCCGAAGTTCTCAATCCCTCTCCCAAACCCAAGTTCTCAATCCCTCTCCCAAACCCAAGTTCTCAATTCCTCTCGCAAACCCAAGTTCTCAATCCCTCTCCCAAACACAAGTTCTCAATCCCTCTCCCAAACCCAAGTTCTCAATCCCTCTCCCAAACCCAAGTTCTCAATCCCTCTCCCAAACCCAAGTTCTCAATCCCACTCACAAACCCAAGTTCTCAATCCCTCTCCCAAACCCAAGTTCTCAATCCCTCTCCCAAACCCAAGTTCTCAATCCCTCTCCCAAACCCAAGTTATCAATCCCTCTCCCAAACCCAAGTTCCCAATCCCTCTCCCAAACCCAAGTTCTCAATCCCTCTCCCAAACCCAAGTTCTTAATACCTCACCCCCCCCCCCCACCCCCAAACCCAAGTTCTCAATCCCTCTCCCAAACCCAAGTTCTCTATCCCCCTCCCAAGCCCAAGGTCTCAATCCCTCTCCCAAACCCAAGTTCTCAATCCCCCTCCCAAGCCCAAGTTCTCAATCCCTCTCCCAAACCCAAGTTCTCAATCCCTCTCCCAAACCCAAGTTCTCAATCCCTCTCCCAAACCCAAGTTCTCAATCCCTCTCCCAAACCCAAGTTCTCAATCCCTCTCGCAAACCCAAGTTCTCAATCCCTCTCCCAAACCCAAGTTCTCAATCCCCCTCCCAAACCCAAGTTCTCAATCCCCCTCCCAAACCCAAGTTCTCAATCCCTCTCCCAAACCCAAGTTCTCAATCCCTCTCGCAAACCCAAGTTCTCAATCCCTCTCCCAAACAGAAGTTCTCAATCCCTCTCCCAAACCCAAGTTCTCAATCCCTCTCCCAAACCCAAGTTCTCAATCCCTCTCCCAAACCCAAGTTCTCAATCCCCCTCGCAAACCCAAGTTCTCAATCCCTCTCCCAAACCCAAGTTCTCAATCCCTCTCCCAAACCCAAGTTCTCAATCCCTCTCCCAAACCCAAGTTCTCAATCCCTCTCCCAAACCCAAGTTCCCAATCCCTCTCCCAAACCCAAGTTCTCAATCCCCCTCCCAAACCCAAGTTCTCAATAACTCACCCCCCCCCCCCCCACCCCAAACCCAAGTTCTCAATCCCTCTCCCAAACCCAAGTTCTCAATCCCCCTCCCAAGCCGAAGTTCTCAATCCCTCTCCCAAACCCAAGTTCTCAATCCCTCTCCCAAACCCAAGTTCTCAATCCCTCTCGCAAACCCAAGTTCTCAATCCCTCTCCCAAACACAAGTTCTCAATCCCTCTCCCAAACCCAAGTTCTCAATCCCTCTCCCAAACCCAAGTTCTCAATCCCTCTCCCAAACACAAGTTCTCAATACCTCACCCCCCCCCCCCCCACCCCCAAACCCAAGTTCTCGATCCCTCTCCCAAACCCAAGTTCTCAATCCCCCTCCCAAGCCCAAGTTCTCAATCCCTCTCCCAAACCCAAGTTCTCAATCCCCCTCCCAAGCCCAAGTTCTCAATCCCCTCCCAAACCCAAGTTCTCAATCCCTCTCCCAACCCCAAGTTCTCCATCCCTCTCCCAAACCCAAGTTCTCAATCCCCCTCCCAAGCCAAAGTTCGCAATCCCTCTCCCAAACCCAAGTTCTCAATCCCCTCCCAAACCCAAGTTCTCAATCCCTCTCCCAAACCAAAGTTCTCAATCCCTCTCCCAAACCCAAGTTCTCAATCCCTCTCCCAAACCCAAGTTCTCAATCCCTCTCCCAAACCCAAGTTCTCAATCCCTCTCGCAAACCCAAGTTCTCAATCCCTCTCCCAAACCCAAGTTCTCAATCCCCCCCCCCAAACCCAAGTTCTCAATCCCCCTCCCAAACCCAAGTTCTCAATCCCTCTCCCAAACCCAAGTTCTCAATCCCTCTCGCAAACCCAAGGTCTCAATCCCTCTCCCAAACACAAGTTCTCAATCCCTCTCCCAAACCCAAGTTCTCAATCCCTCTCCCAAACCCAAGTTCTCAATCCCTCTCCCAAACCCAAGTTCTCAATCCCCCTCGCAAACACAAGTTCTCAATCCCTCTCCCAAACAGAAGTTCTCAATCCCTCTCCCAAACCCAAGTTCTCAATCCCTCTCCCAAACCCAAGTTCTCAATCCCTCTCCCAAACCCAAGTTCTCAATCCCCCTCGCAAACCCAAGTTCTCAATCCCTCTCCCAAACCCAAGTTCTCAATCCCTCTCCCAAACCCAAGTTCTCAATTCCTCTCGCAAACCCAAGTTCTCAATCCCTCTCCCAAACCCAAGTTCTCAATCCCTCTCCCAAACCCAAGTTCTCAATCCCTCTCCCAAACCCAAGTTCTCAATCCCTCTCCCAAACCCAAGTTCTCAATCCCTCTCCCAAACCCAAGTTCTCAATCCCCCTCGCAAACCCAAGTTCTCAATCCCTCTCCCAAACCCAAGTTCTCAATCCCTCTCCCAAACCCAAGTTCTCAATCCCCCTCGCAAACCCAAGTTCTCAATCCCTCTCCCAAACCCAAGTTCTCAATCCCTCTCCCAAACCCAAGTTCTCAATCCCTCTCCCAAACCCAAGTTCTCAATCCCCCTCCCAAGCCGAAGTTCTCAATCCCTCTCCCAAACCCAAGTTCTCAATCCCTCTCCCAAACCCAAGTTCTCAATTCCTCTCGCAAACCCAAGTTCTCAATCCCTCTCCCAAACACAAGTTCTCAATCCCTCTCCCAAACCCAAGTTCTCAATCCCTCTCCCAAACCCAAGTTCTCAATCCCTCTCCCAAACCCAAGTTCTCAATCCCACTCACAAACCCAAGTTCTCAATCCCTCTCCCAAACCCAAGTTCTCAATCCCTCTCCCAAACCCAAGTTCTCAATCCCTCTCCCAAACCCAAGTTATCAATCCCTCTCCCAAACCCAAGTTCCCAATCCCTCTCCCAAACCCAAGTTCTCAATCCCTCTCCCAAACCCAAGTTCTTAATACCTCACCCCCCCCCCCACCCCCAAACCCAAGTTCTCAATCCCTCTCCCAAACCCAAGTTCTCTATCCCCCTCCCAAGCCCAAGGTCTCAATCCCTCTCCCAAACCCAAGTTCTCAATCCCCCTCCCAAGCCCAAGTTCTCAATCCCTCTCCCAAACCCAAGTTCTCAATCCCTCTCCCAAACCCAAGTTCTCAATCCCTCTCCCAAACCCAAGTTCTCAATCCCTCTCCCAAACCCAAGTTCTCAATCCCTCTCGCAAACCCAAGTTCTCAATCCCTCTCCCAAACCCAAGTTCTCAATCCCCCTCCCAAACCCAAGTTCTCAATCCCCCTCCCAAACCCAAGTTCTCAATCCCTCTCCCAAACCCAAGTTCTCAATCCCTCTCGCAAACCCAAGTTCTCAATCCCTCTCCCAAACAGAAGTTCTCAATCCCTCTCCCAAACCCAAGTTCTCAATCCCTCTCCCAAACCCAAGTTCTCAATCCCTCTCCCAAACCCAAGTTCTCAATCCCCCTCGCATACCCAAGTTCTCAATCCCTCTCCCAAACCCAAGTTCTCAATCCCTCTCCCAAACCCAAGTTCTCAATCCCTCTCCCAAACCCAAGTTCTCAATCCCTCTCCCAAACCCAAGTTCCCAATCCCTCTCCCAAACCCAAGTTCTCAATCCCCCTCCCAAACCCAAGTTCTCAATAACTCACCCCCCCCCCACCCCAAACCCAAGTTCTCAATCCCTCTCCCAAACCCAAGTTCTCAATCCCCCTCCCAAGCCGAAGTTCTCAATCCCTCTCCCAAACCCAAGTTCTCAATCCCTCTCCCAAACCCAAGTTCTCAATCCCTCTCGCAAACCCAAGTTCTCAATCCCTCTCCCAAACACAAGTTCTCAATCCCTCTCCCATACCCAAATTCTCAATCCCTCTCCCAAACCCAAGTTCTCAATCCCTCTCCCAAACCCAAGTTCTCAATCCCACTCACAAACCCAAGTTCTCAATCCCTCTCCCAAACCCAAGTTCTCAATCCCTCTCCCAAACCCAAGTTCTCAATCCCTCTCCCAAACCCAAGTTATCAATCCCTCTCCCAAACCCAAGTTCCCAATCCCTCTCCCAAACCCAAGTTCTCAATCCCTCTCCCAAACCCAAGTTCTTAATACCTCACCCCCCCCCCCACCCCCAAACCCAAGTTCTCAATCCCTCTCCCAAACCCAAGTTCTCTATCCCCCTCCCAAGCCCAAGTTCTCAATCCCTCTCCCAAACCCAAGTTCTCAATCCCCCTCCCAAGCCCAAGTTCTCAATCCCTCTCCCAAACCCAAGTTCTCAATCCCTCTCCCAAACCCAATTTCCCAATCCCTCTCCCAAACCCAAGTTCTCAATCCCTCTCCCAAACCCAAGTTCTCAATACCTCACCCCCCCCCCACCCCCACACCCAAGTTCTCGATCCCTCTCCCAAACCCAAGTTCTCAATCCCCCTCCCAAGCCCAAGTTCTCAATCCCTCTCCCAAACCCAAGTTCTCAATCCCCCTCCCAAGCCCAAGTTCTCAATCCCCCTCCCAAACCCAAGTTCTCAATCCCTCTCCCAAGCCCAAGTTCTCCATCCCTCTCCGAAACCCAAGTTCTCAATCCCCCTCCCAAGCCAAAGTTCTCAATCCCTCTCCCAAACCCAAGTTCTCAATCCCCTCCCAAACCCAAGTTCTCAATCCCTCTCCCAAACCAAAGTTCTCAATCCCTCTCCCAAACCCAAGTTCTCAATCCCTCTCCCAAACCCAAGTTCTCAATCCCTCTCCCAAACCCAAGTTCTCAATCCCTCTCGCAAACCCAAGTTCTCAATCCCTCCCCCAAACCCAAGTTCTCAATCCCCCTCCCAAACCCAAGTTCTCAATCCCCCTCCCAAACCCAAGTTCTCAATCCCTCTCCCAAACCCAAGTTCTCAATCCCTCTCGCAAACCCAAGTTCTCAATCCCTCTCCCAAACAGAAGTTCTCAATCCCTCTCCCAAACCCAAGTTCTCAATCCCTCTCCCAAACCCAAGTTCTCAATCCCTCTCCCAAACCCAAGTTCTCAATCCCCCTCGCAAACCCAAGTTCTCAATCCCTCTCCCAAACCCAAGTTCTCAATCCCTCTCCCAAACTCAAGTTCTCAATCCCTCTCCCAAACCCAAGTTCTCAATCCCTCTCCCAAACCCAAGTTCCCAATCCCTCTCCCAAACCCAAGTTCTCAATCCCTCTCCCAATCCCAAGTTCTCAATAACTCACCCCCCCCCCCCACCCCAAACCCAAGTTCTCAATCCCTCTCCCAAACCCAAGTTCTCAATCCCCCTCCCAAGCCGAAGTTCTCAATCCCTCTCCCAAACCCAAGTTCTCAATCCCTCTCCCAAACCCAAGTTCTCAATCCCTCTCGCAAACCCAAGTTCTCAATCCCTCTCCCAAACACAAGTTCTCAATCCCTCTCCCAAACCCAAGTTCTCAATCCCTCTCCCAAACCCAAGTTCTCAATCCCTCTCCCAAACCCAAGTTCTCAATCCCACTCACAAACCCAAGTTCTCAATCCCTCTCCCAAACCCAAGTTCTCAATCCCTCTCCCAAACCCAAGTTCTCAATCCCTCTCCCAAACCCAAGTTATCAATCCCTCTCCCAAACCCAAGTTCCCAATCCCTCTCCCAAACCCAAGTTCTCAATCCCTCTCCCAAACCCAAGTTCTCAATACCTCACCCCCCCCCCCCCCACCCCCAAACCCAAGTTCTCAATCCCTCTCCCAAACCCAAGTTCTCTATCCCCCTCCCAAGCCCAAGTTCTCAATCCCTCTCCCAAACCCAAGTTCTCAATCCCCCTCCCAAGCCCAAGTTCTCAATCCCCCTCCCAAACCCAAGTTCTCAATCCCTCTCCCAAACCCAAGTTCTCAATCCCTCTCCCAAACCCAAGTTCTCAATACCTCACCCCCCCCCCCCCCCACCCCCAAACCCAAGTTCTCAATCCCTCTCCCAAACCCAAGTTCTCAATCCCTCTCCCAAACCCAAGTTCTCAATCCCTCTCCCAAACCCAAGTTCTCAATCCCTCTCGCAAACCCAAGTTCTCAATCCCTCTCCCAAACCCAAGTTCTCAATCCCCCTCCCAAACCCAAGTTCTCAATCCCCCTCCCAAACCCAAGTTCTCAATCCCTCTCCCAAACCCAAGTTCTCAATCCCTCTCGCAAACCCAAGGTCTCAATCCCTCTCCCAAACACAAGTTCTCAATCCCTCTCCCAAACCCAAGTTCTCAATCCCTCTCCCAAACCCAAGTTCTCAATCCCTCTCCCAAACCCAAGTTCTCAATCCCCCTCGCAAACACAAGTTCTCAATCCCTCTCCCAAACAGAAGTTCTCAATCCCTCTCCCAAACCCAAGTTCTCAATCCCTCTCCCAAACCCAAGTTCTCAATCCCTCTCCCAAACCCAAGTTCTCAATCCCCCTCGCAAACCCAAGTTCTCAATCCCTCTCCCAAACCCAAGTTCTCAATCCCTCTCCCAAACCCAAGTTCTCAATTCCTCTCGCAAACCCAAGTTCTCAATCCCTCTCCCAAACCCAAGTTCTCAATCCCTCTCCCAAACCCAAGTTCTCAATCCCTCTCCCAAACCCAAGTTCTCAATCCCTCTCCCAAACCCAAGTTCTCAATCCCTCTCCCAAACCCAAGTTCTCAATCCCTCTCCCAAACCCAAGTTCTCAATCCCTCTCCCAAACCCAAGTTCTCAATCCCCCTCGCAAACCCAAGTTCTCAATCCCTCTCCCAAACCCAAGTTCTCAATCCCTCTCCCAAACCCAAGTTCTCAATCCCCCTCGCAAACCCAAGTTCTCAATCCCTCTCCCAAACCCAAGTTCTCAATCCCTCTCCCAAACCCAAGTTCTCAATCCCTCTCCCAAACCCAAGTTCTCAATCCCCCTCCCAAGCCGAAGTTCTCAATCCCTCTCCCAAACCCAAGTTCTCAATCCCTCTCCCAAACCCAAGTTCTCAATTCCTCTCGCAAACCCAAGTTCTCAATCCCTCTCCCAAACACAAGTTCTCAATCCCTCTCCCAAACCCAAGTTCTCAATCCCTCTCCCAAACCCAAGTTCTCAATCCCTCTCCCAAACCCAAGTTCTCAATCCCACTCACAAACCCAAGTTCTCAATCCCTCTCCCAAACCCAAGTTCTCAATCCCTCTCCCAAACCCAAGTTCTCAATCCCTCTCCCAAACCCAAGTTATCAATCCCTCTCCCAAACCCAAGTTCCCAATCCCTCTCCCAAACCCAAGTTCTCAATCCCTCTCCCAAACCCAAGTTCTTAATACCTCACCCCCCCCCCCCACCCCCAAACCCAAGTTCTCAATCCCTCTCCCAAACCCAAGTTCTCTATCCCCCTCCCAAGCCCAAGGTCTCAATCCCTCTCCCAAACCCAAGTTCTCAATCCCCCTCCCAAGCCCAAGTTCTCAATCCCTCTCCCAAACCCAAGTTCTCAATCCCTCTCCCAAACCCAAGTTCTCAATCCCTCTCCCAAACCCAAGTTCTCAATCCCTCTCCCAAACCCAAGTTCTCAATCCCTCTCGCAAACCCAAGTTCTCAATCCCTCTCCCAAACCCAAGTTCTCAATCCCCCTCCCAAACCCAAGTTCTCAATCCCCCTCCCAAACCCAAGTTCTCAATCCCTCTCCCAAACCCAAGTTCTCAATCCCTCTCGCAAACCCAAGTTCTCAATCCCTCTCCCAAACAGAAGTTCTCAATCCCTCTCCCAAACCCAAGTTCTCAATCCCTCTCCCAAACCCAAGTTCTCAATCCCTCTCCCAAACCCAAGTTCTCAATCCCCCTCGCAAACCCAAGTTCTCAATCCCTCTCCCAAACCCAAGTTCTCAATCCCTCTCCCAAACCCAAGTTCTCAATCCCTCTCCCAAACCCAAGTTCTCAATCCCTCTCCCAAACCCAAGTTCCCAATCCCTCTCCCAAACCCAAGTTCTCAATCCCCCTCCCAAACCCAAGTTCTCAATAACTCACCCCCCCCCACCCCAAACCCAAGTTCTCAATCCCTCTCCCAAACCCAAGTTCTCAATCCCCCTCCCAAGCCGAAGTTCTCAATCCCTCTCCCAAACCCAAGTTCTCAATCCCTCTCCCAAACCCAAGTTCTCAATCCCTCTCGCAAACCCAAGTTCTCAATCCCTCTCCCAAACACAAGTTCTCAATCCCTCTCCCAAACCCAAGTTCTCAATCCCTCTCCCAAACCCAAGTTCTCAATCCCTCTCCCAAACACAAGTTCTCAATACCTCACCCCCCCCCCCCCCACCCCCAAACCCAAGTTCTCGATCCCTCTCCCAAACCCAAGTTCTCAATCCCCCTCCCAAGCCCAAGTTCTCAATCCCTCTCCCAAACCCAAGTTCTCAATCCCCCTCCCAAGCCCAAGTTCTCAATCCCCTCCCAAACCCAAGTTCTCAATCCCTCTCCCAACCCCAAGTTCTCCATCCCTCTCCCAAACCCAAGTTCTCAATCCCCCTCCCAAGCCAAAGTTCGCAATCCCTCTCCCAAACCCAAGTTCTCAATCCCCTCCCAAACCCAAGTTCTCAATCCCTCTCCCAAACCAAAGTTCTCAATCCCTCTCCCAAACCCAAGTTCTCAATCCCTCTCCCAAACCCAAGTTCTCAATCCCTCTCCCAAACCCAAGTTCTCAATCCCTCTCGCAAACCCAAGTTCTCAATCCCTCTCCCAAACCCAAGTTCTCAATCCCCCTCCCAAACCCAAGTTCTCAATCCCCCTCCCAAACCCAAGTTCTCAATCCCTCTCCCAAACCCAAGTTCTCAATCCCTCTCGCAAACCCAAGGTCTCAATCCCTCTCCCAAACACAAGTTCTCAATCCCTCTCCCAAACCCAAGTTCTCAATCCCTCTCCCAAACCCAAGTTCTCAATCCCTCTCCCAAACCCAAGTTCTCAATCCCCCTCGCAAACACAAGTTCTCAATCCCTCTCCCAAACAGAAGTTCTCAATCCCTCTCCCAAACCCAAGTTCTCAATCCCTCTCCCAAACCCAAGTTCTCAATCCCTCTCCCAAACCCAAGTTCTCAATCCCCCTCGCAAACCCAAGTTCTCAATCCCTCTCCCAAACCCAAGTTCTCAATCCCTCTCCCAAACCCAAGTTCTCAATTCCTCTCGCAAACCCAAGTTCTCAATCCCTCTCCCAAACCCAAGTTCTCAATCCCTCTCCCAAACCCAAGTTCTCAATCCCTCTCCCAAACCCAAGTTCTCAATCCCTCTCCCAAACCCAAGTTCTCAATCCCTCTCCCAAACCCAAGTTCTCAATCCCCCTCGCAAACCCAAGTTCTCAATCCCTCTCCCAAACCCAAGTTCTCAATCCCTCTCCCAAACCCAAGTTCTCAATCCCCCTCGCAAACCCAAGTTCTCAATCCCTCTCCCAAACCCAAGTTCTCAATCCCTCTCCCAAACCCAAGTTCTCAATCCCTCTCCCAAACCCAAGTTCTCAATCCCCCTCCCAAGCCGAAGTTCTCAATCCCTCTCCCAAACCCAAGTTCTCAATCCCTCTCCCAAACCCAAGTTCTCAATTCCTCTCGCAAACCCAAGTTCTCAATCCCTCTCCCAAACACAAGTTCTCAATCCCTCTCCCAAACCCAAGTTCTCAATCCCTCTCCCAAACCCAAGTTCTCAATCCCTCTCCCAAACCCAAGTTCTCAATCCCACTCACAAACCCAAGTTCTCAATCCCTCTCCCAAACCCAAGTTCTCAATCCCTCTCCCAAACCCAAGTTCTCAATCCCTCTCCCAAACCCAAGTTATCAATCCCTCTCCCAAACCCAAGTTCCCAATCCCTCTCCCAAACCCAAGTTCTCAATCCCTCTCCCAAACCCAAGTTCTTAATACCTCACCCCCCCCCCCACCCCCAAACCCAAGTTCTCAATCCCTCTCCCAAACCCAAGTTCTCTATCCCCCTCCCAAGCCCAAGGTCTCAATCCCTCTCCCAAACCCAAGTTCTCAATCCCCCTCCCAAGCCCAAGTTCTCAATCCCTCTCCCAAACCCAAGTTCTCAATCCCTCTCCCAAACCCAAGTTCTCAATCCCTCTCCCAAACCCAAGTTCTCAATCCCTCTCCCAAACCCAAGTTCTCAATCCCTCTCGCAAACCCAAGTTCTCAATCCCTCTCCCAAACCCAAGTTCTCAATCCCCCTCCCAAACCCAAGTTCTCAATCCCCCTCCCAAACCCAAGTTCTCAATCCCTCTCCCAAACCCAAGTTCTCAATCCCTCTCGCAAACCCAAGTTCTCAATCCCTCTCCCAAACAGAAGTTCTCAATCCCTCTCCCAAACCCAAGTTCTCAATCCCTCTCCCAAACCCAAGTTCTCAATCCCTCTCCCAAACCCAAGTTCTCAATCCCCCTCGCAAACCCAAGTTCTCAATCCCTCTCCCAAACCCAAGTTCTCAATCCCTCTCCCAAACCCAAGTTCTCAATCCCTCTCCCAAACCCAAGTTCTCAATCCCTCTCCCAAACCCAAGTTCCCAATCCCTCTCCCAAACCCAAGTTCTCAATCCCCCTCCCAAACCCAAGTTCTCAATAACTCACCCCCCCCCCCCACCCCAAACCCAAGTTCTCAATCCCTCTCCCAAACCCAAGTTCTCAATCCCCCTCCCAAGCTGAAGTTCTCAATCCCTCTCCCAAACCCAAGTTCTCAATCCCTCTCCCAAACCCAAGTTCTCAATCCCTCTCGCAAACCCAAGTTCTCAATCCCTCTCCCAAACACAAGTTCTCAATCCCTCTCCCAAACCCAAATTCTCAATCCCTCTCCCAAACCCAAGTTCTCAATCCCTCTCCCAAACCCAAGTTCTCAATCCCACTCACAAACCCAAGTTCTCAATCCCTCTCCCAAACCCAAGTTCTCAATCCCTCTCCCAAACCCAAGTTCTCAATCCCTCTCCCAAACCCAAGTTATCAATCCCTCTCCCAAACCCAAGTTCCCAATCCCTCTCCCAAACCCAAGTTCTCAATCCCTCTCCCAAACCCAAGTTCTTAATACCTCACCCCCCCCCCCCACCCCCAAACCCAAGTTCTCAATCCCTCTCCCAAACCCAAGTTCTCTATCCCCCTCCCAAGCCCAAGTTCTCAATCCCTCTCCCAAACCCAAGTTCTCAATCCCCCTCCCAAGCCCAAGTTCTCAATCCCTCTCCCAAACCCAAGTTCTCAATCCCTCTCCCAAACCCAATTTCCCAATCCCTCTCCCAAACCCAAGTTCTCAATCCCTCTCCCAAACCCAAGTTCTCAATACCTCACCCCCCCCCCCCCCACCCCCAAACCCAAGTTCTCAATCCCTCTCCCAAACCCAAGTTCTCAATCCCTCTCCCAAACCCAAGTTCTCAATCCCTCTCCCAAACCCAAGTTCTCAATCCCTCTCGCAAACCCAAGTTCTCAATCCCTCTCCCAAACCCAAGTTCTCAATCCCCCTCCCAAACCCAAGTTCTCAATCCCCCTCCCAAACCCAAGTTCTCAATCCCTCTCCCAAACCCAAGTTCTCAATCCCTCTCGCAAACCCAAGGTCTCAATCCCTCTCCCAAACACAAGTTCTCAATCCCTCTCCCAAACCCAAGTTCTCAATCCCTCTCCCAAACCCAAGTTCTCAATCCCTCTCCCAAACCCAAGTTCTCAATCCCCCTCGCAAACACAAGTTCTCAATCCCTCTCCCAAACAGAAGTTCTCAATCCCTCTCCCAAACCCAAGTTCTCAATCCCTCTCCCAAACCCAAGTTCTCAATCCCTCTCCCAAACCCAAGTTCTCAATCCCCCTCGCAAACCCAAGTTCTCAATCCCTCTCCCAAACCCAAGTTCTCAATCCCTCTCCCAAACCCAAGTTCTCAATTCCTCTCGCAAACCCAAGTTCTCAATCCCTCTCCCAAACCCAAGTTCTCAATCCCTCTCCCAAACCCAAGTTCTCAATCCCTCTCCCAAACCCAAGTTCTCAATCCCTCTCCCAAACCCAAGTTCTCAATCCCTCTCCCAAACCCAAGTTCTCAATCCCCCTCGCAAACCCAAGTTCTCAATCCCTCTCCCAAACCCAAGTTCTCAATCCCTCTCCCAAACCCAAGTTCTCAATCCCCCTCGCAAACCCAAGTTCTCAATCCCTCTCCCAAACCCAAGTTCTCAATCCCTCTCCCAAACCCAAGTTCTCAATCCCTCTCCCAAACCCAAGTTCTCAATCCCCCTCCCAAGCCGAAGTTCTCAATCCCTCTCCCAAACCCAAGTTCTCAATCCCTCTCCCAAACCCAAGTTCTCAATTCCTCTCGCAAACCCAAGTTCTCAATCCCTCTCCCAAACACAAGTTCTCAATCCCTCTCCCAAACCCAAGTTCTCAATCCCTCTCCCAAACCCAAGTTCTCAATCCCTCTCCCAAACCCAAGTTCTCAATCCCACTCACAAACCCAAGTTCTCAATCCCTCTCCCAAACCCAAGTTCTCAATCCCTCTCCCAAACCCAAGTTCTCAATCCCTCTCCCAAACCCAAGTTATCAATCCCTCTCCCAAACCCAAGTTCCCAATCCCTCTCCCAAACCCAAGTTCTCAATCCCTCTCCCAAACCCAAGTTCTTAATACCTCACCCCCCCCCCCCACCCCCAAACCCAAGTTCTCAATCCCTCTCCCAAACCCAAGTTCTCTATCCCCCTCCCAAGCCCAAGGTCTCAATCCCTCTCCCAAACCCAAGTTCTCAATCCCCCTCCCAAGCCCAAGTTCTCAATCCCTCTCCCAAACCCAAGTTCTCAATCCCTCTCCCAAACCCAAGTTCTCAATCCCTCTCCCAAACCCAAGTTCTCAATCCCTCTCCCAAACCCAAGTTCTCAATCCCTCTCGCAAACCCAAGTTCTCAATCCCTCTCCCAAACCCAAGTTCTCAATCCCCCTCCCAAACCCAAGTTCTCAATCCCCCTCCCAAACCCAAGTTCTCAATCCCTCTCCCAAACCCAAGTTCTCAATCCCTCTCGCAAACCCAAGTTCTCAATCCCTCTCCCAAACAGAAGTTCTCAATCCCTCTCCCAAACCCAAGTTCTCAATCCCTCTCCCAAACCCAAGTTCTCAATCCCTCTCCCAAACCCAAGTTCTCAATCCCTCTCCCAAACCCAAGTTCTCAATCCCTCTCCCAAACCCAAGTTCTCAATCCCTCTCCCAAACTCAAGTTCTCAATCCCTCTCCCAAACCCAAGTTCCCAATCCCTCTCCCAAACCCAAGTTCTCAATCCCCCTCCCAAACCCAAGTTCTCAATAACTCACCCCCCCCCCCACCCCAAACCCAAGTTCTCAATCCCTCTCCCAAACCCAAGTTCTCAATCCCCCTCCCAAGCCAAAGTTCTCAATCCCTCTCCCAAACCCAAGTTCTCAATCCCTCTCCCAAACCCAAGTTCTCAATCCCTCTCGCAAACCCAAGTTCTCAATCCCTCTCCCAAACACAAGTTCTCAATCCCTCTCCCAAACCCAAGTTCTCAATCCCTCTCCCAAACCCAAGTTCTCAATCCCTCTCCCAAACACAAGTTCTCAATACCTCACCCCCCCCCCCCCCCACCCCCAAACCCAAGTTCTCGATCCCTCTCCCAAACCCAAGTTCTCAATCCCCCTCCCAAGCCCAAGTTCTCAATCCCTCTCCCAAACCCAAGTTCTCAATCCCCCTCCCAAGCCCAAGTTCTCAATCCCCTCCCAAACCCAAGTTCTCAATCCCTCTCCCAACCCCAAGTTCTCCATCCCTCTCCCAAACCCAAGTTCTCAATCCCCCTCCCAAGCCAAAGTTCGCAATCCCTCTCCCAAACCCAAGTTCTCAATCCCCTCCCAAACCCAAGTTCTCAATCCCTCTCCCAAACCAAAGTTCTCAATCCCTCTCCCAAACCCAAGTTCTCAATCCCTCTCCCAAACCCAAGTTCTCAATCCCTCTCCCAAACCCAAGTTCTCAATCCCTCTCCCAAACCCAAGTTCTCAATCCCCCTCGCAAACCCAAGTTCTCAATCCCTCTCCCAAACCCAAGTTCTCAATCCCTCTCCCAAACCCAAGTTCTCAATCCCTCTCCCAAACCCAAGTTCTCAATCCCCCTCGCAAACCCAAGTTCTCAATCCCTCTCCCAAACCCAAGTTCTCAATCCCTCTCCCAAACCCAAGTTCTCAATTCCTCTCGCAAACCCAAGTTCTCAATCCCTCTCCCAAACCCAAGTTCTCAATCCCTCTCCCAAACCCAAGTTCTCAATCCCTCTCCCAAACCCAAGTTCTCAATCCCTCTCCCAAACCCAAGTTCTCAATCCCTCTCCCAAACCCAAGTTCTCAATCCCCCTCGCAAACCCAAGTTCTCAATCCCTCTCCCAAACCCAAGTTCTCAATCCCTCTCCCAAACCCAAGTTCTCAATCCCCCTCGCAAACCCAAGTTCTCAATCCCTCTCCCAAACCCAAGTTCTCAATCCCTCTCCCAAACCCAAGTTCTCAATCCCTCTCCCAAACCCAAGTTCTCAATCCCCCTCCCAAGCCGAAGTTCTCAATCCCTCTCCCAAACCCAAGTTCTCAATCCCTCTCCCAAACCCAAGTTCTCAATTCCTCTCGCAAACCCAAGTTCTCAATCCCTCTCCCAAACACAAGTTCTCAATCCCTCTCCCAAACCCAAGTTCTCAATCCCTCTCCCAAACCCAAGTTCTCAATCCCTCTCCCAAACCCAAGTTCTCAATCCCACTCACAAACCCAAGTTCTCAATCCCTCTCCCAAACCCAAGTTCTCAATCCCTCTCCCAAACCCAAGTTCTCAATCCCTCTCCCAAACCCAAGTTATCAATCCCTCTCCCAAACCCAAGTTCCCAATCCCTCTCCCAAACCCAAGTTCTCAATCCCTCTCCCAAACCCAAGTTCTTAATACCTCACCCCCCCCCCCCCACCCCCAAACCCAAGTTCTCAATCCCTCTCCCAAACCCAAGTTCTCTATCCCCCTCCCAAGCCCAAGGTCTCAATCCCTCTCCCAAACCCAAGTTCTCAATCCCCCTCCCAAGCCCAAGTTCTCAATCCCTCTCCCAAACCCAAGTTCTCAATCCCTCTCCCAAACCCAAGTTCTCAATCCCTCTCCCAAACCCAAGTTCTCAATCCCTCTCCCAAACCCAAGTTCTCAATCCCTCTCGCAAACCCAAGTTCTCAATCCCTCTCCCAAACCCAAGTTCTCAATCCCCCTCCCAAACCCAAGTTCTCAATCCCCCTCCCAAACCCAAGTTCTCAATCCCTCTCCCAAACCCAAGTTCTCAATCCCTCTCGCAAACCCAAGTTCTCAATCCCTCTACCAAACAGAAGTTCTCAATCCCTCTCCCAAACCCAAGTTCTCAATCCCTCTCCCAAACCCAAGTTCTCAATCCCTCTCCCAAACCCAAGTTCTCAATCCCCCTCGCAAACCCAAGTTCTCAATCCCTCTCCCAAACCCAAGTTCTCAATCCCTCTCCCAAACCCAAGTTCTCAATCCCTCTCCCAAACCCAAGTTCTCAATCCCTCTCCCAAACCCAAGTTCCCAATCCCTCTCCCAAACCCAAGTTCTCAATCCCCCTCCCAAACCCAAGTTCTCAATAACTCACCCCCCCCCCCCCACCCCAAACCCAAGTTCTCAATCCCTCTCCCAAACCCAAGTTCTCAATCCCCCTCCCAAGCTGAAGTTCTCAATCCCTCTCCCAAACCCAAGTTCTCAATCCCTCTCCCAAACCCAAGTTCTCAATCCCTCTCGCAAACCCAAGTTCTCAATCCCTCTCCCAAACACAAGTTCTCAATCCCTCTCCCAAACCCAAATTCTCAATCCCTCTCCCAAACCCAAGTTCTCAATCCCTCTCCCAAACCCAAGTTCTCAATCCCACTCACAAACCCAAGTTCTCAATCCCTCTCCCAAACCCAAGTTCTCAATCCCTCTCCCAAACCCAAGTTCTCAATCCCTCTCCCAAACCCAAGTTATCAATCCCTCTCCCAAACCCAAGTTCCCAATCCCTCTCCCAAACCCAAGTTCTCAATCCCTCTCCCAAACCCAAGTTCTTAATACCTCACCCCCCCCCCCCACCCCCAAACCCAAGTTCTCAATCCCTCTCCCAAACCCAAGTTCTCTATCCCCCTCCCAAGCCCAAGTTCTCAATCCCTCTCCCAAACCCAAGTTCTCAATCCCCCTCCCAAGCCCAAGTTCTCAATCCCTCTCCCAAACCCAAGTTCTCAATCCCTCTCCCAAACCCAATTTCCCAATCCCTCTCCCAAACCCAAGTTCTCAATCCCTCTCCCAAACCCAAGTTCTCAATACCTCACCCCCCCCCCCCCACCCCCACACCCAAGTTCTCGATCCCTCTCCCAAACCCAAGTTCTCAATCCCCCTCCCAAGCCCAAGTTCTCAATCCCTCTCCCAAACCCAAGTTCTCAATCCCCCTCCCAAGCCCAAGTTCTCAATCCCCCTCCCAAACCCAAGTTCTCAATCCCTCTCCCAAGCCCAAGTTCTCCATCCCTCTCCGAAACCCAAGTTCTCAATCCCCCTCCCAAGCCAAAGTTCTCAATCCCTCTCCCAAACCCAAGTTCTCAATCCCCTCCCAAACCCAAGTTCTCAATCCCTCTCCCAAACCAAAGTTCTCAATCCCTCTCCCAAACCCAAGTTCTCAATCCCTCTCCCAAACCCAAGTTCTCAATCCCTCTCCCAAACCCAAGTTCTCAATCCCTCTCGCAAACCCAAGTTCTCAATCCCTCCCCCAAACCCAAGTTCTCAATCCCCCTCCCAAACCCAAGTTCTCAATCCCCCTCCCAAACCCAAGTTCTCAATCCCTCTCCCAAACCCAAGTTCTCAATCCCTCTCGCAAACCCAAGTTCTCAATCCCTCTCCCAAACAGAAGTTCTCAATCCCTCTCCCAAACCCAAGTTCTCAATCCCTCTCCCAAACCCAAGTTCTCAATCCCTCTCCCAAACCCAAGTTCTCAATCCCCCTCGCAAACCCAAGTTCTCAATCCCTCTCCCAAACCCAAGTTCTCAATCCCTCTCCCAAACCCAAGTTCTCAATCCCTCTCCCAAACCCAAGTTCTCAATCCCTCTCCCAAACCCAAGTTCCCAATCCCTCTCCCAAACCCAAGTTCTCAATCCCTCTCCCAATCCCAAGTTCTCAATAACTCACCCCCCCCCCACCCCAAACCCAAGTTCTCAATCCCTCTCCCAAACCCAAGTTCTCAATCCCCCTCCCAAGCCGAAGTTCTCAATCCCTCTCCCAAACCCAAGTTCTCAATCCCTCTCCCAAACCCAAGTTCTCAATCCCTCTCGCAAACCCAAGTTCTCAATCCCTCTCCCAAACACAAGTTCTCAATCCCTCTCCCAAACCCAAGTTCTCAATCCCTCTCCCAAACCCAAGTTCTCAATCCCTCTCCCAAACCCAAGTTCTCAATCCCACTCACAAACCCAAGTTCTCAATCCCTCTCCCAAACCCAAGTTCTCAATCCCTCTCCCAAACCCAAGTTCTCAATCCCTCTCCCAAACCCAAGTTATCAATCCCTCTCCCAAACCCAAGTTCCCAATCCCTCTCCCAAACCCAAGTTCTCAATCCCTCTCCCAAACCCAAGTTCTCAATACCTCACCCCCCCCCCCCCCCACCCCCAAACCCAAGTTCTCAATCCCTCTCCCAAACCCAAGTTCTCTATCCCCCTCCCAAGCCCAAGTTCTCAATCCCTCTCCCAAACCCAAGTTCTCAATCCCCCTCCCAAGCCCAAGTTCTCAATCCCCCTCCCAAACCCAAGTTCTCAATCCCTCTCCCAAACCCAAGTTCTCAATCCCTCTCCCAAACCCAAGTTCTCAATACCTCACCCCCCCCCCCCCCCACCCCCAAACCCAAGTTCTCAATCCCTCTCCCAAACCCAAGTTCTCAATCCCCCTCCCAAACCCAAGTTATCAATCCCCCTCCCAAGCCCAAGTTCTCAATCCCCCTCCCAAACCCAAGTTCTCAATCCCTCTCCCAAACCCAAGTTCTCAATCCCTCTCGCAAACCCAAGTTCTCAATCCCTCTCCCAAACCCAAGTTCTCAATCCCTCTCCCAAACCCAAGTTCTCAATCCCTCTCCCAAACCCAAGTTCTCAATCCCTCACCCACCCCAAACCCAAGTTCTCAATCCCTCTCCCAAACCCAAGTTCTCAATCCCTCTCCCAAACCCAAGTTCTCAATCCCTCTCGCACACCCAAGTTCTCAATCCCTCTCCCAAACACAAGTTCTCAATCCCTCTCCCAAACCCAAGTTCTCAATCCTTCTCCCAAACCCAAGTTCTCAATCCCTCTCCCAAACCCCAGTTCTCAATCCCCCTCGCAAACCCAAGTTCTCAATCCCTCTCCCAAACCCAAGTTCTCAATCCCCCTCCCAAGCCGAAGTTCTCAATCCCTCTCCCAAACCCAAGTTCTCAATCCCTCTCCCAAACCCAAGTTCTCAATTCCTCTCGCAAACCCAAGTTCTCAATCCCTCTCCCAAACACAAGTTCTCAATCCCTCTCCCAAACCCAAGTTCTCAATCCCTCTCCCAAACCCAAGTTCTCAATCCCTCTCCCAAACCCAAGTTCTCAATCCCACTCACAAACCCAAGTTCTCAATCCCTCTCCCAAACCCAAGTTCTCAATCCCTCTCCCAAACCCAAGTTCTCAATCCCTCTCCCAAACCCAAGTTATCAATCCCTCTCCCAAACCCAAGTTCCCAATCCCTCTCCCAAACCCAAGTTCTCAATCCCTCTCCCAAACCCAAGTTCTTAATACCTCACCCCCCCCCCCACCCCCAAACCCAAGTTCTCAATCCCTCTCCCAAACCCAAGTTCTCTATCCCCCTCCCAAGCCCAAGGTCTCAATCCCTCTCCCAAACCCAAGTTCTCAATCCCCCTCCCAAGCCCAAGTTCTCAATCCCTCTCCCAAACCCAAGTTCTCAATCCCTCTCCCAAACCCAAGTTCTCAATCCCTCTCCCAAACCCAAGTTCTCAATCCCTCTCCCAAACCCAAGTTCTCAATCCCTCTCGCAAACCCAAGTTCTCAATCCCTCTCCCAAACCCAAGTTCTCAATCCCCCTCCCAAACCCAAGTTCTCAATCCCCCTCCCAAACCCAAGTTCTCAATCCCTCTCCCAAACCCAAGTTCTCAATCCCTCTCGCAAACCCAAGTTCTCAATCCCTCTCCCAAACAGAAGTTCTCAATCCCTCTCCCAAACCCAAGTTCTCAATCCCTCTCCCAAACCCAAGTTCTCAATCCCTCTCCCAAACCCAAGTTCTCAATCCCCCTCGCAAACCCAAGTTCTCAATCCCTCTCCCAAACCCAAGTTCTCAATCCCTCTCCCAAACCCAAGTTCTCAATCCCTCTCCCAAACCCAAGTTCTCAATCCCTCTCCCAAACCCAAGTTCCCAATCCCTCTCCCAAACCCAAGTTCTCAATCCCCCTCCCAAACCCAAGTTCTCAATAACTCACCCCCCCCCCCACCCCAAACCCAAGTTCTCAATCCCTCTCCCAAACCCAAGTTCTCAATCCCCCTCCCAAGCTGAAGTTCTCAATCCCTCTCCCAAACCCAAGTTCTCAATCCCTCTCCCAAACCCAAGTTCTCAATCCCTCTCGCAAACCCAAGTTCTCAATCCCTCTCCCAAACACAAGTTCTCAATCCCTCTCCCAAACCCAAATTCTCAATCCCTCTCCCAAACCCAAGTTCTCAATCCCTCTCCCAAACCCAAGTTCTCAATCCCACTCACAAACCCAAGTTCTCAATCCCTCTCCCAAACCCAAGTTCTCAATCCCTCTCCCAAACCCAAGTTCTCAATCCCTCTCCCAAACCCAAGTTATCAATCCCTCTCCCAAACCCAAGTTCCCAATCCCTCTCCCAAACCCAAGTTCTCAATCCCTCTCCCAAACCCAAGTTCTTAATACCTCACCCCCCCCCCCCACCCCCAAACCCAAGTTCTCAATCCCTCTCCCAAACCCAAGTTCTCTATCCCCCTCCCAAGCCCAAGTTCTCAATCCCTCTCCCAAACCCAAGTTCTCAATCCCCCTCCCAAGCCCAAGTTCTCAATCCCTCTCCCAAACCCAAGTTCTCAATCCCTCTCCCAAACCCAATTTCCCAATCCCTCTCCCAAACCCAAGTTCTCAATCCCTCTCCCAAACCCAAGTTCTCAATACCTCACCCCCCCCCCCCCCCCACCCCCAAACCCAAGTTCTCAATCCCTCTCCCAAACCCAAGTTCTCAATCCCTCTCCCAAACCCAAGTTCTCAATCCCTCTCCCAAACCCAAGTTCTCAATCCCTCTCGCAAACCCAAGTTCTCAATCCCTCTCCCAAACCCAAGTTCTCAATCCCCCTCCCAAACCCAAGTTCTCAATCCCCCTCCCAAACCCAAGTTCTCAATCCCTCTCCCAAACCCAAGTTCTCAATCCCTCTCGCAAACCCAAGGTCTCAATCCCTCTCCCAAACACAAGTTCTCAATCCCTCTCCCAAACCCAAGTTCTCAATCCCTCTCCCAAACCCAAGTTCTCAATCCCTCTCCCAAACCCAAGTTCTCAATCCCCCTCGCAAACACAAGTTCTCAATCCCTCTCCCAAACAGAAGTTCTCAATCCCTCTCCCAAACCCAAGTTCTCAATCCCTCTCCCAAACCCAAGTTCTCAATCCCTCTCCCAAACCCAAGTTCTCAATCCCCCTCGCAAACCCAAGTTCTCAATCCCTCTCCCAAACCCAAGTTCTCAATCCCTCTCCCAAACCCAAGTTCTCAATTCCTCTCGCAAACCCAAGTTCTCAATCCCTCTCCCAAACCCAAGTTCTCAATCCCTCTCCCAAACCCAAGTTCTCAATCCCTCTCCCAAACCCAAGTTCTCAATCCCTCTCCCAAACCCAAGTTCTCAATCCCTCTCCCAAACCCAAGTTCTCAATCCCCCTCGCAAACCCAAGTTCTCAATCCCTCTCCCAAACCCAAGTTCTCAATCCCTCTCCCAAACCCAAGTTCTCAATCCCCCTCGCAAACCCAAGTTCTCAATCCCTCTCCCAAACCCAAGTTCTCAATCCCTCTCCCAAACCCAAGTTCTCAATCCCTCTCCCAAACCCAAGTTCTCAATCCCCCTCCCAAGCCGAAGTTCTCAATCCCTCTCCCAAACCCAAGTTCTCAATCCCTCTCCCAAACCCAAGTTCTCAATTCCTCTCGCAAACCCAAGTTCTCAATCCCTCTCCCAAACACAAGTTCTCAATCCCTCTCCCAAACCCAAGTTCTCAATCCCTCTCCCAAACCCAAGTTCTCAATCCCTCTCCCAAACCCAAGTTCTCAATCCCACTCACAAACCCAAGTTCTCAATCCCTCTCCCAAACCCAAGTTCTCAATCCCTCTCCCAAACCCAAGTTCTCAATCCCTCTCCCAAACCCAAGTTATCAATCCCTCTCCCAAACCCAAGTTCCCAATCCCTCTCCCAAACCCAAGTTCTCAATCCCTCTCCCAAACCCAAGTTCTTAATACCTCACCCCCCCCCCCCACCCCCAAACCCAAGTTCTCAATCCCTCTCCCAAACCCAAGTTCTCTATCCCCCTCCCAAGCCCAAGGTCTCAATCCCTCTCCCAAACCCAAGTTCTCAATCCCCCTCCCAAGCCCAAGTTCTCAATCCCTCTCCCAAACCCAAGTTCTCAATCCCTCTCCCAAACCCAAGTTCTCAATCCCTCTCCCAAACCCAAGTTCTCAATCCCTCTCCCAAACCCAAGTTCTCAATCCCTCTCGCAAACCCAAGTTCTCAATCCCTCTCCCAAACCCAAGTTCTCAATCCCCCTCCCAAACCCAAGTTCTCAATCCCCCTCCCAAACCCAAGTTCTCAATCCCTCTCCCAAACCCAAGTTCTCAATCCCTCTCGCAAACCCAAGTTCTCAATCCCTCTCCCAAACAGAAGTTCTCAATCCCTCTCCCAAACCCAAGTTCTCAATCCCTCTCCCAAACCCAAGTTCTCAATCCCTCTCCCAAACCCAAGTTCTCAATCCCTCTCCCAAACCCAAGTTCTCAATCCCTCTCCCAAACCCAAGTTCTCAATCCCTCTCCCAAACTCAAGTTCTCAATCCCTCTCCCAAACCCAAGTTCCCAATCCCTCTCCCAAACCCAAGTTCTCAATCCCCCTCCCAAACCCAAGTTCTCAATAACTCACCCCCCCCCCCACCCCAAACCCAAGTTCTCAATCCCTCTCCCAAACCCAAGTTCTCAATCCCCCTCCCAAGCCAAAGTTCTCAATCCCTCTCCCAAACCCAAGTTCTCAATCCCTCTCCCAAACCCAAGTTCTCAATCCCTCTCGCAAACCCAAGTTCTCAATCCCTCTCCCAAACACAAGTTCTCAATCCCTCTCCCAAACCCAAGTTCTCAATCCCTCTCCCAAACCCAAGTTCTCAATCCCTCTCCCAAACACAAGTTCTCAATACCTCACCCCCCCCCCCCCCACCCCCAAACCCAAGTTCTCGATCCCTCTCCCAAACCCAAGTTCTCAATCCCCCTCCCAAGCCCAAGTTCTCAATCCCTCTCCCAAACCCAAGTTCTCAATCCCCCTCCCAAGCCCAAGTTCTCAATCCCCTCCCAAACCCAAGTTCTCAATCCCTCTCCCAACCCCAAGTTCTCCATCCCTCTCCCAAACCCAAGTTCTCAATCCCCCTCCCAAGCCAAAGTTCGCAATCCCTCTCCCAAACCCAAGTTCTCAATCCCCTCCCAAACCCAAGTTCTCAATCCCTCTCCCAAACCAAAGTTCTCAATCCCTCTCCCAAACCCAAGTTCTCAATCCCTCTCCCAAACCCAAGTTCTCAATCCCTCTCCCAAACCCAAGTTCTCAATCCCTCTCCCAAACCCAAGTTCTCAATCCCCCTCGCAAACCCAAGTTCTCAATCCCTCTCCCAAACCCAAGTTCTCAATCCCTCTCCCAAACCCAAGTTCTCAATCCCTCTCCCAAACCCAAGTTCTCAATCCCCCTCGCAAAC
Source organism: Myxine glutinosa (assembly GCF_964187855.1). NCBI lineage: Eukaryota > Metazoa > Chordata > Myxini > Myxiniformes > Myxinidae > Myxine > Myxine glutinosa. Next base: position 36,369,891 of record NC_136266.1, on the reverse strand, counting down.
CCAAGTTCTCAATCCCTCTCCCAAACCCAAGTTCTCAATCCCTCTCCCAAACCCAAGTTCTCAATTCCTCTCGCAAACCCAAGTTCTCAATCCCTCTCCCAAACCCAAGTTCTCAATCCCTCTCCCAAACCCAAGTTCTCAATCCCTCTCCCAAACCCAAGTTCTCAATCCCTCTCCCAAACCCAAGTTCTCAATCCCTCTCCCAAACCCAAGTTCTCAATCCCCCTCGCAAACCCAAGTTCTCAATCCCTCTCCCAAACCCAAGTTCTCAATCCCTCTCCCAAACCCAAGTTCTCAATCCCCCTCGCAAACCCAAGTTCTCAATCCCTCTCCCAAACCCAAGTTCTCAATCCCTCTCCCAAACCCAAGTTCTCAATCCCTCTCCCAAACCCAAGTTCTCAATCCCCCTCCCAAGCCGAAGTTCTCAATCCCTCTCCCAAACCCAAGTTCTCAATCCCTCTCCCAAACCCAAGTTCTCAATTCCTCTCGCAAACCCAAGTTCTCAATCCCTCTCCCAAACACAAGTTCTCAATCCCTCTCCCAAACCCAAGTTCTCAATCCCTCTCCCAAACCCAAGTTCTCAATCCCTCTCCCAAACCCAAGTTCTCAATCCCACTCACAAACCCAAGTTCTCAATCCCTCTCCCAAACCCAAGTTCTCAATCCCTCTCCCAAACCCAAGTTCTCAATCCCTCTCCCAAACCCAAGTTATCAATCCCTCTCCCAAACCCAAGTTCCCAATCCCTCTCCCAAACCCAAGTTCTCAATCCCTCTCCCAAACCCAAGTTCTTAATACCTCACCCCCCCCCCCCCACCCCCAAACCCAAGTTCTCAATCCCTCTCCCAAACCCAAGTTCTCTATCCCCCTCCCAAGCCCAAGGTCTCAATCCCTCTCCCAAACCCAAGTTCTCAATCCCCCTCCCAAGCCCAAGTTCTCAATCCCTCTCCCAAACCCAAGTTCTCAATCCCTCTCCCAAACCCAAGTTCTCAATCCCTCTCCCAAACCCAAGTTCTCAATCCCTCTCCCAAACCCAAGTTCTCAATCCCTCTCGCAAACCCAAGTTCTCAATCCCTCTCCCAAACCCAAGTTCTCAATCCCCCTCCCAAACCCAAGTTCTCAATCCCCCTCCCAAACCCAAGTTCTCAATCCCTCTCCCAAACCCAAGTTCTCAATCCCTCTCGCAAACCCAAGTTCTCAATCCCTCTACCAAACAGAAGTTCTCAATCCCTCTCCCAAACCCAAGTTCTCAATCCCTCTCCCAAACCCAAGTTCTCAATCCCTCTCCCAAACCCAAGTTCTCAATCCCCCTCGCAAACCCAAGTTCTCAATCCCTCTCCCAAACCCAAGTTCTCAATCCCTCTCCCAAACCCAAGTTCTCAATCCCTCTCCCAAACCCAAGTTCTCAATCCCTCTCCCAAACCCAAGTTCCCAATCCCTCTCCCAAACCCAAGTTCTCAATCCCCCTCCCAAACCCAAGTTCTCAATAACTCACCCCCCCCCCCCCCACCCCAAACCCAAGTTCTCAATCCCTCTCCCAAACCCAAGTTCTCAATCCCCCTCCCAAGCTGAAGTTCTCAATCCCTCTCCCAAACCCAAGTTCTCAATCCCTCTCCCAAACCCAAGTTCTCAATCCCTCTCGCAAACCCAAGTTCTCAATCCCTCTCCCAAACACAAGTTCTCAATCCCTCTCCCAAACCCAAATTCTCAATCCCTCTCCCAAACCCAAGTTCTCAATCCCTCTCCCAAACCCAAGTTCTCAATCCCACTCACAAACCCAAGTTCTCAATCCCTCTCCCAAACCCAAGTTCTCAATCCCTCTCCCAAACCCAAGTTCTCAATCCCTCTCCCAAACCCAAGTTATCAATCCCTCTCCCAAACCCAAGTTCCCAATCCCTCTCCCAAACCCAAGTTCTCAATCCCTCTCCCAAACCCAAGTTCTTAATACCTCACCCCCCCCCCCCACCCCCAAACCCAAGTTCTCAATCCCTCTCCCAAACCCAAGTTCTCTATCCCCCTCCCAAGCCCAAGTTCTCAATCCCTCTCCCAAACCCAAGTTCTCAATCCCCCTCCCAAGCCCAAGTTCTCAATCCCTCTCCCAAACCCAAGTTCTCAATCCCTCTCCCAAACCCAATTTCCCAATCCCTCTCCCAAACCCAAGTTCTCAATCCCTCTCCCAAACCCAAGTTCTCAATACCTCACCCCCCCCCCCCCACCCCCACACCCAAGTTCTCGATCCCTCTCCCAAACCCAAGTTCTCAATCCCCCTCCCAAGCCCAAGTTCTCAATCCCTCTCCCAAACCCAAGTTCTCAATCCCCCTCCCAAGCCCAAGTTCTCAATCCCCCTCCCAAACCCAAGTTCTCAATCCCTCTCCCAAGCCCAAGTTCTCCATCCCTCTCCGAAACCCAAGTTCTCAATCCCCCTCCCAAGCCAAAGTTCTCAATCCCTCTCCCAAACCCAAGTTCTCAATCCCCTCCCAAACCCAAGTTCTCAATCCCTCTCCCAAACCAAAGTTCTCAATCCCTCTCCCAAACCCAAGTTCTCAATCCCTCTCCCAAACCCAAGTTCTCAATCCCTCTCCCAAACCCAAGTTCTCAATCCCTCTCGCAAACCCAAGTTCTCAATCCCTCCCCCAAACCCAAGTTCTCAATCCCCCTCCCAAACCCAAGTTCTCAATCCCCCTCCCAAACCCAAGTTCTCAATCCCTCTCCCAAACCCAAGTTCTCAATCCCTCTCGCAAACCCAAGTTCTCAATCCCTCTCCCAAACAGAAGTTCTCAATCCCTCTCCCAAACCCAAGTTCTCAATCCCTCTCCCAAACCCAAGTTCTCAATCCCTCTCCCAAACCCAAGTTCTCAATCCCCCTCGCAAACCCAAGTTCTCAATCCCTCTCCCAAACCCAAGTTCTCAATCCCTCTCCCAAACCCAAGTTCTCAATCCCTCTCCCAAACCCAAGTTCTCAATCCCTCTCCCAAACCCAAGTTCCCAATCCCTCTCCCAAACCCAAGTTCTCAATCCCTCTCCCAATCCCAAGTTCTCAATAACTCACCCCCCCCCCCCCACCCCAAACCCAAGTTCTCAATCCCTCTCCCAAACCCAAGTTCTCAATCCCCCTCCCAAGCCGAAGTTCTCAATCCCTCTCCCAAACCCAAGTTCTCAATCCCTCTCCCAAACCCAAGTTCTCAATCCCTCTCGCAAACCCAAGTTCTCAATCCCTCTCCCAAACACAAGTTCTCAATCCCTCTCCCAAACCCAAGTTCTCAATCCCTCTCCCAAACCCAAGCTCTCAATCCCTCTCCCAAACCCAAGTTCTCAATCCCACTCACAAACCCAAGTTCTCAATCCCTCTCCCAAACCCAAGTTCTCAATCCCTCTCCCAAACCCAAGTTCTCAATCCCTCTCCCAAACCCAAGTTATCAATCCCTCTCCCAAACCCAAGTTCCCAATCCCTCTCCCAAACCCAAGTTCTCAATCCCTCTCCCAAACCCAAGTTCTCAATACCTCACCCCCCCCCCCCCCCACCCCCAAACCCAAGTTCTCAATCCCTCTCCCAAACCCAAGTTCTCTATCCCCCTCCCAAGCCCAAGTTCTCAATCCCTCTCCCAAACCCAAGTTCTCAATCCCCCTCCCAAGCCCAAGTTCTCAATCCCCCTCCCAAACCCAAGTTCTCAATCCCTCTCCCAAACCCAAGTTCTCAATCCCTCTCCCAAACCCAAGTTCTCAATACCTCACCCCCCCCCCCCACCCCCAAACCCAAGTTCTCAATCCCTCTCCCAAACCCAAGTTCTCAATCCCCCTCCCAAACCCAAGTTATCAATCCCCCTCCCAAGCCCAAGTTCTCAATCCCCCTCCCAAACCCAAGTTCTCAATCCCTCTCCCAAACCCAAGTTCTCAATCCCTCTCGCAAACCCAAGTTCTCAATCCCTCTCCCAAACCCAAGTTCTCAATCCCTCTCCCAAACCCAAGTTCTCAATCCCTCTCCCAAACCCAAGTTCTCAATCCCTCACCCACCCCAAACCCAAGTTCTCAATCCCTCTCCCAAACCCAAGTTCTCAATCCCTCTCCCAAACCCAAGTTCTCAATCCCTCTCGCACACCCAAGTTCTCAATCCCTCTCCCAAACACAAGTTCTCAATCCCTCTCCCAAACCCAAGTTCTCAATCCTTCTCCCAAACCCAAGTTCTCAATCCCTCTCCCAAACCCCAGTTCTCAATCCCCCTCGCAAACCCAAGTTCTCAATCCCTCTCCCAAACCCAAGTTCTCAATCCCTCTCCCAAACCCAAGTTCTCAATCCCTCTCGCAAACCCAAGTTCTCAATCCCTCTCCCAAACACAAGTTCTCAATCCCTCTCCCAAACCCAAGTTATCAATCCCTCTCCCAAACCCAAGTTCTCAATCCCTCTCACAAACCCAAGTTCTCAATCCCACTCACAAACCCAAGTTCTCAATCCCTCTCCCAAACCCAAGTTCTCAATCCCTCTCCCAAACCCAAGTTCTCAATCCCTCTCGCAAACCCAAGTTCTCAATCCCTCTCCCAAACACAAGTTCTCAATCCCTCTCCCAAACCCAAGTTCTCAATCCCTCTCCCAAACCCAAGTTCTCAATCCCTCTCACAAACCCAAGTTCTCAATCCCTCTCCCAAACCCAAGTTCTCAATCCCTCTCCCAAACCCAAGTTCTCAATCCCTCTCCCAAACCCAAGTTCTCAATCCCCCTCGCAAACCCAAGTTCTCAATCCCTCTCCCAAACCCAAGTTCTCAATCCCTCTCCCAAACCCAAGTTCTCAATCCCTCTCCCAAACCCAAGTTCTCAATCCCTCTCCCAAACCCAAGTTCCCAATCCCTCTCCCAAACCCAAGTTCTCAATCCCTCTCCCAAACCCAAGTTCTCAATAACTCACCCCCACCCCCACCCCAAACCCAAGTTCTCAATCCCTCTCCCAAACCCAAGTTCTCAATCCCCCTCCCAAGCCGAAGTTCTCAATCCCTCTCCCAAACCCAAGTTCTCAATCCCTCTCCCAAACCCAAGTTCTCAATCCCTCTCGCAAACCCAAGTTCTCAATCCCTCTCCCAAACACAAGTTCTCAATCCCTCTCCCAAACCCAAGTTCTCAATCCCTCTCCCAAACCCAAGTTCTCAATCCCTCTCCCAAACCCAAGTTCTCAATCCCACTCACAAACCCAAGTTCTCAATCCCTCTCCCAAACCCAAGTTCTCAATCCCTCTCTCAAACCCAAGATCTCAATCCCTCTCCCAAACCCAAGTTATCAATCCCTCTCCCAAACCCAAGTTCCCAATCCCTCTCCCAAACCCAAGTTCTCAATCCCTCTCCCAAACCCAAGTTCTCAATACCTCACCCCCCCCCCCCCACCCCCAAACCCAAGTTCTCAATCCCTCTCCCAAACCCAAGTTCTCTATCCCCCTCCCAAGCCCAAGTTCTCAATCCCTCTCCCAAACCCAAGTTCTCAATCCCCCTCCCAAGCCCAAGTTCTCAATCCCCCTCCCAAACCCAAGTTCTCAATCCCTCTCCCAAGCCCAAGTTCTCCATCCCTCTCCCAAACCCAAGTTCTCAATCCCTCTCCCAAACCCAAGTTCTCAATACCTCACCCCCCCCCCCCCCCACCCCCAAACCCAAGTTCTCAATCCCTCTCCCAAACCCAAGTTCTCAATCCCCCTCCCAAACCCAAGTTCTCAATCCCCCTCCCAAGCCCAAGTTCTCAATCCCCCTCCCAAACCCAAGTTCTCAATCCCTCTCCCAAACCCAAGTTCTCAATCCCTCTCGCAAACCCAAGTTCTCAATCCCTCTCCCAAACCCAAGTTCTCAATCCCTCTCCCAAACCCAAGTTCTCAATCCCTCTCCCAAACCCAAGTTCTCAATCCCTCACCCACCCCAAACCCAAGTTCTCAATCCCTCTCCCAAACCCAAGTTCTCAATCCCTCTCCCAAACCCAAGTTCTCAATCCCTCTCGCACACCCAAGTTCTCAATCCCTCTCCCAAACACAAGTTCTCAATCCCTCTCCCAAACCCAAGTTCTCAATCCCTCTCCCAAACCCAAGTTCTCAATCCCTCTCCCAAACCCCAGTTCTCAATCCCCCTCGCAAACCCAAGTTCTCAATCCCTCTCCCAAACCCAAGTTCTCAATCCCTCTCCCAAACCCAAGTTCTCAATCCCTCTCGCAAACCCAAGTTCTCAATCCCTCTCCCAAACACAAGTTCTCAATCCCTCTCCCAAACCCAAGTTCTCAATCCCTCTCCCAAACCCAAGTTCTCAATCCCTCTCCCAAACCCAAGTTCTCAATCCCTCTCACAAACCCAAGTTCTCAATCCCTCTCCCAAACCCAAGTTCTCAATCCCTCTCCCAAACCGAAGTTCTCAATCCCTCTCCCAAACCGAAGTTCTCAATCCCTCTCCCAAACCCAAGTTCTCAATCCCTCTCCCAAACCCAATTTCCCAATCCCTCTCCCAAACCCAAGTTCTCAATCCCTCTCCCAAACCCAAGTTCTCAATACCTCACCCCCCCCCACCCCCACACCCAAGTTCTCGATCCCTCTCCCAAACCCAAGTTCTCAATCCCCCTCCCAAGCCCAAGTTCTCAATCCCTCTCCCAAACCCAAGTTCTCAATCCCCCTCCCAAGCCCAAGTTCTCAATCCCCCTCCCAAACCCAAGTTCTCAATCCCTCTCGCAAGCCCAAGTTCTCCATCCCTCTCCCAAACCCAAGTTCTCAATCCCCCTCCCAAGCCAAAGTTCTCAATCCCTCTCCCAAACCCAAGTTCTCAATCCCCTCCCAAACCCAAGTTCTCAATCCCTCTCCCAAACCAAAGTTCTCAATCCCTCTCCCAAACCCAAGTTCTCAATCCCTCTCCCAAACCCAAGTTCTCAATCCCTCTCCCAAACCCAAGTTCTCAATCCCTCTCGCAAACCCAAGTTCTCAATCCCTCTCCCAAACCCAAGTTCTCAATCCCCCTCCCAAACCCAAGTTCTCAATCCCCCTCCCAAACCCAAGTTCTCAATCCCTCTCCCAAACCCAAGTTCTCAATCCCTCTCGCAAACCCAAGTTCTCAATCCCTCTCCCAAACAGAAGTTCTCAATCCCTCTCCCAAACCCAAGTTCTCAATCCCTCTCCCAAACCCAAGTTCTCAATCCCTCTCCCAAACCCAAGTTCTCAATCCCCCTCGCAAACCCAAGTGCTCAATCCCTCTCCCAAACCCAAGTTCTCAATCCCTCTCCCAAACCCAAGTTCTCAATCCCTCTCCCAAACCCAAGTTCTCAATCCCTCTCCCAAACCCAAGTTCTCAATCCCTCTCCCAAACCCAAGTTCTCAATAACTCACCCCCCCCCCCCACCCCAAACCCAAGTTCTCAATCCCTCTCCCAAACCCAAGTTCTCAATCCCCCTCCCAAGCCGAAGTTCTCAATCCCTCTCCCAAACCGAAGTTCTCAATCCCTCTCCCAAACCCAAGTTCTCAATCCCTCTCGCAAACCCAAGTTCTCAATCCCTCTCCCAAACACAAGTTCTCAATCCCTCTCCCAAACCCAAGTTCTCAATCCCTCTCCCAAACCCAAGTTCTCAATCCCTCTCCCAAACCCAAGTTCTCAATCCCTCTCCCAAACCCAAGTTCTCAATCCCTCTCCCAAACCCAAGTTCTCAATCCCTCTCGCAAACCAAGTTCTCAATCCCTCTCCCAAACCCAAGTTCTCAATCCCCCCCCCAAACCCAAGTTCTCAATCCCTCTCCCAAACCCAAGTTCTCAATCCCTCTCCCAAACCCAAGTTCTCAATCCCCCTCCCAAGCCCAAGTTCTCAATCCCTCTCGCAAACCCAAGTTCTCAATCCCTCTCCCAAACCCAAGTTCTCAATCCCTGTCCCAAACCCAAGTTCTCAATCCCTCTCCCAAACCCAAGTTCTCAATCCCCCTCACAAACCCAAGTTCTCAATCCCTCTCGCAAACCCAAGTTCTCAATCCCTCTTCCAAACCCAAGTTCTCAATCCCTCTCCCAAACCCAAGTTCTCAATCCCTCTCCCAAACCCAAGTTCTCAATCCCTCTCCCAAACCCAACTTCTCAATCCCTCTCCCAAACCCAAGTTCTCAATCCCTCTCCCAAACCCAAGTTCTCAATCCCTCTCCCAAACCCAAGTTCTCAATCCCTCACCCACCCCAAACCCAAGTTCTCAATCCCTCTCCCAAACCCAAGTTCTCAATCCCTCTCCCAAACCCAAGTTCTCAATCCCTCTCGCAAACCCAAGTTCTCAATCCCTCTCCCAAACACAAGTTCTCAATCTCTCTCCCAAACCCAAGTTCTCAATCCCTCTCCCAAACCCAAGTTCTCAATCCCTCTCCCAAACCCAAGTTCTCAATCCCTCTCCCAAACCCAAGTTCTCAATCCCTCTCCCAAACCCAAGTTCTCAATCCCTCTCGCAAACCCAAGTTCTCAATCCCTCTCCCAAACCCAAGTTCTCAATCCCTCTCCCAAACCCAAGTTCTCAATCCCTCTCCCAAACCCAAGTTCTCAATCCCTCACCCACCCCAAACCCAAGTTCTCAATCCCTCTCCCAAACCCAAGTTCTCAATCCCTCTCCCAAACCCAAGTTCTCAATCCCTCTCGCACACCCAAGTTCTCAATCCCTCTCCCAAACACAAGTTCTCAATCCCTCTCCCAAACCCAAGTTCTCAATCCCTCTCCCAAACCCAAGTTCTCAATCCCTCTCCCAAACCCAAGTTCTCAATCCCTCTCGCAAACCCAAGTTCTCAATCCCTCTCCCAAACCCAAGTTCTCAATCCCTCTCCCAAACCCAAGTTCTCAATCCCTCTCCCAAACCCAAGTTCTCAATCCCTCACCCACCCCAAACCCAAGTTCTCAATCCCTCTCCCAAACCCAAGTTCTCAATCCCTCTCCCAAACCCAAGTTCTCAATCCCTCTCGCACACCCAAGTTCTCAATCCCTCTCCCAAACACAAGTTCTCAATCCCTCTCCCAAACCCAAGTTCTCAATCCCTCTCCCAAACCCAAGTTCTCAATCCCTCTCCCAAACCCAAGTTCTCAATCCCCCTCGCAAACCCAAGTTCTCAATCCCTCTCCCAAACCCAAGTTCTCAATCCCTCTCCCAAACCCAAGTTCTCAATCCCTCTCGCAAACCCAAGTTCTCAATCCCTCTCCCAAACACAAGTTCTCAATCCCTCTCCCAAACCCAAGTTCTCAATCCCTCTCCCAAACCCAAGTTCTCAATCCCTCTCACAAACCCAAGTTCTCAATCCCACTCACAAACCCAAGTTCTCAATCCCTCTCCCAAACCCAAGTTCTCAATCCCTCTCCCAAACCCAAGTTCTCAATCCCTCTCCCAAACCCAAGTTCTCAATCCCTCTCCCAAACCCAATTTCCCAATCCCTCTCCCAAACCCAAGTTCTCAATCCCTCTCCCAAACCCAAGTTCTCAATACCTCACCCCCCCCCACCCCCACACCCAAGTTCTCGATCCCTCTCCCAAACGCAAGTTCTCAATCCCCCTCCCAAGCACAAGTTCTCAATCCCTCTCCCAAACCCAAGTTCTCAATCCCCCTCCCAAGCCCAAGTTCTCAATCCCCCTCCCAAACCCAAGTTCTCAATCCCTCTCCCAAGCCCAAGTTCTCCATCCCTCTCCCAAACCCAAGTTCTCAATCCCCCTCCCAAGCCAAAGTTCTCAATCCCTCTCCCAAACCCAAGTTCTCAATCCCCTCCCAAACCCAAGTTCTCAATCCCTCTCCCAAACCAAAGTTCTCAATCCCTCTCCCAAACCCAAGTTCTCAATCCCTCTCCCAAACCCAAGTTCTCAATCCCTCTCCCAAACCCAAGTTCTCAATCCCTCTCGCAAACCCAAGTTCTCAATCCCTCTCCCAAACCCAAGTTCTCAATCCCCCTCCCAAACCCAAGTTCTCAATCCCCCTCCCAAACCCAAGTTCTCAATCCCTCTCCCAAACCCAAGTTCTCAATCCCTCTCGCAAACCCAAGTTCTCAATCCCTCTCCCAAACAGAAGTTCTCAATCCCTCTCCCACACCCAAGTTCTCAATCCCTCTCCCAAACCCAAGTTCTCAATCCCTCTCCCAAACCCAAGTTCTCAATCCCCCTCGCAAACCCAAGTTCTCAATCCCTCTCCCAAACCCAAGTTCTCAATCCCTCTCCCAAACCCAAGTTCTCAATCCCTCTCCCAAACCCAAGTTCTCAATCCCTCTCCCAAACCCAAGTTCCCAATCCCTCTCCCAAACCCAAGTTCTCAATCCCTCTCCCAAACCCAAGTTCTCAATAACTCACCCCCCCCTCCCCCCCCACCCCAAACCCAAGTTCTCAATCCCTCTCCCAAACCCAAGTTCTCAATCCCCCTCCCAAGCCGAAGTTCTCAATCCTTCTCCCAAACCCAAGTTCTCAATCCCTCTCCCAAACCCAAGTTCTCAATCCCTCTCGCAAACCCAAGTTCTCAATCCCTCTCCCAAACACAAGTTCTCAATCCCTCTCCCAAACCCAAGTTCTCAATTCCTCTCCCAAACCCAAGTTCTCAATCCCTCTCCCAAACCCAAGTTCTCAATCCCACTCACAAACCCAAGTTCTCAATCCCTCTCCCAAACCCAAGTTCTCAATCCCTCTCCCAAACCCAAGTTCTCAATCCCTCTCGCAAACCCAAGTTCTCAATCCCTCTCCCAAACACAAGTTCTCAATCCCTCTCCCAAACCCAAGTTCTCAATCCCTCTCCCAAACCCAAGTTCTCAATCCCTCTCACAAACCCAAGTTCTCAATCCCTCTCCCAAACCCAAGTTCTCAATCCCTCTCCCAAACCCAAGTTCTCAATCCCTCTCCCAAACCCAAGTTCTCAATCCCCCTCGCAAACCCAAGTTCTCAATCCCTCTCCCAAACCCAAGTTCTCAATCCCTCTCCCAAACCCAAGTTCTCAATCCCTCTCCCAAACCCAAGTTCTCAATCCCTCTCCCAAACCCAAGTTCCCAATCCCTCTCCCAAACCCAAGTTCTCAATCCCTCTCCCAAACCCAAGTTCTCAATAACTCACCCCCACCCCCACCCCAAACCCAAGTTCTCAATCCCTCTCCCAAACCCAAGTTCTCAATCCCCCTCCCAAGCCGAAGTTCTCAATCCCTCTCCCAAACCCAAGTTCTCAATCCCTCTCCCAAACCCAAGTTCTCAATCCCTCTCGCAAACCCAAGTTCTCAATCCCTCTCCCAAACACAAGTTCTCAATCCCTCTCCCAAACCCAAGTTCTCAATCCCTCTCCCAAACCCAAGTTCTCAATCCCTCTCCCAAACCCAAGTTCTCAATCCCACTCACAAACCCAAGTTCTCAATCCCTCTCCCAAACCCAAGTTCTCAATCCCTCTCTCAAACCCAAGATCTCAATCCCTCTCCCAAACCCAAGTTATCAATCCCTCTCCCAAACCCAAGTTCCCAATCCCTCTCCCAAACCCAAGTTCTCAATCCCTCTCCCAAACCCAAGTTCTCAATACCTCACCCCCCCCCCCCCCCACCCCCAAACCCAAGTTCTCAATCCCTCTCCCAAACCCAAGTTCTCTATCCCCCTCCCAAGCCCAAGTTCTCAATCCCTCTCCCAAACCCAAGTTCTCAATCCCCCTCCCAAGCCCAAGTTCTCAATCCCCCTCCCAAACCCAAGTTCTCAATCCCTCTCCCAAGCCCAAGTTCTCCATCCCTCTCCCAAACCCAAGTTCTCAATCCCTCTCCCAAACCCAAGTTCTCAATAACTCACCCCCCCCCCCACCCCAAACCCAAGTTCTCAATCCCTCTCCCAAACCCAAGTTCTCAATCCCCCTCCCAAGCCGAAGTTCTCAATCCCTCTCCCAAACCCAAGTTCTCAATCCCTCTCCCAAACCCAAGTTCTCAATCCCTCTCGCAAACCCAAGTTCTCAATCCCTCTCCCAAACACAAGTTCTCAATCCCTCTCCCAAACCCAAGTTCTCAATCCCTCTCCCAAACCCAAGTTCTCAATCCCTCTCCCAAACCCAAGTTCTCAATCCCTCTCCCAAACCCAAGTTCTCAATCCCTCTCCCAAACCCAAGTTCTCAATCCCTCTCGCAAACCCAAGTTCTCAATCCCTCTCCCAAACCCAAGTTCTCAATCCCCCCCCAAACCCAAGTTCTCAATCCCTCTCCCAAACCCAAGTTCTCAATCCCTCTCCCAAACCCAAGTTCTCAATCCCCCTCCCAAGCCCAAGTTCTCAATCCCTCTCGCAAACCCAAGTTCTCAATCCCTCTCCCAAACCCAAGTTCTCAATCCCTGTCCCAAACCCAAGTTCTCAATCCCTCTCCCAAACCCAAGTTCTCAATCCCCCTCACAAACCCAAGTTCTCAATCCCTCTCGCAAACCCAAGTTCTCAATCCCTCTTCCAAACCCAAGTTCTCAATCCCTCTCCCAAACCCAAGTTCTCAATCCCTCTCCCAAACCCAAGTTCTCAATCCCTCTCCCAAACCCAACTTCTCAATCCCTCTCCCAAACCCAAGTTCGCAATCCCTCTCCCAAACCCAAGTTCTCAATCCCTCTCCCAAACCCAAGTTCTCAATCCCTCACCCACCCCAAACCCAAGTTCTCAATCCCTCTCCCAAACCCAAGTTCTCAATCCCTCTCCCAAACCCAAGTTCTCAATCCCTCTCGCAAACCCAAGTTCTCAATCCCTCTCCCAAACACAAGTTCTCAATCTCTCTCCCAAACCCAAGTTCTCAATCCCTCTCCCAAACCCAAGTTCTCAATCCCTCTCCCAAACCCAAGTTCTCAATCCCTCTCCCAAACCCAAGTTCTCAATCCCCCTCGCAAACCCAAGTTCTCAATCCCTCTCCCAAACCCAAGTTCTCAATCCCTCTCCCAAACCCAAGTTCTCAATCCCTCTCCCAAACCCAAGTTCTCAATCCCTCTCGCAAACCCAAGTTCTCAATCCCTCTCCCAAACCCAAGTTCTCAATCCCTCTCCCAAACCCAAGTTCTCAATCCCTCTCCCAAACCCAAGTTCTCAATCCCTCACCCACCCCAAACCCAAGTTCTCAATCCCTCTCCCAAACCCAAGTTCTCAATCCCTCTCCCAAACCCAAGTTCTCAATCCCTCTCGCACACCCAAGTTCTCAATCCCTCTCCCAAACACAAGTTCTCAATCCCTCTCCCAAACCCAAGTTCTCAATCCCTCTCCCAAACCCAAGTTCTCAATCCCTCTCCCAAACCCAAGTTCTCAATCCCCCTCGCAAACCCAAGTTCTCAATCCCTCTCCCAAACCCAAGTTCTCAATCCCTCTCCCAAACCCAAGTTCTCAATCCCTCTCGCAAACCCAAGTTCTCAATCCCTCTCCCAAACACAAGTTCTCAATCCCTCTCCCAAACCCAAGTTCTCAATCCCTCTCCCAAACCCAAGTTCTCAATCCCTCTCCCAAACCCAAGTTCTCAATCCCTCTCACAAACCCAAGTTCTCAATCCCACTCACAAACCCAAGTTCTCAATCCCTCTCCCAAACCCAAGTTCTCAATCCCTCTCCCAAACCCAAGTTCTCAATACCTCACCCCCCCCCCCCCCCCCACCCCCAAACCCAAGTTCTCAATCCCTCTCCCAAACCCAAGTTCTCTATCCCCCTCCCAAGCCCAAGTTCTCAATCCCTCTCCCAAACCCAAGTTCTCAATCCCCCTCCCAAGCCCAAGTTCTCAATCCCCCTCCCAAACCCAAGTTCTCAATCCCTCTCCCAAGCCCAAGTTCTCCATCCCTCTCCCAAACCCAAGTTCTCAATCCCTCTCCCAAACCCAAGTTCTCAATAACTCACCCCCCCCCCCCCCCACCCCAAACCCAAGTTCTCAATCCCTCTCCCAAACCCAAGTTCTCAATCCCCCTCCCAAGCCGAAGTTCTCAATCCCTCTCCCAAACCCAAGTTCTCAATCCCTCTCCCAAACCCAAGTTCTCAATCCCTCTCGCAAACCCAAGTTCTCAATCCCTCTCCCAAACACAAGTTCTCAATCCCTCTCCCAAACCCAAGTTCTCAATCCCTCTCCCAAACCCAAGTTCTCAATCCCTCTCCCAAACCCAAGTTCTCAATCCCTCTCCCAAACCCAAGTTCTCAATCCCTCTCCCAAACCCAAGTTCTCAATCCCTCTCGCAAACCCAAGTTCTCAATCCCTCTCCCAAACCCAAGTTCTCAATCCCCCCCCAAACCCAAGTTCTCAATCCCTCTCCCAAACCCAAGTTCTCAATCCCTCTCCCAAACCCAAGTTCTCAATCCCCCTCCCAAGCCCAAGTTCTCAATCCCTCTCGCAAACCCAAGTTCTCAATCCCTCTCCCAAACCCAAGTTCTCAATCCCTGTCCCAAACCCAAGTTCTCAATCCCTCTCCCAAACCCAAGTTCTCAATCCCCCTCACAAACCCAAGTTCTCAATCCCTCTCGCAAACCCAAGTTCTCAATCCCTCTTCCAAACCCAAGTTCTCAATCCCTCTCCCAAACCCAAGTTCTCAATCCCTCTCCCAAACCCAAGTTCTCAATCCCTCTCCCAAACCCAACTTCTCAATCCCTCTCCCAAACCCAAGTTCGCAATCCCTCTCCCAAACCCAAGTTCTCAATCCCTCTCCCAAACCCAAGTTCTCAATCCCTCACCCACCCCAAACCCAAGTTCTCAATCCCTCTCCCAAACCCAAGTTCTCAATCCCTCTCCCAAACCCAAGTTCTCAATCCCTCTCGCAAACCCAAGTTCTCAATCCCTCTCCCAAACACAAGTTCTCAATCTCTCTCCCAAACCCAAGTTCTCAATCCCTCTCCCAAACCCAAGTTCTCAATCCCTCTCCCAAACCCAAGTTCTCAATCCCTCTCCCAAACCCAAGTTCTCAATCCCCCTCGCAAACCCAAGTTCTCAATCCCTCTCCCAAACCCAAGTTCTCAATCCCTCTCCCAAACCCAAGTTCTCAATCCCTCTCCCAAACCCAAGTTCTCAATCCCTCTCGCAAACCCAAGTTCTCAATCCCTCTCCCAAACCCAAGTTCTCAATCCCTCTCCCAAACCCAAGTTCTCAATCCCTCTCCCAAACCCAAGTTCTCAATCCCTCACCCACCCCAAACCCAAGTTCTCAATCCCTCTCCCAAACCCAAGTTCTCAATCCCTCTCCCAAACCCAAGTTCTCAATCCCTCTCGCACACCCAAGTTCTCAATCCCTCTCCCAAACACAAGTTCTCAATCCCTCTCCCAAACCCAAGTTCTCAATCCCTCTCCCAAACCCAAGTTCTCAATCCCTCTCCCAAACCCAAGTTCTCAATCCCCCTCGCAAACCCAAGTTCTCAATCCCTCTCCCAAACCCAAGTTCTCAATCCCTCTCCCAAACCCAAGTTCTCAATCCCTCTCGCAAACCCAAGTTCTCAATCCCTCTCCCAAACACAAGTTCTCAATCCCTCTCCCAAACCCAAGTTCTCAATCCCTCTCCCAAACCCAAGTTCTCAATCCCTCTCACAAACCCAAGTTCTCAATCCCACTCACAAACCCAAGTTCTCAATCCCTCTCCCAAACCCAAGTTCTCAATCCCTCTCCCAAACCCAAGTTCTCAATCCCTCTCCCAAACCCAAGTTCTCAATCCCTCTCCCAAACCCAATTTCCCAATCCCTCTCCCAAACCCAAGTTCTCAATCCCTCTCCCAAACCCAAGTTCTCAATACCTCACCCCCCCCCCCCACCCCCACACCCAAGTTCTCGATCCCTCTCCCAAACGCAAGTTCTCAATCCCCCTCCCAAGCCCAAGTTCTCAATCCCTCTCCCAAACCCAAGTTCTCAATCCCCCTCCCAAGCCCAAGTTCTCAATCCCCCTCCCAAACCCAAGTTCTCAATCCCTCTCCCAAGCCCAAGTTCTCCATCCCTCTCCCAAACCCAAGTTCTCAATCCCCCTCCCAAGCCAAAGTTCTCAATCCCTCTCCCAAACCCAAGTTCTCAATCCCCTCCCAAACCCAAGTTCTCAATCCCTCTCCCAAACCAAAGTTCTCAATCCCTCTCCCAAACCCAAGTTCTCAATCCCTCTCCCAAACCCAAGTTCTCAATCCCTCTCCCAAACCCAAGTTCTCAATCCCTCTCGCAAACCCAAGTTCTCAATCCCTCTCCCAAACCCAAGTTCTCAATCCCCCTCCCAAACCCAAGTTCTCAATCCCCCTCCCAAACCCAAGTTCTCAATCCCTCTCCCAAACCCAAGTTCTCAATCCCTCTCGCAAACCCAAGTTCTCAATCCCTCTCCCAAACAGAAGTTCTCAATCCCTCTCCCACACCCAAGTTCTCAATCCCTCTCCCAAACCCAAGTTCTCAATCCCTCTCCCAAACCCAAGTTCTCAATCCCCCTCGCAAATCCAAGTTCTCAATCCCTCTCCCAAACCCAAGTTCTCAATCCCTCTCCCAAACCCAAGTTCTCAATCCCTCTCCCAAACCCAAGTTCTCAATCCCTCTCCCAAACCCAAGTTCCCAATCCCTCTCCCAAACCCAAGTTCTCAATCCCTCTCCCAAACCCAAGTTCTCAATAACTCACCCCCCCCTCCCCCCCCACCCCAAACCCAAGTTCTCAATCCCTCTCCCAAACCCAAGTTCTCAATCCCCCTCCCAAGCCGAAGTTCTCAATCCTTCTCCCAAACCCAAGTTCTCAATCCCTCTCCCAAACCCAAGTTCTCAATCCCTCTCGCAAACCCAAGTTCTCAATCCCTCTCCCAAACACAAGTTCTCAATCCCTCTCCCAAACCCAAGTTCTCAATCCCTCTCCCAAACCCAAGTTCTCAATCCCTCTCCCAAACCCAAGTTCTCAATCCCACTCACAAACCCAAGTTCTCAATCCCTCTCCCAAACCCAAGTTCTCAATCCCTCTCCCAAACCCAAGTTCTCAATCCCTCTCGCAAACCCAAGTTCTCAATCCCTCTCCCAAACACAAGTTCTCAATCCCTCTCCCAAACCCAAGTTCTCAATCCCTCTCCCAAACCCAAGTTCTCAATCCCTCTCACAAACCCAAGTTCTCAATCCCTCTCCCAAACCCAAGTTCTCAATCCCTCTCCCAAACCCAAGTTCTCAATCCCTCTCCCAAACCCAAGTTCTCAATCCCCCTCGCAAACCCAAGTTCTCAATCCCTCTCCCAAACCCAAGTTCTCAATCCCTCTCCCAAACCCAAGTTCTCAATCCCTCTCCCAAACCCAAGTTCTCAATCCCTCTCCCAAACCCAAGTTCCCAATCCCTCTCCCAAACCCAAGTTCTCAATCCCTCTCCCAAACCCAAGTTCTCAATAACTCACCCCCACCCCCACCCCAAACCCAAGTTCTCAATCCCTCTCCCAAACCCAAGTTCTCAATCCCCCTCCCAAGCCGAAGTTCTCAATCCCTCTCCCAAACCCAAGTTCTCAATCCCTCTCCCAAACCCAAGTTCTCAATCCCTCTCGCAAACCCAAGTTCTCAATCCCTCTCCCAAACACAAGTTCTCAATCCCTCTCCCAAACCCAAGTTCTCAATCCCTCTCCCAAACCCAAGTTCTCAATCCCTCTCCCAAACCCAAGTTCTCAATCCCACTCACAAACCCAAGTTCTCAATCCCTCTGCCAAACCCAAGTTCTCAATCCCTCTCTCAAACCCAAGATCTCAATCCCTCTCCCAAACCCAAGTTATCAATCCCTCTCCCAAACCCAAGTTCCCAATCCCTCTCCCAAACCCAAGTTCTCAATCCCTCTCCCAAACCCAAGTTCTCAATACCTCACCCCCCCCCCCCCACCCCCAAACCCAAGTTCTCAATCCCTCTCCCAAACCCAAGTTCTCTATCCCCCTCCCAAGCCCAAGTTCTCAATCCCTCTCCCAAACCCAAGTTCTCAATCCCCCTCCCAAGCCCAAGTTCTCAATCCCCCTCCCAAACCCAAGTTCTCAATCCCTCTCCCAAGCCCAAGTTCTCCATCCCTCTCCCAAACCCAAGTTCTCAATCCCTCTCCCAAACCCAAGTTCTCAATACCTCACCCCCCCCCCCCCACCCCCAAACCCAAGTTCTCAATCCCTCTCCCAAACCCAAGTTCTCAATCCCCCTCCCAAACCCAAGTTCTCAATCCCCCTCCCAAGCCCAAGTTCTCAATCCCCCTCCCAAACCCAAGTTCTCAATCCCTCTCCCAAACCCAAGTTCTCAATCCCTCTCGCAAACCCAAGTTCTCAATCCCTCTCCCAAACCCAAGTTCTCAATCCCTCTCCCAAACCCAAGTTCTCAATCCCTCTCCCAAACCCAAGTTCTCAATCCCTCACCCACCCCAAACCCAAGTTCTCAATCCCTCTCCCAAACCCAAGTTCTCAATCCCTCTCCCAAACCCAAGTTCTCAATCCCTCTCGCACACCCAAGTTCTCAATCCCTCTCCCAAACACAAGTTCTCAATCCCTCTCCCAAACCCAAGTTCTCAATCCCTCTCCCAAACCCAAGTTCTCAATCCCTCTCCCAAACCCCAGTTCTCAATCCCCCTCGCAAACCCAAGTTCTCAATCCCTCTCCCAAACCCAAGTTCTCAATCCCTCTCCCAAACCCAAGTTCTCAATCCCTCTCGCAAACCCAAGTTCTCAATCCCTCTCCCAAACACAAGTTCTCAATCCCTCTCCCAAACCCAAGTTCTCAATCCCTCTCCCAAACCCAAGTTCTCAATCCCTCTCACAAACCCAAGTTCTCAATCCCACTCACAAACCCAAGTTCTCAATCCCTCTCCCAAACCCAAGTTCTCAATCCCTCTCCCAAACCGAAGTTCTCAATCCCTCTCCCAAACCCAAGTTCTCAATCCCTCTCCCAAACCCAATTTCCCAATCCCTCTCCCAAACCCAAGTTCTCAATCCCTCTCCCAAACCCAAGTTCTCAATACCTCACCCCCCCCCCCACCCCCACACCCAAGTTCTCGATCCCTCTCCCAAACCCAAGTTCTCAATCCCCCTCCCAAGCCCAAGTTCTCAATCCCTCTCCCAAACCCAAGTTCTCAATCCCCCTCCCAAGCCCAAGTTCTCAATCCCCCTCCCAAACCCAAGTTCTCAATCCCTCTCGCAAGCCCAAGTTCTCCATCCCTCTCCCAAACCCAAGTTCTCAATCCCCCTCCCAAGCCAAAGTTCTCAATCCCTCTCCCAAACCCAAGTTCTCAATCCCCTCCCAAACCCAAGTTCTCAATCCCTCTCCCAAACCAAAGTTCTCAATCCCTCTCCCAAACCCAAGTTCTCAATCCCTCTCCCAAACCCAAGTTCTCAATCCCTCTCCCAAACCCAAGTTCTCAATCCCTCTCGCAAACCCAAGTTCTCAATCCCTCTCCCAAACCCAAGTTCTCAATCCCCCTCCCAAACCCAAGTTCTCAATCCCCCTCCCAAACCCAAGTTCTCAATCCCTCTCCCAAACCCAAGTTCTCAATCCCTCTCGCAAACCCAAGTTCTCAATCCCTCTCCCAAACAGAAGTTCTCAATCCCTCTCCCAAACCCAAGTTCTCAATCCCTCTCCCAAACCCAAGTTCTCAATCCCTCTCCCAAACCCAAGTTCTCAATCCCCCTCGCAAACCCAAGTGCTCAATCCCTCTCCCAAACCCAAGTTCTCAATCCCTCTCCCAAACCCAAGTTCTCAATCCCTCTCCCAAACCCAAGTTCTCAATCCCTCTCCCAAACCCAAGTTCCCAATCCCTCTCCCAAACCCAAGTTCTCAATCCCTCTCCCAAACCCAAGTTCTCAATAACTCACCCCCCCCCCCACCCCAAACCCAAGTTCTCAATCCCTCTCCCAAACCCAAGTTCTCAATCCCCCTCCCAAGCCGAAGTTCTCAATCCCTCTCCCAAACCCAAGTTCTCAATCCCTCTCCCAAACCCAAGTTCTCAATCCCTCTCGCAAACCCAAGTTCTCAATCCCTCTCCCAAACACAAGTTCTCAATCCCTCTCCCAAACCCAAGTTCTCAATCCCTCTCCCAAACCCAAGTTCTCAATCCCTCTCCCAAACCCAAGTTCTCAATCCCTCTCCCAAACCCAAGTTCTCAATCCCTCTCCCAAACCCAAGTTCTCAATCCCTCTCGCAAACCCAAGTTCTCAATCCCTCTCCCAAACCCAAGTTCTCAATCCCCCCCCAAACCCAAGTTCTCAATCCCTCTCCCAAACCCAAGTTCTCAATCCCTCTCCCAAACCCAAGTTCTCAATCCCCCTCCCAAGCCCAAGTTCTCAATCCCTCTCGCAAACCCAAGTTCTCAATCCCTCTCCCAAACCCAAGTTCTCAATCCCTGTCCCAAACCCAAGTTCTCAATCCCTCTCCCAAACCCAAGTTCTCAATCCCCCTCACAAACCCAAGTTCTCAATCCCTCTTGCAAACCCAAGTTCTCAATCCCTCTTCCAAACCCAAGTTCTCAATCCCTCTCCCAAACCCAAGTTCTCAATCCCTCTCCCAAACCCAAGTTCTCAATCCCTCTCCCAAACCCAACTTCTCAATCCCTCTCCCAAACCCAAGTTCTCAATCCCTCTCCCAAACCCAAGTTCTCAATCCCTCTCCCAAACCCAAGTTCTCAATCCCTCACCCACCCCAAACCCAAGTTCTCAATCCCTCTCCCAAACCCAAGTTCTCAATCCCTCTCCCAAACCCAAGTTCTCAATCCCTCTCGCAAACCCAAGTTCTCAATCCCTCTCCCAAACACAAGTTCTCAATCTCTCTCCCAAACCCAAGTTCTCAATCCCTCTCCCAAACCCAAGTTCTCAATCCCTCTCCCAAACCCAAGTTCTCAATCCCTCTCCCAAACCCAAGTTCTCAATCCCCCTCGCAAACCCAAGTTCTCAATCCCTCTCCCAAACCCAAGTTCTCAATCCCTCTCCCAAACCCAAGTTCTCAATCCCTCTCCCAAACCCAAGTTCTCAATCCCTCTCGCAAACCCAAGTTCTCAATCCCTCTCCCAAACCCAAGTTCTCAATCCCTCTCCCAAACCCAAGTTCTCAATCCCTCTCCCAAACCCAAGTTCTCAATCCCTCACCCACCCCAAACCCAAGTTCTCAATCCCTCTCCCAAACCCAAGTTCTCAATCCCTCTCCCAAACCCAAGTTCTCAATCCCTCTCGCACACCCAAGTTCTCAATCCCTCTCCCAAACACAAGTTCTCAATCCCTCTCCCAAACCCAAGTTCTCAATCCCTCTCCCAAACCCAAGTTCTCAATCCCTCTCCCAAACCCAAGTTCTCAATCCCCCTCGCAAACCCAAGTTCTCAATCCCTCTCCCAAACCCAAGTTCTCAATCCCTCTCCCAAACCCAAGTTCTCAATCCCTCTCGCAAACCCAAGTTCTCAATCCCTCTCCCAAACACAAGTTCTCAATCCCTCTCCCAAACCCAAGTTCTCAATCCCTCTCCCAAACCCAAGTTCTCAATCCCTCTCACAAACCCAAGTTCTCAATCCCACTCACAAACCCAAGTTCTCAATCCCTCTCCCAAACCCAAGTTCTCAATCCCTCTCCCAAACCCAAGTTCTCAATCCCTCTCCCAAACCCAAGTTCTCAATCCCTCTCCCAAACCCAATTTCCCAATCCCTCTCCCAAACCCAAGTTCTCAATCCCTCTCCCAAACCCAAGTTCTCAATACCTCACCCCCCCCCCCACCCCCACACCCAAGTTCTCGATCCCTCTCCCAAACGCAAGTTCTCAATCCCCCTCCCAAGCCCAAGTTCTCAATCCCTCTCCCAAACCCAAGTTCTCAATCCCCCTCCCAAGCCCAAGTTCTCAATCCCCCTCCCAAACCCAAGTTCTCAATCCCTCTCCCAAGCCCAAGTTCTCCATCCCTCTCCCAAACCCAAGTTCTCAATCCCCCTCCCAAGCCAAAGTTCTCAATCCCTCTCCCAAACCCAAGTTCTCAATCCCCTCCCAAATCCAAGTTCTCAATCCCTCTCCCAAACCAAAGTTCTCAATCCCTCTCCCAAACCCAAGTTCTCAATCCCTCTCCCAAACCCAAGTTCTCAATCCCTCTCCCAAACCCAAGTTCTCAATCCCTCTCGCAAACCCAAGTTCTCAATCCCTCTCCCAAACCCAAGTTCTCAATCCCCCTCCCAAACCCAAGTTCTCAATCCCCCTCCCAAACCCAAGTTCTCAATCCCTCTCCCAAACCCAAGTTCTCAATCCCTCTCGCAAACCCAAGTTCTCAATCCCTCTCCCAAACAGAAGTTCTCAATCCCTCTCCCACACCCAAGTTCTCAATCCCTCTCCCAAACCCAAGTTCTCAATCCCTCTCCCAAACCCAAGTTCTCAATCCCCCTCGCAAACCCAAGTTCTCAATCCCTCTCCCAAACCCAAGTTCTCAATCCCTCTCCCAAACCCAAGTTCTCAATCCCTCTCCCAAACCCAAGTTCTCAATCCCTCTCCCAAACCCAAGTTCCCAATCCCTCTCCCAAACCCAAGTTCTCAATCCCTCTCCCAAACCCAAGTTCTCAATAACTCACCCCCCCCTCCCCCCCCACCCCAAACCCAAGTTCTCAATCCCTCTCCCAAACCCAAGTTCTCAATCCCCCTCCCAAGCCGAAGTTCTCAATCCTTCTCCCAAACCCAAGTTCTCAATCCCTCTCCCAAACCCAAGTTCTCAATCCCTCTCGCAAACCCAAGTTCTCAATCCCTCTCCCAAACACAAGTTCTCAATCCCTCTCCCAAACCCAAGTTCTCAATCCCTCTCCCAAACCCAAGTTCTCAATCCCTCTCCCAAACCCAAGTTCTCAATCCCACTCACAAACCCAAGTTCTCAATCCCTCTCCCAAACCCAAGTTCTCAATCCCTCTCCCAAACCCAAGTTCTCAATCCCTCTCCCAAACCCAAGTTATCAATCCCTCTCCCAAACCCAAGTTCCCAATCCCTCTCCCAAACCCAAGTTCTCAATCCCTCTCCCAAACCCAAGTTCTCAATACCTCACCCCCCCCCCCACCCCCAAACCCAAGTTCTCAATCCCTCTCCCAAACCCAAGTTCTCTATCCCCCTCCCAAGCCCAAGTTCTCAATCCCTCTCCCAAACCCAAGTTCTCAATCCCCCTCCCAAGCCCAAGTTCTCAATCCCCCTCCCAAACCCAAGTTCTCAATCCCTCTCCCAAGCCCAAGTTCTCCATCCCTCTCCCAAACCCAAGTTCTCAATCCCTCTCCCAAACCCAAGTTCTCAATACCTCACCCCCCCCCCCCACCCCCAAACCCAAGTTCTCAATCCCTCTCCCAAACCCAAGTTCTCAATCCCCCTCCCAAACCCAAGTTCTCAATCCCCCTCCCAAGCCCAAGTTCTCAATCCCCCTCCCAAACCCAAGTTCTCAATCCCTCTCCCAAACCCAAGTTCTCAATCCATCTCGCAAACCCAAGTTCTCAATCCCTCTCCCAAACCCAAGTTCTCAATCCCTCTCCCAAACCCAAGTTCTCAATCCCTCTCCCAAACCCAAGTTCTCAATCCCTCACCCACCCCAAACCCAAGTTCTCAATCCCTCTCCCAAACCCAAGTTCTCAATCCCTCTCCCAAACCCAAGTTCTCAATCCCTCTCGCACACCCAAGTTCTCAATCCCTCTCCCAAACACAAGTTCTCAATCCCTCTCCCAAACCCAAGTTCTCAATCCCTCTCCCAAACCCAAGTTCTCAATCCCTCTCCCAAACCCCAGTTCTCAATCCCCCTTGCAAACCCAAGTTCTCAATCCCTCTCCCAAACCCAAGTTCTCAATCCCTCTCCCAAACCCAAGTTCTCAATCCCTCTCGCAAACCCAAGTTCTCAATCCCTCTCCCAAACACAAGTTCTCAATCCCTCTCCCAAACCCAAGTTCTCAATCCCTCTCCCAAACCCAAGTTCTCAATCCCTCTCACAAACCCAAGTTCTCAATCCCACTCACAAACCCAAGTTCTCAATCCCTCTCCCAAACCCAAGTTCTCAATCCCTCTCCCAAACCGAAGTTCTCAATCCCTCTCCCAAACCCAAGTTCTCAATCCCTCTCCCAAACCCAATTTCCCAATCCCTCTCCCAAACCCAAGTTCTCAATCCCTCTCCCAAACCCAAGTTCTCAATACCTCACCCCCCCCCACCCCCACACCCAAGTTCTCGATCCCTCTCCCAAACCCAAGTTCTCAATCCCCCTCACAAACCCAAGTTCTCAATCCCTCTCGCAAACCCAAGTTCTCAATCCCTCTTCCAAACCCAAGTTCTCAATCCCTCTCCCAAACCCAAGTTCTCAATCCCTCTCCCAAACCCAAGTTCTCAATCCCTCTCCCAAACCCAACTTCTCAATCCCTCTCCCAAACCCAAGTTCTCAATCCCTCTCCCAAACCCAAGTTCTCAATCCCTCTCCCAAACCCAAGTTCTCAATCCCTCACCCACCCCAAACCCAAGTTCTCAATCCCTCTCCCAAACCCAAGTTCTCAATCCCTCTCCCAAACCCAAGTTCTCAATCCCTCTCGCAAACCCAAGTTCTCAATCCCTCTCCCAAACACAAGTTCTCAATCTCTCTCCCAAACCCAAGTTCTCAATCCCTCTCCCAAACCCAAGTTCTCAATCCCTCTCCCAAACCCAAGTTCTCAATCCCTCTCCCAAACCCAAGTTCTCAATCCCCCTCGCAAACCCAATTTCTCAATCCCTCTCCCAAACCCAAGTTCTCAATCCCTCTCCCAAACCCAAGTTCTCAATCCCTCTCCCAAACCCAAGTTCTCAATCCCTCTCGCAAACCCAAGTTCTCAATCCCTCTCCCAAACCCAAGTTCTCAATCCCTCTCCCAAACCCAAGTTCTCAATCCCTCTCCCAAACCCAAGTTCTCAATCCCTCTCCCAAACCCAAGTTCTCAATCCCTCTCCCAAACCCAAGTTCCCAATCCCTCTCCCAAACCCAAGTTCTCAATCCCCCTCCCAAACCCAAGTTCTCAATAACTCACCCCCCCCCCCCCCCCACCCCAAACCCAAGTTCTCAATCCCTCTCCCAAACCCAAGTTCTCAATCCCCCTCCCAAGCCGAAGTTCTCAATCCCTCTCCCAAACCCAAGTTCTCAATCCCTCTCCCAAACCCAAGTTCTCAATCCCTCTCGCAAACCCAAGTTCTCAATCCCTCTCCCAAACACAAGTTCTCAATCCCTCTCCCAAACCCAAATTCTCAATCCCTCTCCCAAACCCAAGTTCTCAATCCCTCTCCCAAACCCAAGTTCTCAATCCCACTCACAAACCCAAGTTCTCAATCCCTCTCCCAAACCCAAGTTCTCAATCCCTCTCCCAAACCCAAGTTCTCAATCCCTCTCCCAAACCCAAGTTATCAATCCCTCTCCCAAACCCAAGTTCCCAATCCCTCTCCCAAACCCAAGTTCTCAATCCCTCTCCCAAACCCAAGTTCTTAATACCTCACCCCCCCCCCCCACCCCCAAACCCAAGTTCTCAATCCCTCTCCCAAACCCAAGTTCTCTATCCCCCTCCCAAGCCCAAGTTCTCAATCCCTCTCCCAAACCCAAGTTCTCAATCCCCCTCCCAAGCCCAAGTTCTCAATCCCTCTCCCAAACCCAAGTTCTCAATCCCTCTCCCAAACCCAATTTCCCAATCCCTCTCCCAAACACAAGTTCTCAATCTCTCTCCCAAACCCAAGTTCTCAATCCCTCTCCCAAACCCAAGTTCTCAATCCCTCTCCCAAACCCAAGTTCTCAATCCCTCTCGCAAACCCAAGTTCTCAATCCCTCTCCCAAACACAAGTTCTCAATCTCTCTCCCAAACCCAAGTTCTCAATCCCTCTCCCAAACCCAAGTTCTCAATCCCTCTCCCAAACCCAAGTTCTCAATCCCTCTCCCAAACCCAAGTTCTCAATCCCTCACCCACCCCAAACCCAAGTTCTCAATCCCTCTCCCAAACCCAAATTCTCAATCCCTCTCCCAAACCCAAGTTCTCAATCCCTCTCCCAAACCCAAGTTCTCAATCCCACTCACAAACCCAAGTTCTCAATCCCTCTCCCAAACCCAAGTTCTCAATCCCTCTCCCAAACCCAAGTTCTCAATCCCTCTCCCAAACCCAAGTTATCAATCCCTCTCCCAAACCCAAGTTCCCAATCCCTCTCCCAAACCCAAGTTCTCAATCCCTCTCCCAAACCCAAGTTCTTAATACCTCACCCCCCCCCCCCCCCACCCCCAAACCCAAGTTCTCAATCCCTCTCCCAAACCCAAGTTCTCGATCCCTCTCCCAAACCCAAGTTCTCAATCCCCCTCCCAAGCCCAAGTTCTCAATCCCTCTCCCAAACCCAAGTTCTCAATCCCTCTCCCAAACCCAAGTTCTCAATCCCCCTCCCAAACCCAAGTTCTCAATCCCTCTCCCAAGCCCAAGTTCTCCATCCCTCTCCGAAACCCAAGTTCTCAATCCCCCTCCCAAGCCAAAGTTCTCAATCCCTCTCCCAAACCCAAGTTCTCAATCCCCTCCCAAACCCAAGTTCTCAATCCATCTCCCAAACCAAAGTTCTCAATCCCTCTCCCAAACCCAAGTTCTCAATCCCTCTCCCAAACCCAAGTTCTCAATCCCTCTCCCAAACCCAAGTTCTCAATCCCTCTCGCAAACCCAAGTTCTCAATCCCTCCCCCAAACCCAAGTTCTCAATCCCCCTCCCAAACCCAAGTTCTCAATCCCCCTCCCAAACCCAAGTTCTCAATCCCTCTCCCAAACCCAAGTTCTCAATCCCTCTCGCAAACCCAAGTTCTCAATCCCTCTCCCAAACAGAAGTTCTCAATCCCTCTCCCAAACCCAAGTTCTCAATCCCTCTCCCAAACCCAAGTTCTCAATCCCTCTCCCAAACCCAAGTTCTCAATCCCCCTCGCAAACCCAAGTTCTCAATCCCTCTCCCAAACCCAAGTTCTCAATCCCTCTCCCAAACCCAAGTTCTCAATCCCTCTCCCAAACCCAAGTTCTCAATCCCTCTCCCAAACCCAAGTTCCCAATCCCTCTCCCAAACCCAAGTTCTCAATCCCTCTCCCAATCCCAAGTTCTCAATAACTCACCCCCCCCCCCCACCCCAAACCCAAGTTCTCAATCCCTCTCCCAAACCCAAGTTCTCAATCCCCCTCCCAAGCCGAAGTTCTCAATCCCTCTCCCAAACCCAAGTTCTCAATCCCTCTCCCAAACCCAAGTTCTCAATCCCTCTCGCAAACCCAAGTTCTCAATCCCTCTCCCAAACACAAGTTCTCAATCCCTCTCCCAAACCCAAGTTCTCAATCCCTCTCCCAAACCCAAGTTCTCAATCCCTCTCCCAAACCCAAGTTCTCAATCCCACTCACAAACCCAAGTTCTCAATCCCTCTCCCAAACCCAAGTTCTCAATCCCTCTCCCAAACCCAAGTTCTCAATCCCTCTCCCAAACCCAAGTTATCAATCCCTCTCCCAAACCCAAGTTCCCAATCCCTCTCCCAAACCCAAGTTCTCAATCCCTCTCCCAAACCCAAGTTCTCAATACCTCACCCCCCCCCCCACCCCCAAACCCAAGTTCTCAATCCCTCTCCCAAACCCAAGTTCTCTATCCCCCTCCCAAGCCCAAGTTCTCAATCCCTCTCCCAAACCCAAGTTCTCAATCCCCCTCCCAAGCCCAAGTTCTCAATCCCCCTCCCAAACCCAAGTTCTCAATCCCTCTCCCAAACCCAAGTTCTCAATCCCTCTCCCAAACCCAAGTTCTCAATACCTCACCCCCCCCCCCCCCCACCCCCAAACCCAAGTTCTCAATCCCTCTCCCAAACCCAAGTTCTCAATCCCTCTCCCAAACCCAAGTTCTCAATCCCTCTCCCAAACCCAAGTTCTCAATCCCTCTCGCAAACCCAAGTTCTCAATCCCTCTCCCAAACCCAAGTTCTCAATCCCCCTCCCAAACCCAAGTTCTCAATCCCCCTCCCAAACCCAAGTTCTCAATCCCTCTCCCAAACCCAAGTTCTCAATCCCTCTCGCAAACCCAAGGTCTCAATCCCTCTCCCAAACACAAGTTCTCAATCCCTCTCCCAAACCCAAGTTCTCAATCCCTCTCCCAAACCCAAGTTCTCAATCCCTCTCCCAAACCCAAGTTCTCAATCCCCCTCGCAAACACAAGTTCTCAATCCCTCTCCCAAACAGAAGTTCTCAATCCCTCTCCCAAACCCAAGTTCTCAATCCCTCTCCCAAACCCAAGTTCTCAATCCCTCTCCCAAACCCAAGTTCTCAATCCCCCTCGCAAACCCAAGTTCTCAATCCCTCTCCCAAACCCAAGTTCTCAATCCCTCTCCCAAACCCAAGTTCTCAATTCCTCTCGCAAACCCAAGTTCTCAATCCCTCTCCCAAACCCAAGTTCTCAATCCCTCTCCCAAACCCAAGTTCTCAATCCCTCTCCCAAACCCAAGTTCTCAATCCCTCTCCCAAACCCAAGTTCTCAATCCCTCTCCCAAACCCAAGTTCTCAATCCCCCTCACAAACCCAAGTTCTCAATCCCTCTCCCAAACCCAAGTTCTCAATCCCTCTCCCAAACCCAAGTTCTCAATCCCCCTCGCAAACCCAAGTTCTCAATCCCTCTCCCAAACCCAAGTTCTCAATCCCTCTCCCAAACCCAAGTTCTCAATCCCTCTCCCAAACCCAAGTTCTCAATCCCCCTCCCAAGCCGAAGTTCTCAATCCCTCTCCCAAACCCAAGTTCTCAATCCCTCTCCCAAACCCAAGTTCTCAATTCCTCTCGCAAACCCAAGTTCTCAATCCCTCTCCCAAACACAAGTTCTCAATCCCTCTCCCAAACCCAAGTTCTCAATCCCTCTCCCAAACCCAAGTTCTCAATCCCTCTCCCAAACCCAAGTTCTCAATCCCACTCACAAACCCAAGTTCTCAATCCCTCTCCCAAACCCAAGTTCTCAATCCCTCTCCCAAACCCAAGTTCTCAATCCCTCTCCCAAACCCAAGTTATCAATCCCTCTCCCAAACCCAAGTTCCCAATCCCTCTCCCAAACCCAAGTTCTCAATCCCTCTCCCAAACCCAAGTTCTTAATACCTCACCCCCCCCCACCCCCAAACCCAAGTTCTCAATCCCTCTCCCAAACCCAAGTTCTCTATCCCCCTCCCAAGCCCAAGGTCTCAATCCCTCTCCCAAACCCAAGTTCTCAATCCCCCTCCCAAGCCCAAGTTCTCAATCCCTCTCCCAAACCCAAGTTCTCAATCCCTCTCCCAAACCCAAGTTCTCAATCCCTCTCCCAAACCCAAGTTCTCAATCCCTCTCCCAAACCCAAGTTCTCAATCCCTCTCGCAAACCCAAGTTCTCAATCCCTCTCCCAAACCCAAGTTCTCAATCCCCCTCCCAAACCCAAGTTCTCAATCCCCCTCCCAAACCCAAGTTCTCAATCCCTCTCCCAAACCCAAGTTCTCAATCCCTCTCGCAAACCCAAGTTCTCAATCCCTCTCCCAAACAGAAGTTCTCAATCCCTCTCCCAACCCCAAGTTCTCAATCCCTCTCCCAAACCCAAGTTCTCAATCCCTCTCCCAAACCCAAGTTCTCAATCCCCCTCGCAAACCCAAGTTCTCAATCCCTCTCCCAAACCCAAGTTCTCAATCCCTCTCCCAAACCCAAGTTCTCAATCCCTCTCCCAAACCCAAGTTCTCAATCCCTCTCCCAAACCCAAGTTCTCAATCCCTCTCCCAAACCCAAGTTCTCAATCCCCCTCGCAAACCCAAGTTCTCAATCCCTCTCCCAAACCCAAGTTCTCAATCCCTCTCCCAAACCCAAGTTCTCAATCCCCTCCCAAATCCAAGTTCTCAATCCCTCTCCCAAACCAAAGTTCTCAATCCCTCTCCCAAACCCAAGTTCTCAATCCCTCTCCCAAACCCAAGTTCTCAATCCCTCTCCCAAACCCAAGTTCTCAATCCCTCTCGCAAACCCAAGTTCTCAATCCCTCTCCCAAACCCAAGTTCTCAATCCCCCTCCCAAACCCAAGTTCTCAATCCCCCTCCCAAACCCAAGTTCTCAATCCCTCTCCCAAACCCAAGTTCTCAATCCCTCTCGCAAACCCAAGTTCTCAATCCCTCTCCCAAACAGAAGTTCTCAATCCCTCTCCCACACCCAAGTTCTCAATCCCTCTCCCAAACCCAAGTTCTCAATCCCTCTCCCAAACCCAAGTTCTCAATCCCCCTCGCAAACCCAAGTTCTCAATCCCTCTCCCAAACCCAAGTTCTCAATCCCTCTCCCAAACCCAAGTTCTCAATCCCTCTCCCAAACCCAAGTTCTCAATCCCTCTCCCAAACCCAAGTTCCCAATCCCTCTCCCAAACCCAAGTTCTCAATCCCTCTCCCAAACCCAAGTTCTCAATAACTCACCCCCCCCTCCCCCCCCACCCCAAACCCAAGTTCTCAATCCCTCTCCCAAACCCAAGTTCTCAATCCCCCTCCCAAGCCGAAGTTCTCAATCCTTCTCCCAAACCCAAGTTCTCAATCCCTCTCCCAAACCCAAGTTCTCAATCCCTCTCGCAAACCCAAGTTCTCAATCCCTCTCCCAAACACAAGTTCTCAATCCCTCTCCCAAACCCAAGTTCTCAATCCCTCTCCCAAACCCAAGTTCTCAATCCCTCTCCCAAACCCAAGTTCTCAATCCCACTCACAAACCCAAGTTCTCAATCCCTCTCCCAAACCCAAGTTCTCAATCCCTCTCCCAAACCCAAGTTCTCAATCCCTCTCCCAAACCCAAGTTATCAATCCCTCTCCCAAACCCAAGTTCCCAATCCCTCTCCCAAACCCAAGTTCTCAATCCCTCTCCCAAACCCAAGTTCTCAATACCTCACCCCCCCCCCCCACCCCCAAACCCAAGTTCTCAATCCCTCTCCCAAACCCAAGTTCTCTATCCCCCTCCCAAGCCCAAGTTCTCAATCCCTCTCCCAAACCCAAGTTCTCAATCCCCCTCCCAAGCCCAAGTTCTCAATCCCCCTCCCAAACCCAAGTTCTCAATCCCTCTCCCAAGCCCAAGTTCTCCATCCCTCTCCCAAACCCAAGTTCTCAATCCCTCTCCCAAACCCAAGTTCTCAATACCTCACCCCCCCCCCCCACCCCCAAACCCAAGTTCTCAATCCCTCTCCCAAACCCAAGTTCTCAATCCCCCTCCCAAACCCAAGTTCTCAATCCCCCTCCCAAGCCCAAGTTCTCAATCCCCCTCCCAAACCCAAGTTCTCAATCCCTCTCCCAAACCCAAGTTCTCAATCCATCTCGCAAACCCAAGTTCTCAATCCCTCTCCCAAACCCAAGTTCTCAATCCCTCTCCCAAACCCAAGTTCTCAATCCCTCTCCCAAACCCAAGTTCTCAATCCCTCACCCACCCCAAACCCAAGTTCTCAATCCCTCTCCCAAACCCAAGTTCTCAATCCCTCTCCCAAACCCAAGTTCTCAATCCCTCTCGCACACCCAAGTTCTCAATCCCTCTCCCAAACCCCAGTTCTCAATCCCTCTCCCAAACCCAAGTTCTCAATCCCTCTCCCAAACCCAAGTTCTCAATCCCTCTCCCAAACCCAAGTTCTCAATCCCTCTCGCAAACCCAAGTTCTCAATCCCTCTCCCAAACACAAGTTCTCAATCCCTCTCCCAAACCCAAGTTCTCAATCCCTCTCCCAAACCCAAGTTCTCAATCCCTCTCACAAACCCAAGTTCTCAATCCCACTCACAAACCCAAGTTCTCAATCCCTCTCCCAAACCCAAGTTCTCAATCCCTCTCCCAAACCGAAGTTCTCAATCCCTCTCCCAAACCCAAGTTCTCAATCCCTCTCCCAAACCCAATTTCCCAATCCCTCTCCCAAACCCAAGTTCTCAATCCCTCTCCCAAACCCAAGTTCTCAATACCTCACCCCCCCCCCCACCCCCACACCCAAGTTCTCGATCCCTCTCCCAAACCCAAGTTCTCAATCCCCCTCACAAACCCAAGTTCTCAATCCCTCTCGCAAACCCAAGTTCTCAATCCCTCTTCCAAACCCAAGTTCTCAATCCCTCTCCCAAACCCAAGTTCTCAATCCCTCTCCCAAACCCAAGTTCTCAATCCCTCTCCCAAACCCAACTTCTCAATCCCTCTCCCAAACCCAAGTTCTCAATCCCTATCCCAAACCCAAGTTCTCAATCCCTCTCCCAAACCCAAGTTCTCAATCCCTCACCCACCCCAAACCCAAGTTCTCAATCCCTCTCCCAAACCCAAGTTCTCAATCCCTCTCCCAAACCCAAGTTCTCAATCCCTCTCGCAAACCCAAGTTCTCAATCCCTCTCCCAAACACAAGTTCTCAATCTCTCTCCCAAACCCAAGTTCTCAATCCCTCTCCCAAACCCAAGTTCTCAATCCCTCTCCCAAACCCAAGTTCTCAATCCCTCTCCCAAACCCAAGTTCTCAATCCCCCTCGCAAACCCAAGTTCTCAATCCCTCTCCCAAACCCAAGTTCTCAATCCCTCTCCCAAACCCAAGTTCTCAATCCCTCTCCCAAACCCAAGTTCTCAATCCCTCTCGCAAACCCAAGTTCTCAATCCCTCTACCAAACCCAAGTTCTCAATCCCTCTCCCAAACCCAAGTTCTCAATCCCTCTCCCAAACCCAAGTTCTCAATCCCTCTCCCAAACCCAAGTTCTCAATCCCTCTCCCAAACCCAAGTTCCCAATCCCTCTCCCAAACCCAAGTTCTCAATCCCCCTCCCAAACCCAAGTTCTCAATAACTCACCCCCCCCCCCACCCCAAACCCAAGTTCTCAATCCCTCTCCCAAACCCAAGTTCTCAATCCCCCTCCCAAGCCGAAGTTCTCAATCCCTCTCCCAAACCCAAGTTCTCAATCCCTCTCCCAAACCCAAGTTCTCAATCCCTCTCGCAAACCCAAGTTCTCAATCCCTCTCCCAAACACAAGTTCTCAATCCCTCTCCCAAACCCAAATTCTCAATCCCTCTCCCAAACCCAAGTTCTCAATCCCTCTCCCAAACCCAAGTTCTCAATCCCACTCACAAACCCAAGTTCTCAATCCCTCTCCCAAACCCAAGTTCTCAATCCCTCTCCCAAACCCAAGTTCTCAATCCCTCTCCCAAACCCAAGTTATCAATCCCTCTCCCAAACCCAAGTTCCCAATCCCTCTCCCAAACCCAAGTTCTCAATCCCTCTCCCAAACCCAAGTTCTTAATACCTCACCCCCCCCCCCCCCCACCCCCAAACCCAAGTTCTCAATCCCTCTCCCAAACCCAAGTTCTCTATCCCCCTCCCAAGCCCAAGTTCTCAATCCCTCTCCCAAACCCAAGTTCTCAATCCCCCTCCCAAGCCCAAGTTCTCAATCCCTCTCCCAAACCCAAGTTCTCAATCCCTCTCCCAAACCCAATTTCCCAATCCCTCTCCCAAACCCAAGTTCTCAATCCCTCTCCCAAACCCAAGTTCTCAATACCTCACCCCCCCCCCCACCCCCACACCCAAGTTCTCGATCCCTCTCCCAAACCCAAGTTCTCAATCCCCCTCCCAAGCCCAAGTTCTCAATCCCTCTCCCAAACCCAAGTTCTCAATCCCCCTCCCAAGCCCAAGTTCTCAATCCCCCTCCCAAACCCAAGTTCTCAATCCCTCTCCCAAGCCCAAGTTCTCCATCCCTCTCCGAAACCCAAGTTCTCAATCCCCCTCCCAAGCCAAAGTTCTCAATCCCTCTCCCAAACCCAAGTTCTCAATCCCCTCCCAAACCCAAGTTCTCAATCCCTCTCCCAAACCAAAGTTCTCAATCCCTCTCCCAAACCCAAGTTCTCAATCCCTCTCCCAAACCCAAGTTCTCAATCCCTCTCCCAAACCCAAGTTCTCAATCCCTCTCGCAAACCCAAGTTCTCAATCCCTCCCCCAAACCCAAGTTCTCAATCCCCCTCCCAAACCCAAGTTCTCAATCCCCCTCCCAAACCCAAGTTCTCAATCCCTCTCCCAAACCCAAGTTCTCAATCCCTCTCGCAAACCCAAGTTCTCAATCCCTCTCCCAAACAGAAGTTCTCAATCCCTCTCCCAAACCCAAGTTCTCAATCCCTCTCCCAAACCCAAGTTCTCAATCCCTCTCCCAAACCCAAGTTCTCAATCCCCCTCGCAAACCCAAGTTCTCAATCCCTCTCCCAAACCCAAGTTCTCAATCCCTCTCCCAAACCCAAGTTCTCAATCCCTCTCCCAAACCCAAGTTCTCAATCCCTCTCCCAAACCCAAGTTCCCAATCCCTCTCCCAAACCCAAGTTCTCAATCCCTCTCCCAATCCCAAGTTCTCAATAACTCACCCCCCCCCCACCCCAAACCCAAGTTCTCAATCCCTCTCCCAAACCCAAGTTCTCAATCCCCCTCCCAAGCCGAAGTTCTCAATCCCTCTCCCAAACCCAAGTTCTCAATCCCTCTCCCAAACCCAAGTTCTCAATCCCTCTCGCAAACCCAAGTTCTCAATCCCTCTCCCAAACACAAGTTCTCAATCCCTCTCCCAAACCCAAGTTCTCAATCCCTCTCCCAAACCCAAGTTCTCAATCCCTCTCCCAAACCCAAGTTCTCAATCCCACTCACAAACCCAAGTTCTCAATCCCTCTCCCAAACCCAAGTTCTCAATCCCTCTCCCAAACCCAAGTTCTCAATCCCTCTCCCAAACCCAAGTTATCAATCCCTCTCCCAAACCCAAGTTCCCAATCCCTCTCCCAAACCCAAGTTCTCAATCCCTCTCCCAAACCCAAGTTCTCAATACCTCACCCCCCCCCCACCCCCAAACCCAAGTTCTCAATCCCTCTCCCAAACCCAAGTTCTCTATCCCCCTCCCAAGCCCAAGTTCTCAATCCCTCTCCCAAACCCAAGTTCTCAATCCCCCTCCCAAGCCCAAGTTCTCAATCCCCCTCCCAAACCCAAGTTCTCAATCCCTCTCCCAAACCCAAGTTCTCAATCCCTCTCCCAAACCCAAGTTCTCAATACCTCACCCCCCCCCCCCCACCCCCAAACCCAAGTTCTCAATCCCTCTCCCAAACCCAAGTTCTCAATCCCTCTCCCAAACCCAAGTTCTCAATCCCTCTCCCAAACCCAAGTTCTCAATCCCTCTCGCAAACCCAAGTTCTCAATCCCTCTCCCAAACCCAAGTTCTCAATCCCCCTCCCAAACCCAAGTTCTCAATCCCCCTCCCAAACCCAAGTTCTCAATCCCTCTCCCAAACCCAAGTTCTCAATCCCTCTCGCAAACCCAAGGTCTCAATCCCTCTCCCAAACACAAGTTCTCAATCCCTCTCCCAAACCCAAGTTCTCAATCCCTCTCCCAAACCCAAGTTCTCAATCCCTCTCCCAAACCCAAGTTCTCAATCCCCCTCGCAAACACAAGTTCTCAATCCCTCTCCCAAACAGAAGTTCTCAATCCCTCTCCCAAACCCAAGTTCTCAATCCCTCTCCCAAACCCAAGTTCTCAATCCCTCTCCCAAACCCAAGTTCTCAATCCCCCTCGCAAACCCAAGTTCTCAATCCCTCTCCCAAACCCAAGTTCTCAATCCCTCTCCCAAACCCAAGTTCTCAATTCCTCTCGCAAACCCAAGTTCTCAATCCCTCTCCCAAACCCAAGTTCTCAATCCCTCTCCCAAACCCAAGTTCTCAATCCCTCTCCCAAACCCAAGTTCTCAATCCCTCTCCCAAACCCAAGTTCTCAATCCCTCTCCCAAACCCAAGTTCTCAATCCCCCTCGCAAACCCAAGTTCTCAATCCCTCTCCCAAACCCAAGTTCTCAATCCCTCTCCCAAACCCAAGTTCTCAATCCCCCTCGCAAACCCAAGTTCTCAATCCCTCTCCCAAACCCAAGTTCTCAATCCCTCTCCCAAACCCAAGTTCTCAATCCCTCTCCCAAACCCAAGTTCTCAATCCCCCTCCCAAGCCGAAGTTCTCAATCCCTCTCCCAAACCCAAGTTCTCAATCCCTCTCCCAAACCCAAGTTCTCAATTCCTCTCGCAAACCCAAGTTCTCAATCCCTCTCCCAAACACAAGTTCTCAATCCCTCTCCCAAACCCAAGTTCTCAATCCCTCTCCCAAACCCAAGTTCTCAATCCCTCTCCCAAACCCAAGTTCTCAATCCCACTCACAAACCCAAGTTCTCAATCCCTCTCCCAAACCCAAGT
This sequence comes from Myxine glutinosa, assembly GCF_964187855.1. Lineage (NCBI taxonomy): Eukaryota > Metazoa > Chordata > Myxini > Myxiniformes > Myxinidae > Myxine > Myxine glutinosa. The sequence continues at coordinate 36,333,927 of NC_136266.1, read as the reverse complement.
TCTCAATCCCTCTCCCAAACCCAAGTTCTCAATCCCTCTCCCAAACCCAAGTTATCAATCCCTCTCCCAAACCCAAGTTCCCAATCCCTCTCCCAAACCCAAGTTCTCAATCCCTCTCCCAAACCCAAGTTCTTAATACCTCACCCCCCCCCCCCACCCCCAAACCCAAGTTCTCAATCCCTCTCCCAAACCCAAGTTCTCTATCCCCCTCCCAAGCCCAAGGTCTCAATCCCTCTCCCAAACCCAAGTTCTCAATCCCCCTCCCAAGCCCAAGTTCTCAATCCCTCTCCCAAACCCAAGTTCTCAATCCCTCTCCCAAACCCAAGTTCTCAATCCCTCTCCCAAACCCAAGTTCTCAATCCCTCTCCCAAACCCAAGTTCTCAATCCCTCTCGCAAACCCAAGTTCTCAATCCCTCTCCCAAACCCAAGTTCTCAATCCCCCTCCCAAACCCAAGTTCTCAATCCCCCTCCCAAACCCAAGTTCTCAATCCCTCTCCCAAACCCAAGTTCTCAATCCCTCTCGCAAACCCAAGTTCTCAATCCCTCTCCCAAACAGAAGTTCTCAATCCCTCTCCCAACCCCAAGTTCTCAATCCCTCTCCCAAACCCAAGTTCTCAATCCCTCTCCCAAACCCAAGTTCTCAATCCCCCTCGCAAACCCAAGTTCTCAATCCCTCTCCCAAACCCAAGTTCTCAATCCCTCTCCCAAACCCAAGTTCTCAATCCCTCTCCCAAACCCAAGTTCTCAATCCCTCTCCCAAACCCAAGTTCCCAATCCCTCTCCCAAACCCAAGTTCTCAATCCCCCTCCCAAACCCAAGTTCTCAATAATTCACCCCCCCCCCCACCCCAAACCCAAGTTCTCAATCCCTCTCCCAAACCCAAGTTCTCAATCCCCCTCCCAAGCCGAAGTTCTCAATCCCTCTCCCAAACCCAAGTTCTCAATCCCTCTCCCAAACCCAAGTTCTCAATCCCTCTCGCAAACCCAAGTTCTCAATCCCTCTCCCAAACACAAGTTCTCAATCCCTCTCCCAAACCCAAGTTCTCAATCCCTCTCCCAAACCCAAGTTCTCAATCCCTCTCCCAAACACAAGTTCTCAATACCTCACCCCCCCCCCCACCCCCAAACCCAAGTTCTCGATCCCTCTCCCAAACCCAAGTTCTCAATCCCCCTCCCAAGCCCAAGTTCTCAATCCCTCTCCCAAACCCAAGTTCTCAATCCCCCTCCCAAGCCCAAGTTCTCAATCCCCTCCCAAACCCAAGTTCTCAATCCCTCTCCCAACCCCAAGTTCTCCATCCCTCTCCCAAACCCAAGTTCTCAATCCCCCTCCCAAGCCAAAGTTCGCAATCCCTCTCCCAAACCCAAGTTCTCAATCCCCTCCCAAACCCAAGTTCTCAATCCCTCTCCCAAACCAAAGTTCTCAATCCCTCTCCCAAACCCAAGTTCTCAATCCCTCTCCCAAACCCAAGTTCTCAATCCCTCTCCCAAACCCAAGTTCTCAATCCCTCTCGCAAACCCAAGTTCTCAATCCCTCTCCCAAACCCAAGTTCTCAATCCCCCTCCCAAACCCAAGTTCTCAATCCCCCTCCCAAACCCAAGTTCTCAATCCCTCTCCCAAACCCAAGTTCTCAATCCCTCTCGCAAACCCAAGGTCTCAATCCCTCTCCCAAACACAAGTTCTCAATCCCTCTCCCAAACCCAAGTTCTCAATCCCTCTCCCAAACCCAAGTTCTCAATCCCTCTCCCAAACCCAAGTTCTCAATCCCCCTCGCAAACACAAGTTCTCAATCCCTCTCCCAAACAGAAGTTCTCAATCCCTCTCCCAAACCCAAGTTCTCAATCCCTCTCCCAAACCCAAGTTCTCAATCCCTCTCCCAAACCCAAGTTCTCAATCCCCCTCGCAAACCCAAGTTCTCAATCCCTCTCCCAAACCCAAGTTCTCAATCCCTCTCCCAAACCCAAGTTCTCAATTCCTCTCGCAAACCCAAGTTCTCAATCCCTCTCCCAAACCCAAGTTCTCAATCCCTCTCCCAAACCCAAGTTCTCAATCCCTCTCCCAAACCCAAGTTCTCAATCCCTCTCCCAAACCCAAGTTCTCAATCCCTCTCCCAAACCCAAGTTCTCAATCCCCCTCGCAAACCCAAGTTCTCAATCCCTCTCCCAAACCCAAGTTCTCAATCCCTCTCCCAAACCCAAGTTCTCAATCCCCCTCGCAAACCCAAGTTCTCAATCCCTCTCCCAAACCCAAGTTCTCAATCCCTCTCCCAAACCCAAGTTCTCAATCCCTCTCCCAAACCCAAGTTCTCAATCCCCCTCCCAAGCCGAAGTTCTCAATCCCTCTCCCAAACCCAAGTTCTCAATCCCTCTCCCAAACCCAAGTTCTCAATTCCTCTCGCAAACCCAAGTTCTCAATCCCTCTCCCAAACACAAGTTCTCAATCCCTCTCCCAAACCCAAGTTCTCAATCCCTCTCCCAAACCCAAGTTCTCAATCCCTCTCCCAAACCCAAGTTCTCAATCCCACTCACAAACCCAAGTTCTCAATCCCTCTCCCAAACCCAAGTTCTCAATCCCTCTCCCAAACCCAAGTTCTCAATCCCTCTCCCAAACCCAAGTTATCAATCCCTCTCCCAAACCCAAGTTCCCAATCCCTCTCCCAAACCCAAGTTCTCAATCCCTCTCCCAAACCCAAGTTCTTAATACCTCACCCCCCCCCCCCCCACCCCCAAACCCAAGTTCTCAATCCCTCTCCCAAACCCAAGTTCTCTATCCCCCTCCCAAGCCCAAGGTCTCAATCCCTCTCCCAAACCCAAGTTCTCAATCCCCCTCCCAAGCCCAAGTTCTCAATCGCTCTCCCAAACCCAAGTTCTCAATCCCTCTCCCAAACCCAAGTTCTCAATCCCTCTCCCAAACCCAAGTTCTCAATCCCTCTCCCAAACCCAAGTTCTCAATCCCTCTCGCAAACCCAAGTTCTCAATCCCTCTCCCAAACCCAAGTTCTCAATCCCCCTCCCAAACCCAAGTTCTCAATCCCCCTCCCAAACCCAAGTTCTCAATCCCTCTCCCAAACCCAAGTTCTCAATCCCTCTCGCAAACCCAAGTTCTCAATCCCTCTCCCAAACAGAAGTTCTCAATCCCTCTCCCAAACCCAAGTTCTCAATCCCTCTCCCAAACCCAAGTTCTCAATCCCTCTCCCAAACCCAAGTTCTCAATCCCCCTCGCAAACCCAAGTTCTCAATCCCTCTCCCAAACCCAAGTTCTCAATCCCTCTCCCAAACCCAAGTTCTCAATCCCTCTCCCAAACCCAAGTTCTCAATCCCTCTCCCAAACCCAAGTTCCCAATCCCTCTCCCAAACCCAAGTTCTCAATCCCCCTCCCAAACCCAAGTTCTCAATAACTCACCCCCCCCCCCCCCCCACCCCAAACCCAAGTTCTCAATCCCTCTCCCAAACCCAAGTTCTCAATCCCCCTCCCAAGCTGAAGTTCTCAATCCCTCTCCCAAACCCAAGTTCTCAATCCCTCTCCCAAACCCAAGTTCTCAATCCCTCTCGCAAACCCAAGTTCTCAATCCCTCTCCCAAACACAAGTTCTCAATCCCTCTCCCAAACCCAAATTCTCAATCCCTCTCCCAAACCCAAGTTCTCAATCCCTCTCCCAAACCCAAGTTCTCAATCCCACTCACAAACCCAAGTTCTCAATCCCTCTCCCAAACCCAAGTTCTCAATCCCTCTCCCAAACCCAAGTTCTCAATCCCTCTCCCAAACCCAAGTTATCAATCCCTCTCCCAAACCCAAGTTCCCAATCCCTCTCCCAAACCCAAGTTCTCAATCCCTCTCCCAAACCCAAGTTCTTAATACCTCACCCCCCCCCCCCACCCCCAAACCCAAGTTCTGAATCCCTCTCCCAAACCCAAGTTCTCTATCCCCCTCCCAAGCCCAAGTTCTCAATCCCTCTCCCAAACCCAAGTTCTCAATCCCCCTCCCAAGCCCAAGTTCTCAATCCCTCTCCCAAACCCAAGTTCTCAATCCCTCTCCCAAACCCAATTTCCCAATCCCTCTCCCAAACCCAAGTTCTCAATCCCTCTCCCAAACCCAAGTTCTCAATACCTCACCCCCCCCCACCCCCACACCCAAGTTCTCGATCCCTCTCCCAAACCCAAGTTCTCAATCCCCCTCCCAAGCCCAAGTTCTCAATCCCTCTCCCAAACCCAAGTTCTCAATCCCCCTCCCAAGCCCAAGTTCTCAATCCCCCTCCCAAACCCAAGTTCTCAATCCCTCTCCCAAGCCCAAGTTCTCCATCCCTCTCCGAAACCCAAGTTCTCAATCCCCCTCCCAAGCCAAAGTTCTCAATCCCTCTCCCAAACCCAAGTTCTCAATCCCCTCCCAAACCCAAGTTCTCAATCCCTCTCCCAAACCAAAGTTCTCAATCCCTCTCCCAAACCCAAGTTCTCAATCCCTCTCCCAAACCCAAGTTCTCAATCCCTCTCCCAAACCCAAGTTCTCAATCCCTCTCGCAAACCCAAGTTCTCAATCCCTCCCCCAAACCCAAGTTCTCAATCCCCCTCCCAAACCCAAGTTCTCAATCCCCCTCCCAAACCCAAGTTCTCAATCCCTCTCCCAAACCCAAGTTCTCAATCCCTCTCGCAAACCCAAGTTCTCAATCCCTCTCCCAAACAGAAGTTCTCAATCCCTCTCCCAAACCCAAGTTCTCAATCCCTCTCCCAAACCCAAGTTCTCAATCCCTCTCCCAAACCCAAGTTCTCAATCCCCCTCGCAAACCCAAGTTCTCAATCCCTCTCCCAAACCCAAGTTCTCAATCCCTCTCCCAAACCCAAGTTCTCAATCCCTCTCCCAAACCCAAGTTCTCAATCCCTCTCCCAAACCCAAGTTCCCAATCCCTCTCCCAAACCCAAGTTCTCAATCCCTCTCCCAATCCCAAGTTCTCAATAACTCACCCCCCCCCCCACCCCAAACCCAAGTTCTCAATCCCTCTCCCAAACCCAAGTTCTCAATCCCCCTCCCAAGCCGAAGTTCTCAATCCCTCTCCCAAACCCAAGTTCTCAATCCCTCTCCCAAACCCAAGTTCTCAATCCCTCTCGCAAACCCAAGTTCTCAATCCCTCTCCCAAACACAAGTTCTCAATCCCTCTCCCAAACCCAAGTTCTCAATCCCTCTCCCAAACCCAAGTTCTCAATCCCTCTCCCAAACCCAAGTTCTCAATCCCACTCACAAACCCAAGTTCTCAATCCCTCTCCCAAACCCAAGTTCTCAATCCCTCTCCCAAACCCAAGTTCTCAATCCCTCTCCCAAACCCAAGTTATCAATCCCTCTCCCAAACCCAAGTTCCCAATCCCTCTCCCAAACCCAAGTTCTCAATCCCTCTCCCAAACCCAAGTTCTCAATACCTCACCCCCCCCCCACCCCCAAACCCAAGTTCTCAATCCCTCTCCCAAACCCAAGTTCTCTATCCCCCTCCCAAGCCCAAGTTCTCAATCCCTCTCCCAAACCCAAGTTCTCAATCCCCCTCCCAAGCCCAAGTTCTCAATCCCCCTCCCAAACCCAAGTTCTCAATCCCTCTCCCAAACCCAAGTTCTCAATCCCTCTCCCAAACCCAAGTTCTCAATACCTCACCCCCCCCCCCCCCACCCCCAAACCCAAGTTCTCAATCCCTCTCCCAAACCCAAGTTCTCAATCCCCCTCCCAAACCCAAGTTATCAATCCCCCTCCCAAGCCCAAGTTCTCAATCCCCCTCCCAAACCCAAGTTCTCAATCCCTCTCCCAAACCCAAGTTCTCAATCCCTCTCGCAAACCCAAGTTCTCAATCCCTCTCCCAAACCCAAGTTCTCAATCCCTCTCCCAAACCCAAGTTCTCAATCCCTCTCCCAAACCCAAGTTCTCAATCCCTCACCCACCCCAAACCCAAGTTCTCAATCCCTCTCCCAAACCCAAGTTCTCAATCCCTCTCCCAAACCCAAGTTATCAATCCCTCTCCCAAACCCAAGTTCCCAATCCCTCTCCCAAACCCAAGTTCTCAATCCCTCTCCCAAACCCAAGTTCTTAATACCTCACCCCCCCCCCCACCCCCAAACCCAAGTTCTGAATCCCTCTCCCAAACCCAAGTTCTCTATCCCCCTCCCAAGCCCAAGTTCTCAATCCCTCTCCCAAACCCAAGTTCTCAATCCCCCTCCCAAGCCCAAGTTCTCAATCCCTCTCCCAAACCCAAGTTCTCAATCCCTCTCCCAAACCCAATTTCCCAATCCCTCTCCCAAACCCAAGTTCTCAATCCCTCTCCCAAACCCAAGTTCTCAATACCTCACCCCCCCCCCACCCCCACACCCAAGTTCTCGATCCCTCTCCCAAACCCAAGTTCTCAATCCCCCTCCCAAGCCCAAGTTCTCAATCCCTCTCCCAAACCCAAGTTCTCAATCCCCCTCCCAAGCCCAAGTTCTCAATCCCCCTCCCAAACCCAAGTTCTCAATCCCTCTCCCAAGCCCAAGTTCTCCATCCCTCTCCGAAACCCAAGTTCTCAATCCCCCTCCCAAGCCAAAGTTCTCAATCCCTCTCCCAAACCCAAGTTCTCAATCCCCTCCCAAACCCAAGTTCTCAATCCCTCTCCCAAACCAAAGTTCTCAATCCCTCTCCCAAACCCAAGTTCTCAATCCCTCTCCCAAACCCAAGTTCTCAATCCCTCTCCCAAACCCAAGTTCTCAATCCCTCTCGCAAACCCAAGTTCTCAATCCCTCCCCCAAACCCAAGTTCTCAATCCCCCTCCCAAACCCAAGTTCTCAATCCCCCTCCCAAACCCAAGTTCTCAATCCCTCTCCCAAACCCAAGTTCTCAATCCCTCTCGCAAACCCAAGTTCTCAATCCCTCTCCCAAACAGAAGTTCTCAATCCCTCTCCCAAACCCAAGTTCTCAATCCCTCTCCCAAACCCAAGTTCTCAATCCCTCTCCCAAACCCAAGTTCTCAATCCCCCTCGCAAACCCAAGTTCTCAATCCCTCTCCCAAACCCAAGTTCTCAATCCCTCTCCCAAACCCAAGTTCTCAATCCCTCTCCCAAACCCAAGTTCTCAATCCCTCTCCCAAACCCAAGTTCCCAATCCCTCTCCCAAACCCAAGTTCTCAATCCCTCTCCCAATCCCAAGTTCTCAATAACTCACCCCCCCCCCCACCCCAAACCCAAGTTCTCAATCCCTCTCCCAAACCCAAGTTCTCAATCCCCCTCCCAAGCCGAAGTTCTCAATCCCTCTCCCAAACCCAAGTTCTCAATCCCTCTCCCAAACCCAAGTTCTCAATCCCTCTCGCAAACCCAAGTTCTCAATCCCTCTCCCAAACACAAGTTCTCAATCCCTCTCCCAAACCCAAGTTCTCAATCCCTCTCCCAAACCCAAGTTCTCAATCCCTCTCCCAAACCCAAGTTCTCAATCCCACTCACAAACCCAAGTTCTCAATCCCTCTCCCAAACCCAAGTTCTCAATCCCTCTCCCAAACCCAAGTTCTCAATCCCTCTCCCAAACCCAAGTTATCAATCCCTCTCCCAAACCCAAGTTCCCAATCCCTCTCCCAAACCCAAGTTCTCAATCCCTCTCCCAAACCCAAGTTCTCAATACCTCACCCCCCCCCCACCCCCAAACCCAAGTTCTCAATCCCTCTCCCAAACCCAAGTTCTCTATCCCCCTCCCAAGCCCAAGTTCTCAATCCCTCTCCCAAACCCAAGTTCTCAATCCCCCTCCCAAGCCCAAGTTCTCAATCCCCCTCCCAAACCCAAGTTCTCAATCCCTCTCCCAAACCCAAGTTCTCAATCCCTCTCCCAAACCCAAGTTCTCAATACCTCACCCCCCCCCCCCCCCACCCCCAAACCCAAGTTCTCAATCCCTCTCCCAAACCCAAGTTCTCAATCCCCCTCCCAAACCCAAGTTATCAATCCCCCTCCCAAGCCCAAGTTCTCAATCCCCCTCCCAAACCCAAGTTCTCAATCCCTCTCCCAAACCCAAGTTCTCAATCCCTCTCGCAAACCCAAGTTCTCAATCCCTCTCCCAAACCCAAGTTCTCAATCCCTCTCCCAAACCCAAGTTCTCAATCCCTCTCCCAAACCCAAGTTCTCAATCCCTCACCCACCCCAAACCCAAGTTCTCAATCCCTCTCCCAAACCCAAGTTCTCAATCCCTCTCCCAAACCCAAGTTCTCAATCCCTCTCCCAAACCCAAGTTCTCAATCCCCCTCGCAAACCCAAGTTCTCAATCCCTCTCCCAAACCCAAGTTCTCAATCCCTCTCCCAAACCCAAGTTCTCAATCCCTCTCCCAAACCCAAGTTCTCAATCCCTCACCCACCCCAAACCCAAGTTCTCAATCCCTCTCCCAAACCCAAGTTCTCAATCCCTCTCCCAAACCCAAGTTCTCAATCCCCCTCGCAAACCCAAGTTCTCAATCCCTCTCCCAAACCCAAGTTCTCAATCCCTCTCCCAAACCCAAGTTCTCAATCCCTCTCCCAAACCCAAGTTCTCAATCCCTCTCCCAAACCCAAGTTCCCAATCCCTCTCCCAAACCCAAGTTCTCAATCCCCCTCCCAAACCCAAGTTCTCAATAATTCACCCCCCCCCCCACCCCAAACCCAAGTTCTCAATCCCTCTCCCAAACCCAAGTTCTCAATCCCCCTCCCAAGCCGAAGTTCTCAATCCCTCTCCCAAACCCAAGTTCTCAATCCCTCTCCCAAACCCAAGTTCTCAATCCCTCTCGCAAACCCAAGTTCTCAATCCCTCTCCCAAACACAAGTTCTCAATCCCTCTCCCAAACCCAAGTTCTCAATCCCTCTCCCAAACCCAAGTTCTCAATCCCTCTCCCAAACACAAGTTCTCAATACCTCACCCCCCCCCCCACCCCCAAACCCAAGTTCTCGATCCCTCTCCCAAACCCAAGTTCTCAATCCCCCTCCCAAGCCCAAGTTCTCAATCCCTCTCCCAAACCCAAGTTCTCAATCCCCCTCCCAAGCCCAAGTTCTCAATCCCCTCCCAAACCCAAGTTCTCAATCCCTCTCCCAACCCCAAGTTCTCCATCCCTCTCCCAAACCCAAGTTCTCAATCCCCCTCCCAAGCCAAAGTTCGCAATCCCTCTCCCAAACCCAAGTTCTCAATCCCCTCCCAAACCCAAGTTCTCAATCCCTCTCCCAAACCAAAGTTCTCAATCCCTCTCCCAAACCCAAGTTCTCAATCCCTCTCCCAAACCCAAGTTCTCAATCCCTCTCCCAAACCCAAGTTCTCAATCCCTCTCGCAAACCCAAGTTCTCAATCCCTCTCCCAAACCCAAGTTCTCAATCCCCCTCCCAAACCCAAGTTCTCAATCCCCCTCCCAAACCCAAGTTCTCAATCCCTCTCCCAAACCCAAGTTCTCAATCCCTCTCGCAAACCCAAGGTCTCAATCCCTCTCCCAAACACAAGTTCTCAATCCCTCTCCCAAACCCAAGTTCTCAATCCCTCTCCCAAACCCAAGTTCTCAATCCCTCTCCCAAACCCAAGTTCTCAATCCCCCTCGCAAACACAAGTTCTCAAGCCCTCTCCCAAACAGAAGTTCTCAATCCCTCTCCCAAACCCAAGTTCTCAATCCCTCTCCCAAACCCAAGTTCTCAATCCCTCTCCCAAACCCAAGTTCTCAATCCCCCTCGCAAACCCAAGTTCTCAATCCCTCTCCCAAACCCAAGTTCTCAATCCCTCTCCCAAACCCAAGTTCTCAATTCCTCTCGCAAACCCAAGTTCTCAATCCCTCTCCCAAACCCAAGTTCTCAATCCCTCTCCCAAACCCAAGTTCTCAATCCCTCTCCCAAACCCAAGTTCTCAATCCCTCTCCCAAACCCAAGTTCTCAATCCCTCTCCCAAACCCAAGTTCTCAATCCCCCTCGCAAACCCAAGTTCTCAATCCCTCTCCCAAACCCAAGTTCTCAATCCCTCTCCCAAACCCAAGTTCTCAATCCCCCTCGCAAACCCAAGTTCTCAATCCCTCTCCCAAACCCAAGTTCTCAATCCCTCTCCCAAACCCAAGTTCTCAATCCCTCTCCCAAACCCAAGTTCTCAATCCCCCTCCCAAGCCGAAGTTCTCAATCCCTCTCCCAAACACAAGTTCTCAATCCCTCTCCCAAACCCAAGTTCTCAATTCCTCTCGCAAACCCAAGTTCTCAATCCCTCTCCCAAACACAAGTTCTCAATCCCTCTCCCAAACCCAAGTTCTCAATCCCTCTCCCAAACCCAAGTTCTCAATCCCTCTCCCAAACCCAAGTTCTCAATCCCACTCACAAACCCAAGTTCTCAATCCCTCTCCCAAACCCAAGTTCTCAATCCCTCTCCCAAACCCAAGTTCTCAATCCCTCTCCCAAACCCAAGTTATCAATCCCTCTCCCAAACCCAAGTTCCCAATCCCTCTCCCAAACCCAAGTTCTCAATCCCTCTCCCAAACCCAAGTTCTTAATACCTCACCCCCCCCCCCCCCCACCCCCAAACCCAAGTTCTCAATCCCTCTCCCAAACCCAAGTTCTCTATCCCCCTCCCAAGCCCAAGGTCTCAATCCCTCTCCCAAACCCAAGTTCTCAATCCCCCTCCCAAGCCCAAGTTCTCAATCCCTCTCCCAAACCCAAGTTCTCAATCCCTCTCCCAAACCCAAGTTCTCAATCCCTCTCCCAAACCCAAGTTCTCAATCCCTCTCCCAAACCCAAGTTCTCAATCCCTCTCGCAAACCCAAGTTCTCAATCCCTCTCCCAAACCCAAGTTCTCAATCCCCCTCCCAAACCCAAGTTCTCAATCCCCCTCCCAAACCCAAGTTCTCAATCCCTCTCCCAAACCCAAGTTCTCAATCCCTCTCGCAAACCCAAGTTCTCAATCCCTCTCCCAAACAGAAGTTCTCAATCCCTCTCCCAAACCCAAGTTCTCAATCCCTCTCCCAAACCCAAGTTCTCAATCCCTCTCCCAAACCCAAGTTCTCAATCCCCCTCGCAAACCCAAGTTCTCAATCCCTCTCCCAAACCCAAGTTCTCAATCCCTCTCCCAAACCCAAGTTCTCAATCCCTCTCCCAAACCCAAGTTCTCAATCCCTCTCCCAAACCCAAGTTCCCAATCCCTCTCCCAAACCCAAGTTCTCAATCCCCCTCCCAAACCCAAGTTCTCAATAACTCACCCCCCCCCCACCCCAAACCCAAGTTCTCAATCCCTCTCCCAAACCCAAGTTCTCAATCCCCCTCCCAAGCTGAAGTTCTCAATCCCTCTCCCAAACCCAAGTTCTCAATCCCTCTCCCAAACCCAAGTTCTCAATCCCTCTCGCAAACCCAAGTTCTCAATCCCTCTCCCAAACACAAGTTCTCAATCCCTCTCCCAAACCCAAATTCTCAATCCCTCTCCCAAACCCAAGTTCTCAATCCCTCTCCCAAACCCAAGTTCTCAATCCCACTCACAAACCCAAGTTCTCAATCCCTCTCCCAAACCCAAGTTCTCAATCCCTCTCCCAAACCCAAGTTCTCAATCCCTCTCCCAAACCCAAGTTATCAATCCCTCTCCCAAACCCAAGTTCCCAATCCCTCTCCCAAACCCAAGTTCTCAATCCCTCTCCCAAACCCAAGTTCTTAATACCTCACCCCCCCCCCCCCACCCCCAAACCCAAGTTCTGAATCCCTCTCCCAAACCCAAGTTCTCTATCCCCCTCCCAAGCCCAAGTTCTCAATCCCTCTCCCAAACCCAAGTTCTCAATCCCCCTCCCAAGCCCAAGTTCTCAATCCCTCTCCCAAACCCAAGTTCTCAATCCCTCTCCCAAACCCAATTTCCCAATCCCTCTCCCAAACCCAAGTTCTCAATCCCTCTCCCAAACCCAAGTTCTCAATACCTCACCCCCCCCCCACCCCCACACCCAAGTTCTCGATCCCTCTCCCAAACCCAAGTTCTCAATCCCCCTCCCAAGCCCAAGTTCTCAATCCCTCTCCCAAACCCAAGTTCTCAATCCCCCTCCCAAGCCCAAGTTCTCAATCCCCCTCCCAAACCCAAGTTCTCAATCCCTCTCCCAAGCCCAAGTTCTCCATCCCTCTCCGAAACCCAAGTTCTCAATCCCCCTCCCAAGCCAAAGTTCTCAATCCCTCTCCCAAACCCAAGTTCTCAATCCCCTCCCAAACCCAAGTTCTCAATCCCTCTCCCAAACCAAAGTTCTCAATCCCTCTCCCAAACCCAAGTTCTCAATCCCTCTCCCAAACCCAAGTTCTCAATCCCTCTCCCAAACCCAAGTTCTCAATCCCTCTCGCAAACCCAAGTTCTCAATCCCTCCCCCAAACCCAAGTTCTCAATCCCCCTCCCAAACCCAAGTTCTCAATCCCCCTCCCAAACCCAAGTTCTCAATCCCTCTCCCAAACCCAAGTTCTCAATCCCTCTCGCAAACCCAAGTTCTCAATCCCTCTCCCAAACAGAAGTTCTCAATCCCTCTCCCAAACCCAAGTTCTCAATCCCTCTCCCAAACCCAAGTTCTCAATCCCTCTCCCAAACCCAAGTTCTCAATCCCCCTCGCAAACCCAAGTTCTCAATCCCTCTCCCAAACCCAAGTTCTCAATCCCTCTCCCAAACCCAAGTTCTCAATCCCTCTCCCAAACCCAAGTTCTCAATCCCTCTCCCAAACCCAAGTTCCCAATCCCTCTCCCAAACCCAAGTTCTCAATCCCTCTCCCAATCCCAAGTTCTCAATAACTCACCCCCCCCCCCCCCACCCCAAACCCAAGTTCTCAATCCCTCTCCCAAACCCAAGTTCTCAATCCCCCTCCCAAGCCGAAGTTCTCAATCCCTCTCCCAAACCCAAGTTCTCAATCCCTCTCCCAAACCCAAGTTCTCAATCCCTCTCGCAAACCCAAGTTCTCAATCCCTCTCCCAAACACAAGTTCTCAATCCCTCTCCCAAACCCAAGTTCTCAATCCCTCTCCCAAACCCAAGTTCTCAATCCCTCTCCCAAACCCAAGTTCTCAATCCCACTCACAAACCCAAGTTCTCAATCCCTCTACCAAACCCAAGTTCTCAATCCCTCTCCCAAACCCAAGTTCTCAATCCCTCTCCCAAACCCAAGTTATCAATCCCTCTCCCAAACCCAAGTTCCCAATCCCTCTCCCAAACCCAAGTTCTCAATCCCTCTCCCAAACCCAAGTTCTCAATACCTCACCCCCCCCCCACCCCCAAACCCAAGTTCTCAATCCCTCTCCCAAACCCAAGTTCTCTATCCCCCTCCCAAGCCCAAGTTCTCAATCCCTCTCCCAAACCCAAGTTCTCAATCCCCCTCCCAAGCCCAAGTTCTCAATCCCCCTCCCAAACCCAAGTTCTCAATCCCTCTCCCAAACCCAAGTTCTCAATCCCTCTCCCAAACCCAAGTTCTCAATACCTCACCCCCCCCCCCCCCACCCCCAAACCCAAGTTCTCAATCCCTCTCCCAAACCCAAGTTCTCAATCCCCCTCCCAAACCCAAGTTATCAATCCCCCTCCCAAGCCCAAGTTCTCAATCCCCCTCCCAAACCCAAGTTCTCAATCCCTCTCCCAAACCCAAGTTCTCAATCCCTCTCGCAAACCCAAGTTCTCAATCCCTCTCCCAAACCCAAGTTCTCAATCCCTCTCCCAAACCCAAGTTCTCAATCCCTCTCCCAAACCCAAGTTCTCAATCCCTCACCCACCCCAAACCCAAGTTCTCAATCCCTCTCCCAAACCCAAGTTCTCAATCCCTCTCCCAAACCCAAGTTCTCAATCCCTCTCGCACACCCAAGTTCTCAATCCCTCTCCCAAACACAAGTTCTCAATCCCTCTCCCAAACCCAAGTTCTCAATCCCTCTCCCAAACCCAAGTTCTCAATCCCTCTCCCAAACCCCAGTTCTCAATCCCCCTCGCAAACCCAAGTTCTCAATCCCTCTCCCAAACCCAAGTTCTCAATCCCTCTCCCAAACCCAAGTTCTCAATCCCTCTCGCAAACCCAAGTTCTCAATCCCTCTCCCAAACACAAGTTCTCAATCCCTCTCCCAAACCCAAGTTATCAATCCCTCTCCCAAACCCAAGTTCTCAATCCCTCTCACAAACCCAAGTTCTCAATCCCACTCACAAACCCAAGTTCTCAATCCCTCTCCCAAACCCAAGTTCTCAATCCCTCTCCCAAACCCAAGTTCTCAATCCCTCTCGCAAACCCAAGTTCTCAATCCCTCTCCCAAACACAAGTTCTCAATCCCTCTCCCAAACCCAAGTTCTCAATCCCTCTCCCAAACCCAAGTTCTCAATCCCTCTCACAAACCCAAGTTCTCAATCCCTCTCCCAAACCCAAGTTCTCAATCCCTCTCCCAAACCCAAGTTCTCAATCCCTCTCCCAAACCCAAGTTCTCAATCCCCCTCGCAAACCCAAGTTCTCAATCCCTCTCCCAAACCCAAGTTCTCAATCCCTCTCCCAAACCCAAGTTCTCAATCCCTCTCCCAAACCCAAGTTCTCAATCCCTCTCCCAAACCCAAGTTCCCAATCCCTCTCCCAAACCCAAGTTCTCAATCCCTCTCCCAAACCCAAGTTCTCAATAACTCACCCCCCCCCCCCCCCACCCCAAACCCAAGTTCTCAATCCCTCTCCCAAACCCAAGTTCTCAATCCCCCTCCCAAGCCGAAGTTCTCAATCCCTCTCCCAAACCCAAGTTCTCAATCCCTCTCCCAAACCCAAGTTCTCAATCCCTCTCACAAACCCAAGTTCTCAATCCCTCTCCCAAACACAAGTTCTCAATCCCTCTCCCAAACCCAAGTTCTCAATCCCTCTCCCAAACCCAAGTTCTCAATCCCTCTCCCAAACCCAAGTTCTCAATCCCACTCACAAACCCAAGTTCTCAATCCCTCTCCCAAACCCAAGTTCTCAATCCCTCTCCCAAACCCAAGATCTCAATCCCTCTCCCAAACCCAAGTTATCAATCCCTCTCCCAAACCCAAGTTCCCAATCCCTCTCCCAAACCCAAGTTCTCAATCCCTCTCCCAAACCCAAGTTCTCAATACCTCACCCCCCCCCCCCCCACCCCCAAACCCAAGTTCTCAATCCCTCTCCCAAACCCAAGTTCTCTATCCCCCTCCCAAGCCCAAGTTCTCAATCCCTCTCCCAAACCCAAGTTCTCAATCCCCCTCCCAAGCCCAAGTTCTCAATCCCCCTCCCAAACCCAAGTTCTCAATCCCTCTCCCAAGCCCAAGTTCTCCATCCCTCTCCCAAACCCAAGTTCTCAATCCCTCTCCCAAACCCAAGTTCTCAATACCTCACCCCCCCCCCCCCCACCCCCAAACCCAAGTTCTCAATCCCTCTCCCAAACCCAAGTTCTCAATCCCCCTCCCAAACCCAAGTTCTCAATCCCCCTCCCAAGCCCAAGTTCTCAATCCCCCTCCCAAACCCAAGTTCTCAATCCCTCTCCCAAACCCAAGTTCTCAATCCCTCTCGCAAACCCAAGTTCTCAATCCCTCTCCCAAACCCAAGTTCTCAATCCCTCTCCCAAACCCAAGTTCTCAATCCCTCTCCCAAACCCAAGTTCTCAATCCCTCACCCACCCCAAACCCAAGTTCTCAATCCCTCTCCCAAACCCAAGTTCTCAATCCCTCTCCCAAACCCAAGTTCTCAATCCCTCTCGCACACCCAAGTTCTCAATCCCTCTCCCAAACACAAGTTCTCAATCCCTCTCCCAAACCCAAGTTCTCAATCCCTCTCCAAAACCCAAGTTCTCAATCCCTCTCCCAAACCCCAGTTCTCAATCCCCCTCGCAAACCCAAGTTCTCAATCCCTCTCCCAAACCCAAGTTCTCAATCCCTCTCCCAAACCCAAGTTCTCAATCCCTCTCGCAAACCCAAGTTCTCAATCCCTCTCCCAAACACAAGTTCTCAATCCCTCTCCCAAACCCAAGTTCTCAATCCCTCTCCCAAACCCAAGTTCTCAATCCCTCTCACAAACCCAAGTTCTCAATCCCACTCACAAACCCAAGTTCTCAATCCCTCTCCCAAACCCAAGTTCTCAATCCCTCTCCCAAACTGAAGTTCTCAATCCCTCTCCCAAACCCAAGTTCTCAATCCCTCTCCCAAACCCAATTTCCCAATCCCTCTCCCAAACCCAAGTTCTCAATCCCTCTCCCAAACCCAAGTTCTCAATACCTCACCCCCCCCCACCCCCACACCCAAGTTCTCGATCCCTCTCCCAAACCCAAGTTCTCAATCCCCCTCCCAAGCCCAAGTTCTCAATCCCTCTCCCAAACCCAAGTTCTCAATCCCCCTCCCAAGCCCAAGTTCTCAATCCCCCTCCCAAACCCAAGTTCTCAATCCCTCTCGCAAGCCCAAGTTCTCCATCCCTCTCCCAAACCCAAGTTCTCAATCCCCCTCCCAAGCCAAAGTTCTCAATCCCTCTCCCAAACCCAAGATCTCAATCCCCTCCCAAACCCAAGTTCTCAATCCCTCTCCCAAACCAAAGTTCTCAATCCCTCTCCCAAACCCAAGTTCTCAATCCCTCTCCCAAACCCAAGTTCTCAATCCCTCTCCCAAACCCAAGTTCTCAATCCCTCTCGCAAACCCAAGTTCTCAATCCCTCTCCCAAACCCAAGTTCTCAATCCCCCTCCCAAACCCAAGTTCTCAATCCCCCTCCCAAACCCAAGTTCTCAATCCCTCTCCCAAACCCAAGTTCTCAATCCCTCTCACAAACCCAAGTTCTCAATCCCTCTCCCAAACAGAAGTTCTCAATCCCTCTCCCAAACCCAAGTTCTCAATCCCTCTCCCAAACCGAAGTTCTCAATCCCTCTCCCAAACCCAAGTTCTCAATCCCCCTCGCAAACCCAAGTGCTCAATCCCTCTCCCAAACCCAAGTTCTCAATCCCTCTCCCAAACCCAAGTTCTCAATCCCTCTCCCAAACCCAAGTTCTCAATCCCTCTCCCAAACCCAAGTTCCCAATCCCTCTCCCAAACCCAAGTTCTCAATCCCTCTCCCAAACCCAAGTTCTCAATAACTCACCCCCCCCCCCCACCCCAAACCCAAGTTCTCAATCCCTCTCCCAAACCCAAGTTCTCAATCCCCCTCCCAAGCCGAAGTTCTCAATCCCTCTCCCAAACCCAAGTTCTCAATCCCTCTCCCAAACCCAAGTTCTCAATCCCTCTCGCAAACCCAAGTTCTCAATCCCTCTCCCAAACACAAGTTCTCAATCCCTCTCCCAAACCCAAGTTCTCAATCCCTCTCCCAAACCCAAGTTCTCAATCCCTCTCCCAAACCCAAGTTCTCAATCCCTCTCCCAAACCCAAGTTCTCAATCCCTCTCCCAAACCCAAGTTCTCAATCCCTCTCGCAAACCCAAGTTCTCAATCCCTCTCCCAAACCCAAGTTCTCAATCCCCCCCCAAACCCAAGTTCTCAATCCCTCTCCCAAACCCAAGTTCTCAATCCCTCTCCCAAACCCAAGTTCTCAATCCCCCTCCCAAGCCCAAGTTCTCAATCCCTCTCGCAAACCCAAGTTCTCAATCCCTCTCCCAAACCCAAGTTCTCAATCCCTGTCCCAAACCCAAGTTCTCAATCCCTCTCCCAAACCCAAGTTCTCAATCCCCCTCACAAACCCAAGTTCTCAATCCCTCTCGCAAACCCAAGTTCTCAATCCCTCTTCCAAACCCAAGTTCTCAATCCCTCTCCCAAACCCAAGTTCTCAATCCCTCTCCCAAACCCAAGTTCTCAATCCCTCTCCCAAACCCAACTTCTCAACCCCTCTCCCAAACCCAAGTTCTCAATCCCTCTCCCAAACCCAAGTTCTCAATCCCTCTCCCAAACCCAAGTTCTCAATCCCTCACCCACCCCAAACCCAAGTTCTCAATCCCTCTCCCAAACCCAAGTTCTCAATCCCTCTCCCAAACCCAAGTTCTCAATCCCTCTCGCAAACCCAAGTTCTCAATCCCTCTCCCAAACACAAGTTCTCAATCTCTCTCCCAAACCCAAGTTCTCAATCCCTCTCCCAAACCCAAGTTCTCAATCCCTCTCCCAAACCCAAGTTCTCAATCCCTCTCCCAAACCCAAGTTCTCAATCCCCCTCGCAAACCCAAGTTCTCAATCCCTCTCCCAAACCCAAGTTCTCAATCCCTCTCCCAAACCCAAGTTCTCAATCCCTCTCCCAAACCCAAGTTCTCAATCCCTCTCGCAAACCCAAGTTCTCAATCCCTCTCCCAAACCCAAGTTCTCAATCCCTCTCCCAAACCCAAGTTCTCAATCCCTCTCGCACACCCAAGTTCTCAATCCCTCTCCCAAACCCAAGTTCTCAATCCCTCTCCCAAACCCAAGTTCTCAATCCCTCTCCCAAACCCAAGTTCTCAATCCCTCTCCCAAACCCAAGTTCTCAATCCCCCTCCCAAGCCGAAGTTCTCAATCCCTCTCCCAAACCCAAGTTCTCAATCCCTCTCCCAAACCCAAGTTCTCAATTCCTCTCGCAAACCCAAGTTCTCAATCCCTCTCCCAAACACAAGTTCTCAATCCCTCTCCCAAACCCAAGTTCTCAATCCCTCTCCCAAACCCAAGTTCTCAATCCCTCTCCCAAACCCAAGTTCTCAATCCCTCTCCCAAACCCAAGTTATCAATCCCTCTCCCAAACCCAAGTTCCCAATCCCTCTCCCAAACCCAAGTTCTCAATCCCTCTCCCAAACCCAAGTTCTTAATACCTCACCCCCCCCCCCCCCCACCCCCAAACCCAAGTTCTCAATCCCTCTCCCAAACCCAAGTTCTCTATCCCCCTCCCAAGCCCAAGGTCTCAATCCCTCTCCCAAACCCAAGTTCTCAATCCCCCTCCCAAGCCCAAGTTCTCAATCCCTCTCCCAAACCCAAGTTCTCAATCCCTCTCCCAAACCCAAGTTCTCAATCCCTCTCCCAAACCCAAGTTCTCAATCCCTCTCCCAAACCCAAGTTCTCAATCCCTCTCGCAAACCCAAGTTCTCAATCCCTCTCCCAAACCCAAGTTCTCAATCCCCCTCCCAAACCCAAGTTCTCAATCCCCCTCCCAAACCCAAGTTCTCAATCCCTCTCCCAAACCCAAGTTCTCAATCCCTCTCGCAAACCCAAGTTCTCAATCCCTCTCCCAAACAGAAGTTCTCAATCCCTCTCCCAAACCCAAGTTCTCAATCCCTCTCCCAAACCCAAGTTCTCAATCCCTCTCCCAAACCCAAGTTCTCAATCCCCCTCGCAAACCCAAGTTCTCAATCCCTCTCCCAAACCCAAGTTCTCAATCCCTCTCCCAAACCCAAGTTCTCAATCCCTCTCCCAAACCCAAGTTCTCAATCCCTCTCCCAAACCCAAGTTCCCAATCCCTCTCCCAAACCCAAGTTCTCAATCCCCCTCCCAAACCCAAGTTCTCAATAACTCACCCCCCCCCCCCCACCCCAAACCCAAGTTCTCAATCCCTCTCCCAAACCCAAGTTCTCAATCCCCCTCCCAAGCTGAAGTTCTCAATCCCTCTCCCAAACCCAAGTTCTCAATCCCTCTCCCAAACCCAAGTTCTCAATCCCTCTCGCAAACCCAAGTTCTCAATCCCTCTCCCAAACACAAGTTCTCAATCCCTCTCCCAAACCCAAATTCTCAATCCCTCTCCCAAACCCAAGTTCTCAATCCCTCTCCCAAACCCAAGTTCTCAATCCCACTCACAAACCCAAGTTCTCAATCCCTCTCCCAAACCCAAGTTCTCAATCCCTCTCCCAAACCCAAGTTCTCAATCCCTCTCCCAAACCCAAGTTATCAATCCCTCTCCCAAACCCAAGTTCCCAATCCCTCTCCCAAACCCAAGTTCTCAATCCCTCTCCCAAACCCAAGTTCTTAATACCTCACCCCCCCCCCCCACCCCCAAACCCAAGTTCTGAATCCCTCTCCCAAACCCAAGTTCTCTATCCCCCTCCCAAGCCCAAGTTCTCAATCCCTCTCCCAAACCCAAGTTCTCAATCCCCCTCCCAAGCCCAAGTTCTCAATCCCTCTCCCAAACCCAAGTTCTCAATCCCTCTCCCAAACCCAATTTCCCAATCCCTCTCCCAAACCCAAGTTCTCAATCCCTCTCCCAAACCCAAGTTCTCAATACCTCACCCCCCCCCCCCCCACCCCCACACCCAAGTTCTCGATCCCTCTCCCAAATGCCAAGTTCTCAATCCCCCTCCCAAGCCCAAGTTCTCAATCCCTCTCCCAAACCCAAGTTCTCAATCCCCCTCCCAAGCCCAAGTTCTCAATCCCCCTCCCAAACCCAAGTTCTCAATCCCTCTCCCAAGCCCAAGTTCTCCATCCCTCTCCGAAACCCAAGTTCTCAATCCCCCTCCCAAGCCAAAGTTCTCAATCCCTCTCCCAAACCCAAGTTCTCAATCCCCTCCCAAACCCAAGTTCTCAATCCCTCTCCCAAACCAAAGTTCTCAATCCCTCTCCCAAACCCAAGTTCTCAATCCCTCTCCCAAACCCAAGTTCTCAATCCCTCTCCCAAACCCAAGTTCTCAATCCCTCTCACAAACCCAAGTTCTCAATCCCTCCCCCAAACCCAAGTTCTCAATCCCCCTCCCAAACCCAAGTTCTCAATCCCCCTCCCAAACCCAAGTTCTCAATCCCTCTCCCAAACCCAAGTTCTCAATCCCTCTCGCAAACCCAAGTTCTCAATCCCTCTCCCAAACAGAAGTTCTCAATCCCTCTCCCAAACCCAAGTTCTCAATCCCTCTCCCAAACCCAAGTTCTCAATCCCTCTCCCAAACCCAAGTTCTCAATCCCCCTCGCAAACCCAAGTTCTCAATCCCTCTCCCAAACCCAAGTTCTCAATCCCTCTCCCAAACCCAAGTTCTCAATCCCTCTCCCAAACCCAAGTTCTCAATCCCTCTCCCAAACCCAAGTTCCCAATCCCTCTCCCAAACCCAAGTTCTCAATCCCTCTCCCAATCCCAAGTTCTCAATAACTCACCCCCCCCCCCACCCCAAACCCAAGTTCTCAATCCCTCTCCCAAACCCAAGTTCTCAATCCCCCTCCCAAGCCGAAGTTCTCAATCCCTCTCCCAAACCCAAGTTCTCAATCCCTCTCCCAAACCCAAGTTCTCAATCCCTCTCGCAAACCCAAGTTCTCAATCCCTCTCCCAAACACAAGTTCTCAATCCCTCTCCCAAACCCAAGTTCTCAATCCCTCTCCCAAACCCAAGTTCTCAATCCCTCTCCCAAACCCAAGTTCTCAATCCCACTCACAAACCCAAGTTCTCAATCCCTCTACCAAACCCAAGTTCTCAATCCCTCTCCCAAACCCAAGTTCTCAATCCCTCTCCCAAACCCAAGTTATCAATCCCTCTCCCAAACCCAAGTTCCCAATCCCTCTCCCAAACCCAAGTTCTCAATCCCTCTCCCAAACCCAAGTTCTCAATACCTCACCCCCCCCCCCACCCCCAAACCCAAGTTCTCAATCCCTCTCCCAAACCCAAGTTCTCTATCCCCCTCCCAAGCCCAAGTTCTCAATCCCTCTCCCAAACCCAAGTTCTCAATCCCCCTCCCAAGCCCAAGTTCTCAATCCCCCTCCCAAACCCAAGTTCTCAATCCCTCTCCCAAACCCAAGTTCTCAATCCCTCTCCCAAACCCAAGTTCTCAATACCTCACCCCCCCCCCCCACCCCCAAACCCAAGTTCTCAATCCCTCTCCCAAACCCAAGTTCTCAATCCCCCTCCCAAACCCAAGTTATCAATCCCCCTCCCAAGCCCAAGTTCTCAATCCCCCTCCCAAACCCAAGTTCTCAATCCCTCTCCCAAACCCAAGTTCTCAATCCCTCTCGCAAACCCAAGTTCTCAATCCCTCTCCCAAACCCAAGTTCTCAATCCCTCTCCCAAACCCAAGTTCTCAATCCCTCTCCCAAACCCAAGTTCTCAATCCCTCACCCACCCCAAACCCAAGTTCTCAATCCCTCTCCCAAACCCAAGTTCTCAATCCCTCTCCCAAACCCAAGTTCTCAATCCCTCTCGCACACCCAAGTTCTCAATCCCTCTCCCAAACACAAGTTCTCAATCCCTCTCCCAAACCCAAGTTCTCAATCCCTCTCCCAAACCCAAGTTCTCAATCCCTCTCCCAAACCCCAGTTCTCAATCCCCCTCGCAAACCCAAGTTCTCAATCCCTCTCCCAAACCCAAGTTCTCAATCCCTCTCCCAAACCCAAGTTCTCAATCCCTCTCGCAAACCCAAGTTCTCAATCCCTCTCCCAAACACAAGTTCTCAATCCCTCTCCCAAACCCAAGTTATCAATCCCTCTCCCAAACCCAAGTTCTCAATCCCTCTCACAAACCCAAGTTCTCAATCCCACTCACAAACCCAAGTTCTCAATCCCTCTCCCAAACCCAAGTTCTCAATCCCTCTCCCAAACCCAAGTTCTCAATCCCTCTCGCAAACCCAAGTTCTCAATCCCTCTCCCAAACACAAGTTCTCAATCCCTCTCCCAAACCCAAGTTCTCAATCCCTCTCCCAAACCCAAGTTCTCAATCCCTCTCACAAACCCAAGTTCTCAATCCCTCTCCCAAACCCAAGTTCTCAATCCCTCTCCCAAACCCAAGTTCTCAATCCCTCTCCCAAACCCAAGTTCTCAATCCCCCTCGCAAACCCAAGTTCTCAATCCCTCTCCCAAACCCAAGTTCTCAATCCCTCTCCCAAACCCAAGTTCTCAATCCCTCTCCCAAACCCAAGTTCTCAATCCCTCTCCCAAACCCAAGTTCCCAATCCCTCTCCCAAACCCAAGTTCTCAATCCCTCTCCCAAACCCAAGTTCTCAATAACTCACCCCCCCCCCCCCCCACCCCAAACCCAAGTTCTCAATCCCTCTCCCAAACCCAAGTTCTCAATCCCCCTCCCAAGCCGAAGTTCTCAATCCCTCTCCCAAACCCAAGTTCTCAATCCCTCTCCCAAACCCAAGTTCTCAATCCCTCTCACAAACCCAAGTTCTCAATCCCTCTCCCAAACACAAGTTCTCAATCCCTCTCCCAAACCCAAGTTCTCAATCCCTCTCCCAAACCCAAGTTCTCAATCCCTCTCCCAAACCCAAGTTCTCAATCCCACTCACAAACCCAAGTTCTCAATCCCTCTCCCAAACCCAAGTTCTCAATCCCTCTCCCAAACCCAAGATCTCAATCCCTCTCCCAAACCCAAGTTATCAATCCCTCTCCCAAACCCAAGTTCCCAATCCCTCTCCCAAACCCAAGTTCTCAATCCCTCTCCCAAACCCAAGTTCTCAATACCTCACCCCCCCCCCCCCCCACCCCCAAACCCAAGTTCTCAATCCCTCTCCCAAACCCAAGTTCTCTATCCCCCTCCCAAGCCCAAGTTCTCAATCCCTCTCCCAAACCCAAGTTCTCAATCCCCCTCCCAAGCCCAAGTTCTCAATCCCCCTCCCAAACCCAAGTTCTCAATCCCTCTCCCAAGCCCAAGTTCTCCATCCCTCTCCCAAACCCAAGTTCTCAATCCCTCTCCCAAACCCAAGTTCTCAATACCTCACCCCCCCCCCCCCCCCACCCCCAAACCCAAGTTCTCAATCCCTCTCCCAAACCCAAGTTCTCAATCCCCCTCCCAAACCCAAGTTCTCAATCCCCCTCCCAAGCCCAAGTTCTCAATCCCCCTCCCAAACCCAAGTTCTCAATCCCTCTCCCAAACCCAAGTTCTCAATCCCTCTCGCAAACCCAAGTTCTCAATCCCTCTCCCAAACCCAAGTTCTCAATCCCTCTCCCAAACCCAAGTTCTCAATCCCTCTCCCAAACCCAAGTTCTCAATCCCTCACCCACCCCAAACCCAAGTTCTCAATCCCTCTCCCAAACCCAAGTTCTCAATCCCTCTCCCAAACCCAAGTTCTCAATCCCTCTCGCACACCCAAGTTCTCAATCCCTCTCCCAAACACAAGTTCTCAATCCCTCTCCCAAACCCAAGTTCTCAATCCCTCTCCCAAACCCAAGTTCTCAATCCCTCTCCCAAACCCCAGTTCTCAATCCCCCTCGCAAACCCAAGTTCTCAATCCCTCTCCCAAACCCAAGTTCTCAATCCCTCTCCCAAACCCAAGTTCTCAATCCCTCTCGCAAACCCAAGTTCTCAATCCCTCTCCCAAACACAAGTTCTCAATCCCTCTCCCAAACCCAAGTTCTCAATCCCTCTCCCAAACCCAAGTTCTCAATCCCTCTCACAAACCCAAGTTCTCAATCCCACTCACAAACCCAAGTTCTCAATCCCTCTCCCAAACCCAAGTTCTCAATCCCTCTCCCAAACCGAAGTTCTCAATCCCTCTCCCAAACCCAAGTTCTCAATCCCTCTCCCAAACCCAATTTCCCAATCCCTCTCCCAAACCCAAGTTCTCAATCCCTCTCCCAAACCCAAGTTCTCAATACCTCACCCCCCCCCCCACCCCCACACCCAAGTTCTCGATCCCTCTCCCAAACCCAAGTTCTCAATCCCCCTCCCAAGCCCAAGTTCTCAATCCCTCTCCCAAACCCAAGTTCTCAATCCCCCTCCCAAGCCCAAGTTCTCAATCCCCCTCCCAAACCCAAGTTCTCAATCCCTCTCGCAAGCCCAAGTTCTCCATCCCTCTCCCAAACCCAAGTTCTCAATCCCCCTCCCAAGCCAAAGTTCTCAATCCCTCTCCCAAACCCAAGATCTCAATCCCCTCCCAAACCCAAGTTCTCAATCCCTCTCCCAAACCAAAGTTCTCAATCCCTCTCCCAAACCCAAGTTCTCAATCCCTCTCCCAAACCCAAGTTCTCAATCCCTCTCCCAAACCCAAGTTCTCAATCCCTCTCGCAAACCCAAGTTCTCAATCCCTCTCCCAAACCCAAGTTCTCAATCCCCCTCCCAAACCCAAGTTCTCAATCCCCCTCCCAAACCCAAGTTCTCAATCCCTCTCCCAAACCCAAGTTCTCAATCCCTCTCGCAAACCCAAGTTCTCAATCCCTCTCCCAAACAGAAGTTCTCAATCCCTCTCCCAAACCCAAGTTCTCAATCCCTCTCCCAAACCGAAGTTCTCAATCCCTCTCCCAAACCCAAGTTCTCAATCCCCCTCGCAAACCCAAGTGCTCAATCCCTCTCCCAAACCCAAGTTCTCAATCCCTCTCCCAAACCCAAGTTCTCAATCCCTCTCCCAAACCCAAGTTCTCAATCCCTCTCCCAAACCCAAGTTCCCAATCCCTCTCCCAAACCCAAGTTCTCAATCCCTCTCCCAAACCCAAGTTCTCAATAACTCACCCCCCCCCCCCCCCCCACCCCAAACCCAAGTTCTCAATCCCTCTCCCAAACCCAAGTTCTCAATCCCCCTCCCAAGCCGAAGTTCTCAATCCCTCTCCCAAACCCAAGTTCTCAATCCCTCTCCCAAACCCAAGTTCTCAATCCCTCTCGCAAACCCAAGTTCTCAATCCCTCTCCCAAACACAAGTTCTCAATCCCTCTCCCAAACCCAAGTTCTCAATCCCTCTCCCAAACCCAAGTTCTCAATCCCTCTCCCAAACCCAAGTTCTCAATCCCTCTCCCAAACCCAAGTTCTCAATCCCTCTCCCAAACCCAAGTTCTCAATCCCTCTCGCAAACCCAAGTTCTCAATCCCTCTCCCAAACCCAAGTTCTCAATCCCCCCCCAAACCCAAGTTCTCAATCCCTCTCCCAAACCCAAGTTCTCAATCCCTCTCCCAAACCCAAGTTCTCAATCCCCCTCCCAAGCCCAAGTTCTCAATCCCTCTCGCAAACCCAAGTTCTCAATCCCTCTCCCAAACCCAAGTTCTCAATCCCTGTCCCAAACCCAAGTTCTCAATCCCTCTCCCAAACCCAAGTTCTCAATCCCCCTCACAAACCCAAGTTCTCAATCCCTCTCGCAAACCCAAGTTCTCAATCCCTCTTCCAAACCCAAGTTCTCAATCCCTCTCCCAAACCCAAGTTCTCAATCCCTCTCCCAAACCCAAGTTCTCAATCCCTCTCCCAAACCCAACTTCTCAACCCCTCTCCCAAACCCAAGTTCTCAATCCCTCTCCCAAACCCAAGTTCTCAATCCCTCTCCCAAACCCAAGTTCTCAATCCCTCACCCACCCCAAACCCAAGTTCTCAATCCCTCTCCCAAACCCAAGTTCTCAATCCCTCTCCCAAACCCAAGTTCTCAATCCCTCTCGCAAACCCAAGTTCTCAATCCCTCTCCCAAACACAAGTTCTCAATCTCTCTCCCAAACCCAAGTTCTCAATCCCTCTCCCAAACCCAAGTTCTCAATCCCTCTCCCAAACCCAAGTTCTCAATCCCTCTCCCAAACCCAAGTTCTCAATCCCCCTCGCAAACCCAAGTTCTCAATCCCTCTCCCAAACCCAAGTTCTCAATCCCTCTCCCAAACCCAAGTTCTCAATCCCTCTCCCAAACCCAAGTTCTCAATCCCTCTCGCAAACCCAAGTTCTCAATCCCTCTCCCAAACCCAAGTTCTCAATCCCTCTCCCAAACCCAAGTTCTCAATCCCTCTCCCAAACCCAAGTTCTCAATCCCTCACCCACCCCAAACCCAAGTTCTCAATCCCTCTCCCAAACCCAAGTTCTCAATCCCTCTCCCAAACCCAAGTTCTCAATCCCTCTCGCACACCCAAGTTCTCAATCCCTCTCCCAAACACAAGTTCTCAATCCCTCTCCCAAACCCAAGTTCTCAATCCCTCTCCCAAACCCAAGTTCTCAATCCCTCTCCCAAACCCAAGTTCTCAATCCCCCTCGCAAACCCAAGTTCTCAATCCCTCTCCCAAACCCAAGTTCTCAATCCCTCTCCCAAACCCAAGTTCTCAATCCCTCTCGCAAACCCAAGTTCTCAATCCCTCTCCCAAACACAAGTTCTCAATCCCTCTCCCAAACCCAAGTTCTCAATCCCTCTCCCAAACCCAAGTTCTCAATCCCTCTCACAAACCCAAGTTCTCAATCCCACTCACAAACCCAAGTTCTCAATCCCTCTCCCAAACCCAAGTTCTCAATCCCTCTCCCAAACCCAAGTTCTCAATCCCTCTCCCAAACCCAAGTTCTCAATCCCTCTCCTAAACCCAATTTCCCAATCCCTCTCCCAAACCCAAGTTCTCAATCCCTCTCCCAAACCCAAGTTCTCAATACCTCACCCCCCCCCCACCCCCACACCCAAGTTCTCGATCCCTCTCCCAAACGCAAGTTCTCAATCCCCCTCCCAAGCCCAAGTTCTCAATCCCTCTCCCAAACCCAAGTTCTCAATCCCCCTCCCAAGCCCAAGTTCTCAATCCCCCTCCCAAACCCAAGTTCTCAATCCCTCTCCCAAGCCCAAGTTCTCCATCCCTCTCCCAAACCCAAGTTCTCAATCCCCCTCCCAAGCCAAAGTTCTCAATCCCTCTCCCAAACCCAAGTTCTCAATCCCCTCCCAAACCCAAGTTCTCAATCCCTCTCCCAAACCAAAGTTCTCAATCCCTCTCCCAAACCCAAGTTCTCAATCCCTCTCCCAAACCCAAGTTCTCAATCCCTCTCCCAAACCCAAGTTCTCAATCCCTCTCGCAAACCCAAGTTCTCAATCCCTCTCCCAAACCCAAGTTCTCAATCCCCCTCCCAAACCCAAGTTCTCAATCCCCCTCCCAAACCCAAGTTCTCAATCCCTCTCCCAAACCCAAGTTCTCAATCCCTCTCGCAAACCCAAGTTCTCAATCCCTCTCCCAAACAGAAGTTCTCAATCCCTCTCCCAAACCCAAGTTCTCAATCCCTCTCCCAAACCCAAGTTCTCAATCCCTCTCCCAAACCCAAGTTCTCAATCCCCCTCGCAAACCCAAGTTCTCAATCCCTCTCCCAAACCCAAGTTCTCAATCCCTCTCCCAAACCCAAGTTCTCAATCCCTCTCCCAAACTCAAGTTCTCAATCCCTCTCCCAAACCCAAGTTCCCAATCCCTCTCCCAAACCCAAGTTCTCAATCCCTCTCCCAAACCCAAGTTCTCAATAACTCACCCCCCCCCTCCCCCCCCCCACCCCAAACCCAAGTTCTCAATCCCTCTCCCAACCCCAAGTTCTCAATCCCCCTCCCAAGCCGAAGTTCTCAATCCTTCTCCCAAACCCAAGTTCTCAATCCCTCTCCCAAACCCAAGTTCTCAATCCCTCTCGCAAACCCAAGTTCTCAATCCCTCTCCCAAACACAAGTTCTCAATCCCTCTCCCAAACCCAAGTTCTCAATCCCTCTCCCAAACCCAAGTTCTCAATCCCTCTCCCAAACCCAAGTTCTCAATCCCACTCACAAACCCAAGTTCTCAATCCCTCTCCCAAACCCAAGTTCTCAATCCCTCTCCCAAACCCAAGTTCTCAATCCCTCTCCCAAACCCAAGTTATCAATCCCTCTCCCAAACCCAAGTTCCCAATCCCTCTCCCAAACCCAAGTTCTCAATCCCTCTCCCAAACCCAAGTTCTCAATACCTCACCCCCCCCCCCCACCCCCAAACCCAAGTTCTCAATCCCTCTCCCAAACCCAAGTTCTCTATCCCCCTCCCAAGCCCAAGTTCTCAATCCCTCTCCCAAACCCAAGTTCTCAATCCCCCTCCCAAGCCCAAGTTCTCAATCCCCCTCCCAAACCCAAGTTCTCAATCCCTCTCCCAAGCCCAAGTTCTCCATCCCTCTCCCAAACCCAAGTTCTCAATCCCTCTCCCAAACCCAAGTTCTCAATACCTCACCCCCCCCCCCCCCCCCCACCCCCAAACCCAAGTTCTCAATCCCTCTCCCAAACCCAAGTTCTCAATCCCCCTCCCAAACCCAAGTTCTCAATCCCCCTCCCAAGCCCAAGTTCTCAATCCCCCTCCCAAACCCAAGTTCTCAATCCCTCTCCCAAACCCAAGTTCTCAATCCATCTCGCAAACCCAAGTTCTCAATCCCTCTCCCAAACCCAAGTTCTCAATCCCTCTCCCAAACCCAAGTTCTCAATCCCTCTCCCAAACCCAAGTTCTCAATCCCTCACCCACCCCAAACCCAAGTTCTCAATCCCTCTCCCAAACCCAAGTTCTCAATCCCTCTCCCAAACCCAAGTTCTCAATCCCTCTCGCACACCCAAGTTCTCAATCCCTCTCCCAAACACAAGTTCTCAATCCCTCTCCCAAACCCAAGTTCTCAATCCCTCTCCCAAACCCAAGTTCTCAATCCCTCTCCCAAACCCCAGTTCTCAATCCCCCTTGCAAACCCAAGTTCTCAATCCCTCTCCCAAACCCAAGTTCTCAATCCCTCTCCCAAACCCAAGTTCTCAATCCCTCTCGCAAACCCAAGTTCTCAATCCCTCTCCCAAACACAAGTTCTCAATCCCTCTCCCAAACCCAAGTTCTCAATCCCTCTCCCAAACCCAAGTTCTCAATCCCTCTCACAAACCCAAGTTCTCAATCCCACTCACAAACCCAAGTTCTCAATCCCTCTCCCAAACCCAAGTTCTCAATCCCTCTCCCAAACCGAAGTTCTCAATCCCTCTCCCAAACCCAAGTTCTCAATCCCTCTCCCAAACCCAATTTCCCAATCCCTCTCCCAAACCCAAGTTCTCAATCCCTCTCCCAAACCCAAGTTCTCAATACCTCACCCCCCCCCCCCACCCCCACACCCAAGTTCTCGATCCCTCTCCCAAACCCAAGTTCTCAATCCCCCTCCCAAGCCCAAGTTCTCAATCCCTCTCCCAAACCCAAGTTCTCAATCCCCCTCCCAAGCCCAAGTTCTCAATCCCCCTCCCAAACCCAAGTTCTCAATCCCTCTCCCAAGCCCAAGTTCTCCATCCCTCTCCCAAACCCAAGTTCTCAATCCCCCTCCCAAGCCAAAGTTCTCAATCCCTCTCCCAAACCCAAGTTCTCAATCCCCTCCCAAACCCAAGTTCTCAATCCCTCTCCCAAACCAAAGTTCTCAATCCCTCTCCCAAACCCAAGTTCTCAATCCCTCTCCCAAACCCAAGTTGTCAATCCCTCTCCCAAACCCAAGTTCTCAATCCCTCTCGCAAACCCAAGTTCTCAATCCCTCTCCCAAACCCAAGTTCTCAATCCCCCTCCCAAACCCAAGTTCTCAATCCCCCTCCCAAACCCAAGTTCTCAATCCCTCTCCCAAACCCAAGTTCTCAATCCCTCTCGCAAACCCAAGTTCTCAATCCCTCTCCCAAACAGAAGTTCTCAATCCCTCTCCCAAACCCAAGTTCTCAATCCCTCTCCCAAACCCAAGTTCTCAATCCCTCTCCCAAACCCAAGTTCTCAATCCCCCTCGCAAACCCAAGTTCTCAATCCCTCTCCCAAACCCAAGTTCTCAATCCCTCTCCCAAACCCAAGTTCTCAATCCCTCTCCCAAACCCAAGTTCTCAATCCCTCTCCCAAACCCAAGTTCCCAATCCCTCTCCCAAACCCAAGTTCTCAATCCCTCTCCCAAACCCAAGTTCTCAATAACTCACCCCCCCCCCCCACCCCAAACCCAAGTTCTCAATCCCTCTCCCAAACCCAAGTTCTCAATCCCCCTCCCAAGCCGAAGTTCTCAATCCCTCTCCCAAACCCAAGTTCTCAATCCCTCTCCCAAACCCAAGTTCTCAATCCCTCTCACAAACCCAAGTTCTCAATCCCTCTCCCAAACACAAGTTCTCAATCCCTCTCCCAAACCCAAGTTCTCAATCCCTCTCCCAAACCCAAGTTCTCAATCCCTCTCCCAAACCCAAGTTCTCAATCCCACTCTCAAACCCAAGTTCTCAATCCCTCTCCCAAACCCAAGTTCTCAATCCCTCTCCCAAACCCAAGTTCTCAATCCCTCTCCCAAACCCAAGTTATCAATCCCTCTCCCAAACCCAAGTTCCCAATCCCTCTCCCAAACCCAAGTTCTCAATCCCTCTCACAAACCCAAGTTCTCAATACCTCACCTCCCCCCCCCCCCCACCCCCAAACCCAAGTTCTCAATCCCTCTCCCAAACCCAAGTTCTCTATCCCCCTCCCAAGCCCAAGTTCTCAATCCCTCTCCCAAACCCAAGTTCTCAATCCCCCTCCCAAGCCCAAGTTCTCGATCCCTCTCCCAAACCCAAGTTCTCAATCCCTCTCCCAAACCCAATTTCCCAATCCCTCTCCCAAACCCAAGTTCTCAATCCCTCTCCCAAACCCAAGTTCTCAATACCTCACCCCCCCCCCCCCACCCCGACACCCAAGTTCTCGATCCCTCTCCCAAACCCAAGTTCTCAATCCCCCTCCCAAGCCCAAGTTCTCAATCCCTCTCCCAAACCCAAGTTCTCAATCCCCCTCCCAAGCCCAAGTTCTCAATTCCCCTCCCAAACCCAAGTTCTCAATCCCTCTCCCAAGCCCAAGTTCTCCATCCCTCTCCCAAACCCAAGTTCTCAATCCCCCTCCCAAGCCAAAGTTCTCAATCCCTCTCCCAAACCCAAGTTCTCAATCCCCTCCCAAACCCAAGTTCTCAATCCCTCTCCCAAACCAAAGTTCTCAATCCCTCTCCCAAACCCAAGTTCTCAATCCCTCTCCCAAACCCAAGTTCTCAATCCCTCTCCCAAACCCAAGTTCTCAATCCCTCTCGCAAACCCAAGTTCTCAATCCCTCTCCCAAACCCAAGTTCTCAATCCCCCTCCCAAACCCAAGTTCTCAATCCCCCTCCCAAACCCAAGTTCTCAATCCCTCTCCCAAACCCAAGTTCTCAATCCCTCTCGCAAACCCAAGTTCTCAATCCCTCTCCCAAACAGAAGTTCTCAATCCCTCTCCCAAACCCAAGTTCTCAATCCCTCTCCCAAACCCAAGTTCTCAATCCCTCTCCCAAACCCAAGTTCTCAATCCCCCTCGCAAACCCAAGTTCTCAATCCCTCTCCCAAACCCAAGTTCTCAATCCCTCTCCCAAACCCAAGTTCTCAATCCCTCTCCCAAACCCAAGTTCTCAATAACTCACCCCCCCCCCCACCCCAAACCCAAGTTCTCAATCCCTCTCCCAAACCCAAGTTCTCAATCCCCCTCCCAAGCCGAAGTTCTCAATCCCTCTCCCAAACCCAAGTTCTCAATCCCTCTCCCAAACCCAAGTTCTCAATCCCTCTCGCAAACCCAAGTTCTCAATCCCTCTCCCAAACACAAGTTCTCAATCCCTCTCCCAAACCCAAGTTCTCAATCCCTATCCCAAACCCAAGTTCTCAATCCCTCTCCCAAACCCAAGTTCTCAATCCCACTCACAAACCCAAGTTCTCAATCCCTCTCCCAAACCCAAGTTCCCAATCCCTCTCCCAAACCCAAGTTCTCAATCCCTCTCCCAAACCCAAGTTCTCAATACCTCACCCCCCCCCCCCCACCCCCAAACCCAAGTTCTCAATCCCTCTCCCAAACCCAAGTTCTCTATCCCCCTCCCAAGCCCAAGTTCTCAATCCCTCTCCCAAACCCAAGTTCTCAATCCCCCTCCCAAGCCCAAGTTCTCAATCCCCCTCCCAAACCCAAGTTCTCAATCCCTCTCCCAAGCCCAAGTTCTCCATTCCTCTCCCAAACCCAAGTTCTCAATCCCTCTCCCAAACCCAAGTTCTCAATACCTCACCCCCCCCCCCCCCCACCCCCAAACCCAAGTTCTCAATCCCTCTCCCAAACCCAAGTTCTCAATCCCCCTCCCAAACCCAAGTTCTCAATCCCCCTCCCAAGCCCAAGTTCTCAATCCCCCTCCCAAACCCAAGTTCTCAATCCCTCTCGCAAACCCAAGTTCTCAATCCCTCTCCCACACCCAAGTTCTCAATCCCTCTCCCAAACCCAAGGTCTCAATCCCTCTCCCAAACCCAAGTTCTCAATCCCTCACCCACCCCAAACCCAAGTTCTCAATCCCTCTCCCAAACCCAAGTTCTCAATCCCTCTCCCAAACCCAAGTTCTCAATCCCTCTCGCACACCCAAGTTCTCAATCCCTCTCCCAAACACAAGTTCTCAATCCCTCTCCCAAACCCAAGTTCTCAATCCCTCTCCCAAACCCAAGTTCTCAATCCGTCTCCCAAACCCCAGTTCTCAATCCGCCTCGCAAAGCCAAGTTCTCAATCCCTCTCCCAAACCCAAGTTCTCAATCCCTCTCCCAAACCCAAGTTCTCAATCCCTCTCGCAAACCCAAGTTCTCAATCCCTCTCCCAAACACAAGTTCTCAATCCCTCTCCCAAACCCAAGTTCTCAATCCCTCTCCCAAACCCAAGTTCTCAATCCCTCTCACAAACCCAAGTTCTCAATCCCACTCACAAACCCAAGTTCTCAATCCCTCTCCCAAACCCAAGTTCTCAATCCCTCTCCCAAACCGAAGTTCTCAATCCCTCTCCCAAACCCAAGTTCTCAATCCCTCTCCCAAACCCAATTTCCCAATCCCTCTCCCAAACCCAAGTTCTCAATCCCTCTCCCAAACCCAAGTTCTCAATACCTCACCCCCCCCCACCCCCACACCCAAGTTCTCGATCCCTCTCCCAAACCCAAGTTCTCAATCCCCCTCCCAAGCCCAAGTTCTCAATCCCTCTCCCAAACCCAAGTTCTCAATCCCCCTCCCAAGCCCAAGTTCTCAATCCCCCTCCCAAACCCAAGTTCTCAATCCCTCTCCCAAGCCCAAGTTCTCCATCCCTCTCCCAAACCCAAGTTCTCAATCCCCCTCCCAAGCCAAAGTTCTCAATCCCTCTCCCAAACCCAAGTTCTCAATCCCCTCCCAAACCCAAGTTCTCAATCCCTCTCCCAAACCAAAGTTCTCAATCCCTCTCCCAAACCCAAGTTCTCAATCCCTCTCCCAAACCCAAGTTCTCAATCCCTCTCCCAAACCCAAGTTCTCAATCCCTCTCGCAAACCCAAGTTCTCAATCCCTCTCCCAAACCCAAGTTCTCAATCCCCCTCCCAAACCCAAGTTCTCAATCCCCCTCCCAAACCCAAGTTCTCAATCCCTCTCCCAAACCCAAGTTCTCAATCCCTCTCGCAAACGCAAGTTCTCAATCCCTCTCCCAAACAGAAGTTCTCAATCCCTCTCCCAAACCCAAGTTCTCAATCCCTCTCCCAAACCCAAGTTCTCAATCCCTCTCCCAAACCCAAGTTCTCAATCCCCCTCGCAAACCCAAGTTCTCAATCGCTCTCCCAAACCCAAGTTCTCAATCCCTCTCCCAAACCCAAGTTCTCAATCCCTCTCCCAAACCCAAGTTCTCAATCCCTCTCCCAAACCCAAGTTCCCAATCCCTCTCCCAAACCCAAGTTCTCAATCCCTCTCCCAAACCCAAGTTCTCAATAACTCACCCCCCCCCCCCCCCGCCCCACCCCAAACCCAAGTTCTCAATCCCTCTCCCAAACCCAAGTTCTCAATAACTCACCCCCCCCCCCCGCCCCACCCCAAACCCAAGTTCTCAATCCCTCTCCCAAACCCAAGTTCTCAATCCCCCTCCCAAGCCGAAGTTCTCAATCCCTCTCCCAAACCCAAGTTCTCAATCCATCTCCCAAACCCAAGTTCTCAATCCCTCTCGCAAACCCAAGTTCTCAATCCCTCTCCCAAACACAAGTTCTCAATCCCTCTCCCAAACCCAAGTTCTCAATCCCTCTCCCAAACCCAAGTTCTCAATCCCTCTCCCAAACCCAAGTTCTCAATCCCACTCACAAACCCAAGTTCTCAATCCCTCTCCCAAACCCAAGTTCTCAATCCCTCTCCCAAACTCAAGTTCTCAATCCCTCTCCCAAACCCAAGTTATCAATCCCTCTCCCAAACCCAAGTTCCCAATCCCTCTCCCAAACCCAAGTTCTCAATCCCTCGCCCAAACCCAAGTTCTCAATACCTCACCCCACCACCCACCCCCAAACCCAAGTTCTCAATCCCTCTCCCAAACCCAAGTTCTCAATCCCCCTCCCAAACCCAAGTTCTCAATCCCCCTCCCAAGCCCAAGTTCTCAATCCCCCTCCCAAACCCAAGTTCTCAATCCCTCTACCAAGCCCAAGTTCTCCATCCCTCTCCCAAACCCAAGTTCTCAATCCCTGTCCCAAACCCAAGTTCTCAATCCCTCTCCCAAACCCAAGTTCTCAATCCCCCTCCCAAGCCCAAGTTCTCAATCCCTCTCGCAAACCCAAGTTCTCAATCCCTCTCCGAAACCCAAGTTCTCAATCCCTCTCCCAAACCCAAGTTCTCAATCCCTGTCCCAAACCCAAGTTCTCAATCCCTCTCCCAAACCCAAGTTCTCAATCCCCCTCACAAACCCAACTTCTCAATCCCTCTCGCAAACCCAAGTTCTCAATCCCTCTCCCAAACCCAAGTTCTCAATCCCTCTCCCAAACCCAAGTTCTCAATCCCTCTCCCAAACCCAAGTTCTCAATCCCTCTCCCAAACCCAAGTTCTCAATCCCTCTCCCAAACCCAAGTTCTCAATCCCTCTCCCAAACCCAAGTTCTCAATCCCTCTCCCAAACCCAAGTTCTCAATCCCTCTCCCAAACCCAAGTTCTCAATCCCTCACCCACCCCAAACCCAAGTTCCCAATCCCTCTCCCAAACCCAAGTTCTCAATCCCTCTCCCAAACCCAAGTTCTCAATCCCTCTCGCAAACCCAAGTTCTCAATCCCTCTCGCAAACACAAGTTCTCAATCCCTCTCCCAAACCCAAGTTCTCAATCCCTCTCCCAAACCTAAGTTCTCAATCCCTCTCCCAAACCCAAGTTCTTAATCCCCCTCGCAAACCCAAGTTCTCAATCCCTCTCCCAAACCCAAGTTCTCAATCCCTCTCCCAAACCCAAGTTCTCAATCACTCTCCCAAACCCAAGTTCTCAATCCCTCTCGCAAACCCAAGTTCTCAATCCCTCTCCCAAACACAAGTTCTCAATCCCTCTCCCAAACCCAAGTTCTCAATCCCTCTCCCAAACCCAAGTTCTCAATCCCTCTCACAAACCCAAGTTCTCAATCCCACTCACAAACCCAAGTTCTCAATCCCTCTCCCAAACCCAAGTTCTCAATCCCTCACCCAAACCCAAGTTCTCAATCCCTCTCCCAAACCCAAGTTCTCAATCCCTCTCCCAAACCCAAGTTCCCAATCCCTCTCCCAAACCCAAGTTCTCAATCCCTCTCCCAAACACAAGTTCTCAATACCTCACCCCCCCCCCCCCCCACCCCCAAACCCAAGTTCTCGATCCCTCTCCCAAACCCAAGTTCTCAATCCCCCTCCCAAGCCCAAGTTCTCAATCCCTCTCCCAAACCCAAGTTCTCAATCCCCCTCCCAAGCCCAAGTTCTCAATCCGCTCCCAAACCCAAGTTCTCAATCCCTCTCCCAACCCCAAGTTCTCCATCCCTCTCCCAAACCCAAGTTCTCAATCCCCCTCC
This sequence comes from Myxine glutinosa, assembly GCF_964187855.1. Taxonomy (NCBI): domain Eukaryota; kingdom Metazoa; phylum Chordata; class Myxini; order Myxiniformes; family Myxinidae; genus Myxine; species Myxine glutinosa. The sequence continues at coordinate 36,297,719 of NC_136266.1, read as the reverse complement.
CAAGCCAAAGTTCGCAATCCCTCTCCCAAACCCAAGTTCTCAATCCCCTCCAAAACCCAAGTTCTCAATCCCTCTCCCAAACCAAAGTTCTCAATCCCTCTCCCAAACCCAAGTTCTCAATCCCTCTCCCAAACCCAAGTTCTCAATCCCTCTCCCAAACCCAAGTTCTCAATCCCTCTCGCAAACCCAAGTTCTCAATCCCTCTCCCAAACCCAAGTTCTCAATCCCCCTCCCAAACCCAAGTTCTCAATCCCCCTCCCAAACCCAAGTTCTCAATCCCTCTCCCAAACCCAAGTTCTCACTCCCTCTCGCAAACCCAAGGTCTCAATCCCTCTCCCAAACACAAGTTCTCAATCCCTCTCCCAAACCCAAGTTCTCAATCCCTCTCCCAAACCCAAGTTCTCAATCCCTCTCCCAAACCCAAGTTCTCAATCCCCCTCGCAAACACAAGTTCTCAATCCCTCTCCCAAACCCAAGTTCTCAATCCCTCTCCCAAACCCAAGTTCTCAATCCCTCTCCCAAACCCAAGTTCTCAATCCCTCTCCCAAACCCAAGTTCCCAATCCCTCTCCCAAACCCAAGTTCTCAATCCCTCTCCCAAACCCAAGTTCTCAATCCCTCTCCCAAACCCAAGTTCTCAATAACTCACCCCCCCCCCAAACCCAAGTTCTCAATCCCTCTCCCAAACCCAAGTTCTCAATCCCCGTCCCAAGCCCAAGTTCTCAATCCCTCTCCCAAACCCAAGTTCTCAATCCCCCTCCCAAACCCAAGTTCTCAATCCCCCTCCCAAACCCAAGTTCTCAATCCCTCTCCCAAACCCAAGTTCTCAATCCCTCTCGCAAACCCAAGTTCTCAATCCCTCTCCCAAACCCAAGTTCTCTATCCCCCTCCCAAGCCCAAGTTCTCAATCCCTCTCGCAAACCCAAGTTCTCAATCCCCCTCCCAAGCCCAAGTTCTCAATCCCCCTCCCAAACCCAAGTTCTCAATCCCTCTCCCAAGCCCAAGTTCTCCATCCCTCTCCCAAACCTAAGTTCTCAATCCCTGTCCCAAACCCAAGTTCTCAATCCCTCTCCCAAACCCAAGTTCTCAATCCCCCTCCCAAGCCCAAGTTCTCAATCCCTCTCACAAACCCAAGTTCTCAATCCCTCTCCCAAACCCACGTTCTCAATCCCTGTCCCAAACCCAAGTTCTCAATCCCTCTCCCAAACCCAAGTTCTCAATCCCCCTCACAAACCCAAGTTCTCAATCCCTCTCGCAAAGCCAAGTTCTCAATCCCTCTCCCAAACCCAAGTTCTCAATCCCTCTCCCAAACCCAAGTTCTCAATCCCTCTCCCAAACCCAAGTTCTCAATCCCTCTCCCAAACCCAAGTTCTCAATCCCTCTCCCAAACCCAAGTTCTCAATCCCTCTCCCAAACCCAAGTTCTCAATCCCTCTCCCAAACCCAAGTTCTCAATCCCTCACCCACCCCAAACCCAAGTTCTCAATCCCTCTCCCAAACCCAAGTTCTCAATCCCTCTCCCAAACCCAAGTTCTCAATCCCTCTCGCAAACCCAAGTTCTCAATCCCTCTCCCAAACACAAGTTCTCAATCTCTCTCCCAAACCCAAGTTCTCAATCCCTCTCCCAAACCCAAGTTCTCAATCCCTCTCCCAAACCCAAGTTCTCAATCCCCCTCGCAAACCCAAGTTCTCAATCCCTCTCCCAAACCCAAGTTCTCAATCCCTCTCCCAAACCCAAGTTCTCAATCCCTCTCCCAAACCCAAGTTCTCAATCCTTCTCGCAAACCCAAGTTCTCAATCCCTCTCCCAAACCCAAGTTCTCAATCCCTCTCCCAAACCCAAGTTCTCAATCCCTCTCCCAAACCCAAGTTCTCAATCCCTCACCCACCCCAAACCCAAGTTCTCAATCCCTCTCCCAAACCCAAGTTCTCAATCCCTCTCCCAAACCCAAGTTCTCAATCCCTCTCGGAAACCCAAGTTCTCAATCCCTCTCCCAAACACAAGTTCTCAATCCCTCTCCCAAACCCAAGTTCTCAATCCCTCTCCCAAACCCAAGTTCTCAATCCCTCTCCCAAACCCAAGTTCTCAATCCCCCTCGGAAACCCAAGTTCTCAATCCCTCTCCCAAACCCAAGTTCTCAATCCCTCTCCCAAACCCAAGTTCTCAATCCCTCTCGCAAACCCAAGTTCTCAATCCCTCTCCCAAACACAAGTTCTCAATCCCTCTCCCAAACCCAAGTTCTCAATCCCTCTCCCAAACCCAAGTTATCAATCCCTCTCCCAAACCCAAGTTCCCAATCCCTCTCCCAAACCCAAGTTCTCAATCCCTCTCCCAAACCCAAGTTCTCAATACCTCACCCCACCACCCACCCCCAAACCCAAGTTCTCAATCCCTCTCCCAAACCCAAGTTCTCTATCCCCCTCCCAAGCCCAAGTTCTCAATCCCTCTCCCAAACCCAAGTTCTCAATCCCCCTCCCAAGCCCAAGTTCTCAATCCCCCTCCCAAACCCAAGTTCCCAATCCCTCTCCCAAGCCCAAGTTCTCCATCCCTCTCCCAAACCCAAGTTCTCAATCCCTCTCCCAAACCCAAGTTCTCAATACCTCACCCCCCCCCCCCCCCACCCCCAAACCCAAGTTCTCAATCCCTCTCCCAAACCCAAGTTCTCAATCCTCCTCCCAAACCCAAGTTCTCAATCCCCCTCCCAAGCCCAAGTTCTCAATCCCCCTCCCAAACCCAAGTTCTCAATCCCTCTCCCAAGCCCAAGTTCTCCATCCCTCTCCCAAACCCAAGTTCTCAATCCCTGTCCCAAACCCAAGTTCTCAATCCCTCTCCCAAACCCAAGTTCTCAATCCCCCTCCCAAGCCCAAGTTCTCAATCCCTCTCGCAAACCCAAGTTCTCAATCCCTCTCCCAAACCCAAGTTCTCAATCCCTCTCCCAAACCCAAGTTCTCAATCCCTGTCCCAAACCCAAGTTCTCAATCCCTCTCCCAAACCCAAGTTCTCAATCCCCCTCACAAACCCAACTTCTCAATCCCTCTCGCAAACCCAAGTTCTCATTCCCTCTCCCAAACCCAAGTTCTCAATCCCTCTCCCAAACCCAAGTTCTCAATCCCTCTCCCAAACCCAAGTTCTCAATCCCTCTCCCAAACCCAAGTTCTCAATCCCTCTCCCAAACCCAAGTTCTCAATCCCCCTCGCAAACACAAGTTCTCAATCCCTCTCCCAAACCCAAGTTCTCAATCCCTCTCCCAAACCCAAGTTCTCAATCCCTCTCCCAAACCCAAGTTCTCAATCCCTCTCCCAAACCCAAGTTCCCAATCCCTCTCCCAAACCCAAGTTCTCAATCCCTCTCCCAAACCCAAGTTCTCAATCCCTCTCCCAAACCCAAGTTCTCAATAACTCACCCCCCCCCCCCAAACCCAAGTTCTCAATCCCTCTCCCAAACCCAAGTTCTCAATCCCCGTCCCAAGCCCAAGTTCTCAATCCCTCTCCCAAACCCAAGTTCTCAATCCCCCTCCCAAACCCAAGTTCTCAATCCCCCTCCCAAACCCAAGTTCTCAATCCCTCTCCCAAACCCAAGTTCTCAATCCCTCTCGCAAACCCATGTTCTCAATCCCTCTCCCAAACCCAAGTTCTCTATCCCCCTCCCAAGCCCAAGTTCTCAATCCCTCTCCCAAACCCAAGTTCTCAATCCCCCTCCCAAGCCCAAGTTCTCAATCCCCCTCCCAAACCCAAGTTCTCAATCCCTCTCCCAAGCCCAAGTTCTCCATCCCTCTCCCAAACCTAAGTTCTCAATCCCTGTCCCAAACCCAAGTTCTCAATCCCTCTCCCAAACCCAAGTTCTCAATCCCCCTCCCAAGCCCAAGTTCTCAATCCCTCTCGCAAACCCAAGTTCTCAATCCCTCTCCCAAACCCACGTTCTCAATCCCTGTCCCAAACCCAAGTTCTCAATCCCTCTCCCAAACCCAAGTTCTCAATCCCCCTCACAAACCCAAGTTCTCAATCCCTCTCGCAAAGCCAAGTTCTCAATCCCTCTCCCAAACCCAAGTTCTCAATCCCTCTCCCAAACCCAAGTTCTCAATCCCTCTCCCAAACCCAAGTTCTCAATCCCTCTCCCAAACCCAAGTTCTCAATCCCTCTCCCAAACCCAAGTTCTCAATCCCTCTCCCAAACCCAAGTTCTCAATCCCTCTCCCAAACCCAAGTTCTCAATCCCTCACCCACCCCAAACCCAAGTTCTCAATCCCTCTCCCAAACCCAAGTTCTCAATCCCTCTCCCAAACCCAAGTTCTCAATCCCTCTCGCAAACCCAAGTTCTCAATCCCTCTCCCAAACACAAGTTCTCAATCTCTCTCCCAAACCCAAGTTCTCAATCCCTCTCCCAAACCCAAGTTCTCAATCCCTCTCCCAAACCCAAGTTCTCAATCCCCCTCGCAAACCCAAGTTCTCAATCCCTCTCCCAAACCCAAGTTCTCAATCCCTCTCCCAAACCCAAGTTCTCAATCCCTCTCCCAAACCCAAGTTCTCAATCCCTCTCGCAAACCCAAGTTCTCAATCCCTCTCCCAAACCCAAGTTCTCAATCCCTCTCCCAAACCCAAGTTCTCAATCCCTCTCCCAAACCCAAGTTCTCAATCCCTCACCCACCCCAAACCCAAGTTCTCAATCCCTCTCCCAAACCCAAGTTCTCAATCCCTCTCCCAAACCCAAGTTCTCAATCCCTCTCGGAAACCCAAGTTCTCAATCCCTCTCCCAAACACAAGTTCTCAATCCCTCTCCCAAACCCAAGTTCTCAATCCCTCTCCCAAACCCAAGTTCTCAATCCCTCTCCCAAACCCAAGTTCTCAATCCCCCTCGGAAACCCAAGTTCTCAATCCCTCTCCCAAACCCAAGTTCTCAATCCCTCTCCCAAACCCAAGTTCTCAATCCCTCTCGCAAACCCAAGTTCTCAATCCCTCTCCCAAACACAAGTTCTCAATCCCTCTCCCAAACCCAAGTTCTCAATCCCTCTCCCAAACCCAAGTTATCAATCCCTCTCCCAAACCCAAGTTCCCAATCCCTCTCCCAAACCCAAGTTCTCAATCCCTCTCCCAAACCCAAGTTCTCAATACCTCACCCCACCACCCACCCCCAAACCCAAGTTCTCAATCCCTCTCCCAAACCCAAGTTCTCTATCCCCCTCCCAAGCCCAAGTTCTCAATCCCTCTCCCAAACCCAAGTTCTCAATCCCCCTCCCAAGCCCAAGTTCTCAATCCCCCTCCCAAACCCAAGTTCCCAATCCCTCTCCCAAGCCCAAGTTCTCCATCCCTCTCCCAAACCCAAGTTCTCAATCCCTCTCCCAAACCCAAGTTCTCAATACCTCACCCCCCCCCCCCCCCCCACCCCCAAACCCAAGTTCTCAATCCCTCTCCCAAACCCAAGTTCTCAATCCTCCTCCCAAACCCAAGTTCTCAATCCCCCTCCCAAGCCCAAGTTCTCAATCCCCCTCCCAAACCCAAGTTCTCAATCCCTCTCCCAAGCCCAAGTTCTCCATCCCTCTCCCAAACCCAAGTTCTCAATCCCTGTCCCAAACCCAAGTTCTCAATCCCTCTCCCAAACCCAAGTTCTCAATCCCCCTCCCAAGCCCAAGTTCTCAATCCCTCTCGCAAACCCAAGTTCTCAATCCCTCTCCCAAACCCAAGTTCTCAATCCCTCTCCCAAACCCAAGTTCTCAATCCCTGTCCCAAACCCAAGTTCTCAATCCCTCTCCCAAACCCAAGTTCTCAATCCCCCTCACAAACCCAACTTCTCAATCCCTCTCCCAAACCCAAGTTCTCAATCCCTCTCCCAAACCCAAGTTCTCAATCCCTCTCCCAAACCCAAGTTCTCAATCCCTCTCCCAAACCCAAGTTCTCAATCCCTCTCCCAAACCCAAGTTCTCAATCCCTCTCCCAAACCCAAGTTCTCAATCCCTCTCCCAAACCCAAGTTCTCAATCCCTCTCCCAAACCCAAGTTCCCAATCCCTCACCCACCCCAAACCCAAGTTCTCAATCCCTCTCCCAAACCCAAGTTCTCAATCCCTCTCCCAAACCCAAGTTCTCAATCCCTCTCGCAAACCCAAGTTCTCAATCCCTCTCGCAAACACAAGTTCTCAATCCCTCTCCCAAACCCAAGTTCTCAATCCCTCTCCCAAACCTAAGTTCTCAATCCCTCTCCCAAACCCAAGTTCTTAATCCCCCTCGCAAACCCAAGTTCTCAATCCCTCTCCCAAACCCAAGTTCTCAATCCCTCTCCCAAACCCAAGTTATCAATCACTCTCCCAAACCCAAGTTCTCAATCCCTCTCGCAAACCCAAGTTCTCAATCCCTCTCCCAAACACAAGTTCTCAATCCCTCTCCCAAACCCAAGTTCTCAATCCCTCTCCCAAACCCAAGTTCTCAATCCCTCTCACAAACCCAAGTTCTCAATCCCACTCACAAACCCAAGTTCTCAATCCCTCTCCCAAACCCAAGTTCTCAATCCCTCACCCAAACCCAAGTTCTCAATCCCTCTCCCAAACCCAAGTTCTCAATCCCTCTCCCAAACCCAAGTTCCCAATCCCTCTCCCAAACCCAAGTTCTCAATCCCTCTCCCAAACACAAGTTCTCAATACCTCACCCCCCCCCCCCACCCCCAAACCCAAGTTCTCGATCCCTCTCCCAAACCCAAGTTCTCAATCCCCCTCCCAAGCCCAAGTTCTCAATCCCTCTCCCAAACCCAAGTTCTCAATCCCCCTCCCAAGCCCAAGATCTCAATCCCCTCCCAAACCCAAGTTCTCAATCCCTCTCCCAACCCCAAGTTCTCCATCCCTCTCCCAAACCCAAGTTCTCAATCCCCCTCCCAAGCCAAAGTTCTCAATCCCTCTCCCAAACCCAAGTTCTCAATCCCCTCCCAAACCCAAGTTCTCAATCCCTCTCCCAAACCAAAGTTCTCAATCCCTCTCACAAACCCAAGTTCTCAATCCCTCTCCCAAACCCAAGTTCTCAATCCCTCTCCCAAACCCAAGTTCTCAATCCCTCTCGCAAACCCAAGTTCTCAATCCCTCTCCCAAACCCAAGTTCTCAATCCCCCTCCCAAACCCAAGTTCTCAATCCCCCTCCCAAACCCAAGTTCTCAATCCCTCTCCCAAACCCAAGTTCTCAATCCCTCTCGCAAACCCAAGGTCTCAATCCCTCTCCCAAACACAAGTTCTCAATCCCTCTCCCAAACCCAAGTTCTCAATCCCTCTCCCAAACCCAAGTTCTCAATCCCTCTCCGAAACCCAAGTTCTCAATCCCCCTCGCAAACACAAGTTCTCAATCCCTCTCCCAAACCCAAGTTCTCAATCCCTCTCCCAAACCCAAGTTCTCAATCCCTCTCCCAAACCCAAGTTCTCAATCCCTCTCCCAACCCAAGTTCCCAATCCCTCTCCCAAACCCAAGTTCTCAATCCCTCTCCCAAACCCAAGTTCTCAATCCCTCTCCCAAACCCAAGTTCTCAATAACTCACCCCCCCCCCCCAAACCCAAGTTCTCAATCCCTCTCCCAAACCCAAGTTCTCAATCCCCCTCCCAAGCCCAAGTTCTCAATCCCTCTCCCAAACCCAAGTTCTCAATCCCCCTCCCAAACCCAAGTTCTCAATCCCCCTCCCAAACCCAAGTTCTCAATCCCTCTCCCAAACCCAAGTTCTCAATCCCTCTCGCAAACCCAAGTTCTCAATCCCTCTCCCAAACCCAAGTTCTCTATCCCCCTCCCAAGCCCAAGTTCTCAATCCCTCTCCCAAACCCAAGTTCTCAATCCCCCTCCCAAGCCCAAGTTCTCAATCCCCCACCCAAACCCAAGTTCTCAATCCCTCTCCCAAGCCCAAGTTCTCCATCCCTCTCCCAAACCTAAGTTCTCAATCCCTGTCCCAAACCCAAGTTCTCAATCCCTCTCCCAAACCCAAGTTCTCAATCCCCCTCCCAAGCCCAAGTTCTCAATCCCTCTCGCAAACCCAAGTTCTCAATCCCTCTCCCAAACCCACGTTCTCAATCCCTGTCCCAAACCCAAGTTCTCAATCCCTCTCCCAAACCCAAGTTCTCAATCCCCCTCACAAACCCAAGTTCTCAATCCCTCTCGCAAAGCCAAGTTCTCAATCCCTCTCCCAAACCCAAGTATCTCAATCCCTCTCCCAAACCCAAGTTCTCAATCCCTCTCCCAAACCCAAGTTCTCAATCCCTCTCCCAAACCCAAGTTCTCAATCCCTCTCCCAAACCCAAGTTCTCAATCCCTCTCCCAAACCCAAGTTCTCAATCCCTCTCCCAAACCCAAGTTCTCAATCCCTCACCCACCCCAAACCCAAGTTCTCAATCCCTCTCCCAAACCCAAGTTCTCAATCCCTCTCCCAAACCCAAGTTCTCAATCCCTCTCGCAAACCCAAGTTCTCAATCCCTCTCCCAAACACAAGTTCTCAATCTCTCTCCCAAACCCAAGTTCTCAATCCCTCTCCCAAACCCAAGTTCTCAATCCCTCTCCCAAACCCAAGTTCTCAATCCCCCTCGCAAACCCAAGTTCTCAATCCCTCTTCCAAACCCAAGTTCTCAATCCCTCTCCCAAACCCAAGTTCTCAATCCCTCTCCCAAACCCAAGTTCTCAATCCCTCTCGCAAACCCAAGTTCTCAATCCCTCTCCCAAACCCAAGTTCTCAATCCCTCTCCCAAACCCAAGTTCTCAATCCCTCTCCCAAACCCAAGTTCTCAATCCCTCACCCACCCCAAACCCAAGTTCTCAATCCCTCTCCCAAACCCAAGTTCTCAATCCCTCTCCCAAACCCAAGTTCTCAATCCCTCTCGGAAACCCAAGTTCTCAATCCCTCTCCCAAACACAAGTTCTCAATCCCTCTCCCAAACCCAAGTTCTCAATCCCTCTCCCAAACCCAAGTTCTCAATCCCTCTCCCAAACCCAAGTTCTCAATCCCCCTCGGAAACCCAAGTTCTCAATCCCTCTCCCAAACCCAAGTTCTCAATCCCTCTCCCAAACCCAAGTTCTCAATCCCTCTCGCAAACCCAAGTTCTCAATCCCTCTCCCAAACACAAGTTCTCAATCCCTCTCCCAAACCCAAGTTCTCAATCCCTCTCCCAAACCCAAGTTCTCAATCCCTCTCACAAACCCAAGTTGTCAATCCCACTCACAAACCCAAGTTCTCAATCCCTCTCCCAAACCCAAGTTCTCAATCCCTCTCCCAAACCCAATTTCCCAATACCTCTCCCAAACCCAAGTTCTCAATCCCTCTCCCAAACCCCCACCCCCAAACCCAAGTTCTCGATCCCTCTCCCAAACCCAAGTTCTCAATCCCCCTCCCAAGCCCAAGTTCTCAATCCCTCTCCCAAACCCAAGTTCTCAATCCCCCTCCCAAGCCCAAGTTCTCAATCCCTCTCCCAAACCCAAGTTCTCAATCCCCCTCCCAAGCCCAAGATCTCAATCCCCCTCCCAAACCCAAGTTCTCAATCCCTCTCCCAAACCCAAGTTCTCAATCCCACTCACAAACCCAAGTTCTCGATCCCTCTCCCAAACCCAAGTTCTCAATCCCTCTCCCAAACCCAAGTTCTCAATCCCTCTCCCAAACCCAAGTTCTCAATCCCTCTCCCAAACCCAAGTTCTCAATCCCTCTCCCAAACCCAAGTTCTCAATCCCCCTCCCAAACCCAAGTTCCCAATCCCTCTCCCAAGCCCAAGTTCTCCATCCCTCTCCCAAACCCAAGTTCTCAATCCCTCTCCCAAACCCAAGTTCTCAATACCTCACCCCCCCCCACCCCCAAACCCAAGTTCTCAATCCCTCTCCCAAACCCAAGTTCTCAATCCTCCTCCCAAACCCAAGTTCTCAATCCCCCTCCCAAGCCCAAGTTCTCAATCCCCCTCCCAAACCCAAGTTCTCAATCCCTCTCCCAAGCCCAAGTTCTCCATCCCTCTCCCAAACCCAAGTTCTCAATCCCTGTCCCAAACCCAAGTTCTCAATCCCTCTCCCAAACCCAAGTTCTCAATCCCCCTCCCAAGCCCAAGTTCTCAATCCCTCTCGCAAACCCAAGTTCTCAATCCCTCTCCCAAACCCAAGTTCTCAATCCCTCTCCCAAACCCAAGTTCTCAATCCCTGTCCCAAACCCAAGTTCTCAATCCCTCTCCCAAACCCAAGTTCTCAATCCCCCTCACAAACCCAACTTCTCAATCCCTCTCACAAACCCAAGTTCTCAATCCCTCTCCCAAACCCAAGTTCTCAATCCCTCTCCCAAACCCAAGTTCTCAATCCCTCTCCCAAACCCAAGTTCTCAATCCCTCTCCCAAACCCAAGTTCTCAATCCCTCTCGCAAACCCAAGTTCTCAATCCCTCTCCCAAACACAAGTTCTCAATCCCTCTCCCAAACCCAAGTTCTCAATCCCTCTCCCAAACCCAAGTTCTCAATCCCTCTCACAAACCCAAGTTGTCAATCCCACTCACAAACCCAAGTTCTCAATCCCTCTCCCAAACCCAAGTTCTCAATCCCTCTCCCAAACCCAATTTCCCAATACCTCTCCCAAACCCAAGTTCTCAATCCCTCTCCCAAACCCCCACCCCCAAACCCAAGTTCTCGATCCCTCTCCCAAGCCCAAGTTCTCCATCCCTCTCCCAAACCCAAGTTCTCAATCCCTCTCCCAAACCCAAGTTCTCAATACCTCACCCCCCCCCCCCCACCCCCAAACCCAAGTTCTCAATCCCTCTCCCAAACCCAAGTTCTCAATCCTCCTCCCAAACCCAAGTTCTCAATCCCCCTCCCAAGCCCAAGTTCTCAATCCCCCTCCCAAACCCAAGTTCTCAATCCCTCTCCCAAGCCCAAGTTCTCCATCCCTCTCCCAAACCCAAGTTCTCAATCCCTGTCCCAAACCCAAGTTCTCAATCCCTCTCCCAAACCCAAGTTCTCAATCCCCCTCCCAAGCCCAAGTTCTCAATCCCTCTCGCAAACCCAAGTTCTCAATCCCTCTCCCAAACCCAAGTTCTCAATCCCTCTCCCAAACCCAAGTTCTCAATCCCTGTCCCAAACCCAAGTTCTCAATCCCTCTCCCAAACCCAAGTTCTCAATCCCCCTCACAAACCCAACTTCTCAATCCCTCTCGCAAACCCAAGTTCTCAATCCCTCTCCCAAACCCAAGTTCTCAATCCCTCTCCCAAACCCAAGTTCTCAATCCCTCTCCCAAACCCAAGTTCTCAATCCCTCTCCCAAACCCAAGTTCTCAATCCCTCTCCCAAACCCAAGTTCTCAATCCCTCTCCCAAACCCAAGTTCTCAATCTCTCTCCCAAACCCAAGTTCTCAATCCCTCTCCCAAACCCAAGTTCTCAATCCCTCACCCACCCCAAACCCAAGTTCTCAATCCCTCTCCCAAACCCAAGTTCGCAATCCCTCTCCCAAACCCAAGTTCTCAATCCCTCTCGCAAACCCAAGTTCTCAATCCCTCTCGCAAACACAAGTTCTCAATCCCTCTCCCAAACCCAAGTTCTCAATCCCTCTCCCAAACCTAAGTTCTCAATCCCTCTCCCAAACCCAAGTTCTTAATCCCCCTCGCAAACCCAAGTTCTCAATCCCTCTCCCAAACCCAAGTTCTCAATCCCTCTCCCAAACCCAAGTTCTCAATCACTCTCCCAAACCCAAGTTCTCAATCCCTCTCCCAAACCCAAGTTCTCAATCCCTCTCCCAAACCCAAGTTCTCAATCCCTCTCACAAACCCAAGTTCTCAATCCCACTCACAAACCCAAGTTCTCAATCCCTCTCCCAAACCCAAGTTCTCAATCCCTCACCCAAACCCAAGTTCTCAATCCCTCTCCCAAACCCAAGTTCTCAATCCCTCTCCCAAACCCAAGTTCCCAATCCCTCTCCCAAACCCAAGTTCTCAATCCCTCTCCCAAACACAAGTTCTCAATACCTCACCCCCCCCCCCCCACCCCCAAACCCAAGTTCTCGATCCCTCTCCCAAACCCAAGTTCTCAATCCCCCTCCCAAGCCCAAGTTCTCAATCCCTCTCCCAAACCCAAGTTCTCAATCCCCCTCCCAAGCCCAAGATCTCAATCCCCTCCCAAACCCAAGTTCTCAATCCCTCTCCCAACCCCAAGTTCTCCATCCCTCTCCCAAACCCAAGTTCTCAATCCCCCTCCCAAGCCAAAGTTCTCAATCCCTCTCCCAAACCCAAGTTCTCAATCCCCTCCCAAACCCAAGTTCTCAATCCCTCTCCCAAACCAAAGTTCTCAATCCCTCTCCCAAACCCAAGTTCTCAATCCCTCTCCCAAACCCAAGTTCTCAATCCCTCTCCCAAACCCAAGTTCTCAATCCCTCTCGCAAACCCAAGTTCTCAATCCCTCTCCCAAACCCAAGTTCTCAATCCCCCTCCCAAACCCAAGTTCTCAATCCCCCTCCCAAACCCAAGTTCTCAATCCCTTTCCCAAACCCAAGTTCTCAATCCCTCTCGCAAACCCAAGGTCTCAATCCCTCTCCCAAACACAAGTTCTCAATCCCTCTCCCAAACCCAAGTTCTCAATCCCTCTCCCAAACCCAAGTTCTCAATCCCTCTCCCAAACCCAAGTTCTCAATCCCCCTCGCAAACACAAGTTCTCAATCCCTCTCCCAAACCCAAGTTCTCAATCCCTCTCCCAAACCCAAGTTCTCAATCCCTCTCCCAAACCCAAGTTCTCAATCCCTCTCCCAACCCAAGTTCCCAATCCCTCTCCCAAACCCAAGTTCTCAATCCCTCTCCCAAACCCAAGTTCTCAATCCCTCTCCCAAACCCAAGTTCTCAATAACTCACCCCCCCCCCCCAAACCCAAGTTCTCAATCCCTCTCCCAAACCCAAGTTCTCAATCCCCCTCCCAAGCCCAAGTTCTCAATCCCTCTCCCAAACCCAAGTTCTCAATCCCCCTCCCAAACCCAAGTTCTCAATCCCCCTCCCAAACCCAAGTTCTCAATCCCTCTCGCAAACCCAAGTTCTCAATCCCTCTCCCAAACCCAAGTTCTCTATCCCCCTCCCAAGCCCAAGTTCTCAATCCCTCTCCCAAACCCAAGTTCTCAATCCCCCTCCCAAGCCCAAGTTCTCAATCCCCCACCCAAACCCAAGTTCTCAATCCCTCTCGCAAAGCCAAGTTCTCAATCCCTCTCCCAAACCCAAGTATCTCAATCCCTCTCCCAAACCCAAGTTCTCAATCCCTCTCCCAAACCCAAGTTCTCAATCCCTCTCCCAAACCCAAGTTCTCAATCCCTCTCCCAAACCCAAGTTCTCAATCCCTCTCCCAAACCCAAGTTCTCAATCCCTCTCCCAAACCCAAGTTCTCAATCCCTCACCCACCCCAAACCCAAGTTCTCAATCCCTCTCCCAAACCCAAGTTCTCAATCCCTCTCCCAAACCCAAGTTCTCAATCCCTCTCGCAAACCCAAGTTCTCAATCCCTCTCCCAAACACAAGTTCTCAATCTCTCTCCCAAACCCAAGTTCTCAATCCCTCTCCCAAACCCAAGTTCTCAATCCCTCTCCCAAACCCAAGTTCTCAATCCCCCTCGCAAACCCAAGTTCTCAATCCCTCTTCCAAACCCAAGTTCTCAATCCCTCTCCCAAACCCAAGTTCTCAATCCCTCTCCCAAACCCAAGTTCTCAATCCCTCTCGCAAACCCAAGTTCTCAATCCCTCTCCCAAACCCAAGTTCTCAATCCCTCTCCCAAACCCAAGTTCTCAATCCCTCTCCCAAACCCAAGTTCTCAATCCCTCACCCACCCCAAACCCAAGTTCTCAATCCCTCTCCCAAACCCAAGTTCTCAATCCCTCTCCCAAACCCAAGTTCTCAATCCCTCTCGGAAACCCAAGTTCTCAATCCCTCTCCCAAACACAAGTTCTCAATCCCTCTCCCAAACCCAAGTTCTCAATCCCTCTCCCAAACCCAAGTTCTCAATCCCTCTCCCAAACCCAAGTTCTCAATCCCCCTCGGAAACCCAAGTTCTCAATCCCTCTCCCAAACCCAAGTTCTCAATCCCTCTCCCAAACCCAAGTTCTCAATCCCTCTCGCAAACCCAAGTTCTCAATCCCTCTCCCAAACACAAGTTCTCAATCCCTCTCCCAAACCCAAGTTCTCAATCCCTCTCCCAAACCCAAGTTCTCAATCCCTCTCACAAACCCAAGTTGTCAATCCCACTCACAAACCCAAGTTCTCAATCCCTCTCCCAAACCCAAGTTCTCAATCCCTCTCCCAAACCCAATTTCCCAATACCTCTCCCAAACCCAAGTTCTCAATCCCTCTCCCAAACCCCCACCCCCAAACCCAAGTTCTCGATCCCTCTCCCAAACCCAAGTTCTCAATCCCCCTCCCAAGCCCAAGTTCTCAATCCCTCTCCCAAACCCAAGTTCTCAATCCCCCTCCCAAGCCCAAGTTCTCAATCCCTCTCCCAAACCCAAGTTCTCAATCCCCCTCCCAAGCCCAAGATCTCAATCCCCCTCCCAAACCCAAGTTCTCAATCCCTCTCCCAAACCCAAGTTCTCAATCCCACTCACAAACCCAAGTTCTCGATCCCTCTCCCAAACCCAAGTTCTCAAACCCTCTCCCAAACCCAAGTTCTCAATCCCTCTCCCAAACCCAAGTTCTCAATCCCTCTCCCAAACCCAAGTTCTCAATCCCTCTCCCAAACCCAAGTTCTCAATCCCCCTCCCAAACCCAAGTTCCCAATCCCTCTCCCAAGCCCAAGTTCTCCATCCCTCTCCCAAACCCAAGTTCTCAATCCCTCTCCCAAACCCAAGTTCTCAATACCTCACCCCCCCCCCACCCCCAAACCCAAGTTCTCAATCCCTCTCCCAAACCCAAGTTCTCAATCCTCCTCCCAAACCCAAGTTCTCAATCCCCCTCCCAAGCCCAAGTTCTCAATCCCCCTCCCAAACCCAAGTTCTCAATCCCTCTCCCAAGCCCAAGTTCTCCATCCCTCTCCCAAACCCAAGTTCTCAATCCCTGTCCCAAACCCAAGTTCTCAATCCCTCTCCCAAACCCAAGTTCTCAATCCCCCTCCCAAGCCCAAGTTCTCAATCCCTCTCGCAAACCCAAGTTCTCAATCCCTCTCCCAAACCCAAGTTCTCAATCCCTCTCCCAAACCCAAGTTCTCAATCCCTGTCCCAAACCCAAGTTCTCAATCCCTCTCCCAAACCCAAGTTCTCAATCCCCCTCACAAACCCAACTTCTCAATCCCTCTCACAAACCCAAGTTCTCAATCCCTCTCCCAAACCCAAGTTCTCAATCCCTCTCCCAAACCCAAGTTCTCAATCCCTCTCCCAAACCCAAGTTCTCAATCCCTCTCCCAAACCCAAGTTCTCAATCCCTCTCGCAAACCCAAGTTCTCAATCCCTCTCCCAAACACAAGTTCTCAATCCCTCTCCCAAACCCAAGTTCTCAATCCCTCTCCCAAACCCAAGTTCTCAATCCCTCTCACAAACCCAAGTTGTCAATCCCACTCACAAACCCAAGTTCTCAATCCCTCTCCCAAACCCAAGTTCTCAATCCCTCTCCCAAACCCAATTTCCCAATACCTCTCCCAAACCCAAGTTCTCAATCCCTCTCCCAAACCCCCACCCCCAAACCCAAGTTCTCGATCCCTCTCCCAAGCCCAAGTTCTCCATCCCTCTCCCAAACCCAAGTTCTCAATCCCTCTCCCAAACCCAAGTTCTCAATACCTCACCCCCCCCCCCCCCCCCACCCCCAAACCCAAGTTCTCAATCCCTCTCCCAAACCCAAGTTCTCAATCCTCCTCCCAAACCCAAGTTCTCAATCCCCCTCCCAAGCCCAAGTTCTCAATCCCCCTCCCAAACCCAAGTTCTCAATCCCTCTCCCAAGCCCAAGTTCTCCATCCCTCTCCCAAACCCAAGTTCTCAATCCCTGTCCCAAACCCAAGTTCTCAATCCCTCTCCCAAACCCAAGTTCTCAATCCCCCTCCCAAGCCCAAGTTCTCAATCCCTCTCGCAAACCCAAGTTCTCAATCCCTCTCCCAAACCCAAGTTCTCAATCCCTCTCCCAAACCCAAGTTCTCAATCCCTGTCCCAAACCCAAGTTCTCAATCCCTCTCCCAAACCCAAGTTCTCAATCCCCCTCACAAACCCAACTTCTCAATCCCTCTCGCAAACCCAAGTTCTCAATCCCTCTCCCAAACCCAAGTTCTCAATCCCTCTCCCAAACCCAAGTTCTCAATCCCTCTCCCAAACCCAAGTTCTCAATCCCTCTCCCAAACCCAAGTTCTCAATCCCTCTCCCAAACCCAAGTTCTCAATCCCTCTCCCAAACCCAAGTTCTCAATCTCTCTCCCAAACCCAAGTTCTCAATCCCTCTCCCAAACCCAAGTTCTCAATCCCTCACCCACCCCAAACCCAAGTTCTCAATCCCTCTCCCAAACCCAAGTTCGCAATCCCTCTCCCAAACCCAAGTTCTCAATCCCTCTCGCAAACCCAAGTTCTCAATCCCTCTCGCAAACACAAGTTCTCAATCCCTCTCCCAAACCCAAGTTCTCAATCCCTCTCCCAAACCTAAGTTCTCAATCCCTCTCCCAAACCCAAGTTCTTAATCCCCCTCGCAAACCCAAGTTCTCAATCCCTCTCCCAAACCCAAGTTCTCAATCCCTCTCCCAAACCCAAGTTCTCAATCACTCTCCCAAACCCAAGTTCTCAATCCCTCTCCCAAACCCAAGTTCTCAATCCCTCTCCCAAACCCAAGTTCTCAATCCCTCTCACAAACCCAAGTTCTCAATCCCACTCACAAACCCAAGTTCTCAATCCCTCTCCCAAACCCAAGTTCTCAATCCCTCACCCAAACCCAAGTTCTCAATCCCTCTCCCAAACCCAAGTTCTCAATCCCTCTCCCAAACCCAAGTTCCCAATCCCTCTCCCAAACCCAAGTTCTCAATCCCTCTCCCAAACACAAGTTCTCAATACCTCACCCCCCCCCCCCCACCCCCAAACCCAAGTTCTCGATCCCTCTCCCAAACCCAAGTTCTCAATCCCCCTCCCAAGCCCAAGTTCTCAATCCCTCTCCCAAACCCAAGTTCTCAATCCCCCTCCCAAGCCCAAGATCTCAATCCCCTCCCAAACCCAAGTTCTCAATCCCTCTCCCAACCCCAAGTTCTCCATCCCTCTCCCAAACCCAAGTTCTCAATCCCCCTCCCAAGCCAAAGTTCTCAATCCCTCTCCCAAACCCAAGTTCTCAATCCCCTCCCAAACCCAAGTTCTCAATCCCTCTCCCAAACCAAAGTTCTCAATCCCTCTCCCAAACCCAAGTTCTCAATCCCTCTCCCAAACCCAAGTTCTCAATCCCTCTCCCAAACCCAAGTTCTCAATCCCTCTCGCAAACCCAAGTTCTCAATCCCTCTCCCAAACCCAAGTTCTCAATCCCCCTCCCAAACCCAAGTTCTCAATCCCCCTCCCAAACCCAAGTTCTCAATCCCTTTCCCAAACCCAAGTTCTCAATCCCTCTCGCAAACCCAAGGTCTCAATCCCTCTCCCAAACACAAGTTCTCAATCCCTCTCCCAAACCCAAGTTCTCAATCCCTCTCCCAAACCCAAGTTCTCAATCCCTCTCCCAAACCCAAGTTCTCAATCCCCCTCGCAAACACAAGTTCTCAATCCCTCTCCCAAACCCAAGTTCTCAATCCCTCTCCCAAACCCAAGTTCTCAATCCCTCTCCCAAACCCAAGTTCTCAATCCCTCTCCCAACCCAAGTTCCCAATCCCTCTCCCAAACCCAAGTTCTCAATCCCTCTCCCAAACCCAAGTTCTCAATCCCTCTCCCAAACCCAAGTTCTCAATAACTCACCCCCCCCCCCCAAACCCAAGTTCTCAATCCCTCTCCCAAACCCAAGTTCTCAATCCCCCTCCCAAGCCCAAGTTCTCAATCCCTCTCCCAAACCCAAGTTCTCAATCCCCCTCCCAAACCCAAGTTCTCAATCCCCCTCCCAAACCCAAGTTCTCAATCCCTCTCGCAAACCCAAGTTCTCAATCCCTCTCCCAAACCCAAGTTCTCTATCCCCCTCCCAAGCCCAAGTTCTCAATCCCTCTCCCAAACCCAAGTTCTCAATCCCCCTCCCAAGCCCAAGTTCTCAATCCCCCACCCAAACCCAAGTTCTCAATCCCTCTCCCAAGCCCAAGTTCTCCATCCCTCTCCCAAACCTAAGTTCTCAATCCCTGTCCCAAACCCAAGTTCTCAATCCCTCTCCCAAACCCAAGTTCTCAATCCCCCTCCCAAGCCCAAGTTCTCAATCCCTCTCGCAAACCCAAGTTCTCAATCCCTCTCCCAAACCCACGTTCTCAATCCCTGTCCCAAACCCAAGTTCTCAATCCCTCTCCCAAACCCAAGTTCTCAATCCCCCTCACAAACCCAAGTTCTTAATCCCTCTCGCAAAGCCAAGTTCTCAATCCCTCTCCCAAACCCAAGTATCTCAATCCCTCTCCCAAACCCAAGTTCTCAATCCCTCTCCCAAACCCAAGTTCTCAATCCCTCTCCCAAACCCAAGTTCTCAATCCCTCTCCCAAACCCAAGTTCTCAATCCCTCTCCCAAACCCAAGTTCTCAATCCCTCTCCCAAACCCGAGTTCTCAATCCCTCACCCACCCCAAACCCAAGTTCTCAATCCCTCTCCCAAACCCAAGTTCTCAATCCCTCTCCCAAACCCAAGTTCTCAATCCCTCTCGCAAACCCAAGTTCTCAATCCCTCTCCCAAACACAAGTTCTCAATCTCTCTCCCAAACCCAAGTTCTCAATCCCTCTCCCAAACCCAAGTTCTCAATCCCTTTCCCAAACCCAAGTTCTCAATCCCCCTCGCAAACCCAAGTTCTCAATCCCTCTTCCAAACCCAAGTTCTCAATCCCTCTCCCAAACCCAAGTTCTCAATCCCTCTCCCAAACCCAAGTTCTCAATCCCTCTCGCAAACCCAAGTTCTCAATCCCTCTCCCAAACCCAAGTTCTCAATCCCTCTCCCAAACCCAAGTTCTCAATCCCTCTCCCAAACCCAAGTTCTCAATCCCTCACCCACCCCAAACCCAAGTTCTCAATCCCTCTCCCAAACCCAAGTTCTCAATCCCTCTCCCAAACCCAAGTTCTCAATCCCTCTCGGAAACCCAAGTTTTCAATCCCTCTCCCAAACACAAGTTCTCAATCCCTCTCCCAAACCCAAGTTCTCAATCCCTCTCCCAAACCCAAGTTCTCAATCCCTCTCCCAAACCCAAGTTCTCAATCCCCCTCGGAAACCCAAGTTCTCAATCCCTCTCCCAAACCCAAGTTCTCAATCCCTCTCCCAAACCCAAGTTCTCAATCCCTCTCGCAAACCCAAGTTCTCAATCCCTCTCCCAAACACAAGTTCTCAATCCCTCTCCCAAACCCAAGTTCTCAATCCCTCTCCCAAACCCAAGTTCTCAATCCCTCTCACAAACCCAAGTTGTCAATCCCACTCACAAACCCAAGTTCTCAATCCCTCTCCCAAACCCAAGTTCTCAATCCCTCTCCCAAACCCAATTTCCCAATACCTCTCCCAAACCCAAGTTCTCAATCCCTCTCCCAAACCCCCACCCCCAAACCCAAGTTCTCGATCCCCCTCACAAACCCAACTTCTCAATCCCTCTCGCAAACCCAAGTTCTCAATCCCTCTCCCAAACCCAAGTTCTCAATCCCTCTCCCAAACCCAAGTTCTCAATCCCTCTCCCAAACCCAAGTTCTCAATCCCTCTCCCAAACCCACGTTCTCAATCCCTCTCCCAAACCCAAGTTCTCAATCCCTCTCCCAAACCCAAGTTCTCAATCCCTCTCCCAAACCCAAGTTCTCAATCCCTCTCCCAAACCCAAGTTCTCAATCCCTCTCCCAAACCCAAGTTCCCAATCCCTCACCCACCCCAAACCCAAGTTCTCAATCCCTCTCCCAAACCCAAGTTCTCAATCCCTCTCCCAAACCCAAGTTCTCAATCCCTCTCGCAAACCCAAGTTCTCAATCCCTCTCGCAAACACAAGTTCTCAATCCCTCTCCCAAACCCAAGTTCTCAATCCCTCTCCCAAACCTAAGTTCTCAATCCCTCTCCCAAACCCAAGTTCTTAATCCCCCTCGCAAACCCAAGTTCTCAATCCCTCTCCCAAACCCAAGTTCTCAATCCCTCTCCCAAACCCAAGTTCTCAATCACTCTCCCAAACCCAAGTTCTCAATCCCTCTCGCAAACCCAAGTTCTCAATCCCTCTCCCAAACACAAGTTCTCAATCCCTCTCCCAAACCCAAGTTCTCAATCCCTCTCCCAAACCCAAGTTCTCAATCCCTCTCACAAACCCAAGTTCTCAATCCCACTCACAAACCCAAGTTCTCAATCCCTCTCCCAAACCCAAGTTCTCAATCCCTCACCCAAACCCAAGTTCTCAATCCCTCTCCCAATCCCAAGTTCTCAATCCCTCTCCCAAACCCAAGTTCCCAATCCCTCTCCCAAACCCAAGTTCTCAATCCCTCTCCCAAACACAAATTCTCAATACCTCACCCCCCCCCCCCCCACCCCCAAACCCAAGTTCTCGATCCCTCTCCCAAACCCAAGTTCTCAATCCCCCTCCCAAGCCCAAGTTCTCAATCCCTCTCCCAAACCCAAGTTCTCAATCCCCCTCCCAAGCCCAAGATCTCAATCCCCTCCCAAACCCAAGTTCTCAATCCCTCTCCCAACCCCAAGTTCTCCATCCCTCTCCCAAACCCAAGTTCTCAATCCCCCTCCCAAGCCAAAGTTCTCAATCCCTCTCCCAAACCCAAGTTCTCAATCCCCTCCCAAACCCAAGTTCTCAATCCCTCTCCCAAACCAAAGTTCTCAATCCCTCTCACAAACCCAAGTTCTCAATCCCTCTCCCAAACCCAAGTTCTCAATCCCTCTCCCAAACCCAAGTTCTCAATCCCTCTCGCAAACCCAAGTTCTCAATCCCTCTCCCAAACCCAAGTTCTCAATCCCCCTCCCAAACCCAAGTTCTCAATCCCCCTCCCAAACCCAAGTTCTCAATCCCTCTCCCAAACCCAAGTTCTCAATCCCTCTCGCAAACCCAAGGTCTCAATCCCTCTCCCAAACACAAGTTCTCAATCCCTCTCCCAAACCCAAGTTCTCAATCCCTCTCCCAAACCCAAGTTCTCAATCCCTCTCCGAAACCCAAGTTCTCAATCCCCCTCGCAAACACAAGTTCTCAATCCCTCTCCCAAACCCAAGTTCTCAATCCCTCTCCCAAACCCAAGTTCTCAATCCCTCTCCCAAACCCAAGTTCTCAATCCCTCTCCCAACCCAAGTTCCCAATCCCTCTCCCAAACCCAAGTTCTCAATCCCTCTCCCAAACCCAAGTTCTCAATCCCTCTCCCAAACCCAAGTTCTCAATAACTCACCCCCCCCCCCCAAACCCAAGTTCTCAATCCCTCTCCCAAACCCAAGTTCTCAATCCCCCTCCCAAGCCCAAGTTCTCAATCCCTCTCCCAAACCCAAGTTCTCAATCCCCCTCCCAAACCCAAGTTCTCAATCCCCCTCCCAAACCCAAGTTCTCAATCCCTCTCCCAAACCCAAGTTCTCAATCCCTCTCGCAAACCCAAGTTCTCAATCCCTCTCCCAAACCCAAGTTCTCTATCCCCCTCCCAAGCCCAAGTTCTCAATCCCTCTCCCAAACCCAAGTTCTCAATCCCCCTCCCAAGCCCAAGTTCTCAATCCCCCACCCAAACCCAAGTTCTCAATCCCTCTCCCAAGCCCAAGTTCTCCATCCCTCTCCCAAACCTAAGTTCTCAATCCCTGTCCCAAACCCAAGTTCTCAATCCCTCTCCCAAACCCAAGTTCTCAATCCCCCTCCCAAGCCCAAGTTCTCAATCCCTCTCGCAAACCCAAGTTCTCAATCCCTCTCCCAAACCCACGTTCTCAATCCCTGTCCCAAACCCAAGTTCTCAATCCCTCTCCCAAACCCAAGTTCTCAATCCCCCTCACAAACCCAAGTTCTCAATCCCTCTCGCAAAGCCAAGTTCTCAATCCCTCTCCCAAACCCAAGTATCTCAATCCCTCTCCCAAACCCAAGTTCTCAATCCCTCTCCCAAACCCAAGTTCTCAATCCCTCTCCCAAACCCAAGTTCTCAATCCCTCTCCCAAACCCAAGTTCTCAATCCCTCTACCAAACCCAAGTTCTCAATCCCTCTCCCAAACCCAAGTTCTCAATCCCTCACCCACCCCAAACCCAAGTTCTCAATCCCTCTCCCAAACCCAAGTTCTCAATCCCTCTCCCAAACCCAAGTTCTCAATCCCTCTCGCAAACCCAAGTTCTCAATCCCTCTCCCAAACACAAGTTCTCAATCTCTCTCCCAAACCCAAGTTCTCAATCCCTCTCCCAAACCCAAGTTCTCAATCCCTCTCCCAAACCCAAGTTCTCAATCCCCCTCGCAAACCCAAGTTCTCAATCCCTCTTCCAAACCCAAGTTCTCAATCCCTCTCCCAAACCCAAGTTCTCAATCCCTCTCCCAAACCCAAGTTCTCAATCCCTCTCGCAAACCCAAGTTCTCAATCCCTCTCCCAAACCCAAGTTCTCAATCCCTCTCCCAAACCCAAGTTCTCAATCCCTCTCCCAAACCCAAGTTCTCAATCCCTCACCCACCCCAAACCCAAGTTCTCAATCCCTCTCCCAAACCCAAGTTCTCAATCCCTCTCCCAAACCCAAGTTCTCAATCCCTCTCGGAAACCCAAGTTCTCAATCCCTCTCCCAAACACAAGTTCTCAATCCCTCTCCCAAACCCAAGTTCTCAATCCCTCTCCCAAACCCAAGTTCTCAATCCCTCTCCCAAACCCAAGTTCTCAATCCCCCTCGGAAACCCAAGTTCTCAATCCCTCTCCCAAACCCAAGTTCTCAATCCCTCTCCCAAACCCAAGTTCTCAATCCCTCTCGCAAACCCAAGTTCTCAATCCCTCTCCCAAACACAAGTTCTCAATCCCTCTCCCAAACCCAAGTTCTCAATCCCTCTCCCAAACCCAAGTTCTCAATCCCTCTCACAAACCCAAGTTGTCAATCCCACTCACAAACCCAAGTTCTCAATCCCTCTCCCAAACCCAAGTTCTCAATCCCTCTCCCAAACCCAATTTCCCAATACCTCTCCCAAACCCAAGTTCTCAATCCCTCTCCCAAACCCCCACCCCCAAACCCAAGTTCTCGATCCCTCTCCCAAACCCAAGTTCTCAATCCCCCTCCCAAGCCCAAGTTCTCAATCCCTCTCCCAAACCCAAGTTCTCAATCCCCCTCCCAAGCCCAAGTTCTCAATCCCTCTCCCAAACCCAAGTTCTCAATCCCCCTCCCAAGCCCAAGATCTCAATCCCCCTCCCAAACCCAAGTTCTCAATCCCTCTCCCAAGCCAAAGTTCTCCATCCCTCTCCCAAACCCAAGTTCTCAATCCCCCTCCCAAACCCAAGTTCTCAATCCCTCTCCCAAACCCAAGTTCTCAATCCCACTCACAAACCCAAGTTCTCGATCCCTCTCCCAAACCCAAGTTCTCAATCCCTCTCCCAAACCCAAGTTCTCAATCCCTCTCCCAAACCCAAGTTCTCAATCCCTCTCCCAAACCCAAGTTCTCAATCCCTCTCCCAAACCCAAGTTCTCAATCCCCCTCCCAAACCCAAGTTCCCAATCCCTCTCCCAAGCCCAGAGTTCTCCATCCCTCTCCCAAACCCAAGTTCTCAATCCCTCTCCCAAACCCAAGTTCTCAATACCTCACCCCCCCCCCCCCCACCCCCAAACCCAAGTTCTCAATCCCTCTCCCAAACCCAAGTTCTCAATCCTCCTCCCAAACCCAAGTTCTCAATCCCCCTCCCAAGCCCAAGTTCTCAATCCCCCTCCCAAACCCAAGTTCTCAATCCCTCTCCCAAGCCCAAGTTCTCCATCCCTCTCCCAAACCCAAGTTCTCAATCCCTGTCCCAAACCCAAGTTCTCAATCCCTCTCCCAAACCCAAGTTCTCAATCCCCCTCCCAATCCCAAGTTCTCAATCCCTCTCGCAAACCCAAGTTCTCAATCCCTCTCCCAAACCCAAGTTCTCAATCCCTCTCCCAAACCCAAGTTCTCAATCCCTGTCCCAAACCCAAGTTCTCAATCCCTCTCCCAAACCCAAGTGCTCAATCCCCCTCACAAACCCAACTTCTCAATCCCTCTCGCAAACCCAAGTTCTCAATCCCTCTCCCAAACCCAAGTTCTCAATCCCTCTCCCAAACCCAAGTTCTCAATCCCTCTCCCAAACCCAAGTTCTCAATCCCTCTCCCAAACCCAAGTTCTCAATCCCTCTCGCAAACCCAAGTTCTCAATCCCTCTCCCAAACACAAGTTCTCAATCCCTCTCCCAAACCCAAGTTCTCAATCCCTCTCCCAAACCCAAGTTCTCAATCCCTCTCACAAACCCAAGTTGTCAATCCCACTCACAAACCCAAGTTCTCAATCCCTCTCCCAAACCCAAGTTCTCAATCCCTCTCCCAAACCCAATTTCCCAATACCTCTCCCAAACCCAAGTTCTCAATCCCTCTCCCAAACCCCCACCCCCAAACCCAAGTTCTCGATCCCTCTCCCAAGCCCAAGTTCTCCATCCCTCTCCCAAACCCAAGTTCTCAATCCCTCTCCCAAACCCAAGTTCTCAATACCTCACCCCCCCCCCCACCCCCAAACCCAAGTTCTCAATCCCTCTCCCAAACCCAAGTTCTCAATCCTCCTCCCAAACCCAAGTTCTCAATCCCCCTCCCAAGCCCAAGTTCTCAATCCCCCTCCCAAACCCAAGTTCTCAATCCCTCTCCCAAGCCCAAGTTCTCCATCCCTCTCCCAAACCCAAGTTCTCAATCCCTGTCCCAAACCCAAGTTCTCAATCCCTCTCCCAAACCCAAGTTCTCAATCCCCCTCCCAAGCCCAAGTTCTCAATCCCTCTCGCAAACCCAAGTTCTCAATCCCTCTCCCAAACCCAAGTTCTCAATCCCTCTCCCAAACCCAAGTTCTCAATCCCTGTCCCAAACCCAAGTTCTCAATCCCTCTCCCAAACCCAAGTTCTCAATCCCCCTCACAAACCCAACTTCTCAATCCCTCTCGCAAACCCAAGTTCTCAATCCCTCTCCCAAACCCAAGTTCTCAATCCCTCTCCCAAACCCAAGTTCTCAATCCCTCTCCCAAACCCAAGTTCTCAATCCCTCTCCCAAACCCAAGTTCTCAATCCCTCTCCCAAACCCAAGTTCTCAATCCCTCTCCCAAACCCAAGTTCTCAATCCCTCTCCCAAACCCAAGTTCTCAATCCCTCTCCCAAACCCAAGTTCTCAATCCCTCTCGCAAACCCAAGTTCTCAATCCCTCTCCCAAACCCAAGTTCTCAATCCCTCTCCCAAACCCAAGTTCTCAATCCCTCTCCCAAACCCAAGTTCTCAATCCCCCTCCCAAACCCAAGTTCCCAATCCCTCTCCCAAGCCCAGAGTTCTCCATCCCTCTCCCAAACCCAAGTTCTCAATCCCTCTCCCAAACCCAAGTTCTCAATACCTCACCCCCCCCCCCCCCACCCCCAAACCCAAGTTCTCAATCCCTCTCCCAAACCCAAGTTCTCAATCCTCCTCCCAAACCCAAGTTCTCAATCCCCCTCCCAAGCCCAAGTTCTCAATCCCCCTCCCAAACCCAAGTTCTCAATCCCTCTCCCAAGCCCAAGTTCTCCATCCCTCTCCCAAACCCAAGTTCTCAATCCCTGTCCCAAACCCAAGTTCTCAATCCCTCTCCCAAACCCAAGTTCTCAATCCCCCTCCCAAGCCCAAGTTCTCAATCCCTCTCGCAAACCCAAGTTCTCAATCCCTCTCCCAAACCCAAGTTCTCAATCCCTCTCCCAAACCCAAGTTCTCAATCCCTGTCCCAAACCCAAGTTCTCAATCCCTCTCCCAAACCCAAGTTCTCAATCCCCCTCACAAACCCAACTTCTCAATCCCTCTCGCAAACCCAAGTTCTCAATCCCTCTCCCAAACCCAAGTTCTCAATCCCTCTCCCAAACCCAAGTTCTCAATCCCTCTCCCAAACCCAAGTTCTCAATCCCTCTCCCAAACCCAAGTTCTCAATCCCTCTCGCAAACCCAAGTTCTCAATCCCTCTCCCAAACACAAGTTCTCAATCCCTCTCCCAAACCCAAGTTCTCAATCCCTCTCCCAAACCCAAGTTCTCAATCCCTCTCACAAACCCAAGTTGTCAATCCCACTCACAAACCCAAGTTCTCAATCCCTCTCCCAAACCCAAGTTCTCAATCCCTCTCCCAAACCCAATTTCCCAATACCTCTCCCAAACCCAAGTTCTCAATCCCTCTCCCAAACCCCCACCCCCAAACCCAAGTTCTCGATCCCTCTCCCAAGCCCAAGTTCTCCATCCCTCTCCCAAACCCAAGTTCTCAATCCCTCTCCCAAACCCAAGTTCTCAATACCTCACCCCCCCCCCCCCCACCCCCAAACCCAAGTTCTCAATCCCTCTCCCAAACCCAAGTTCTCAATCCTCCTCCCAAACCCAAGTTCTCAATCCCCCTCCCAAGCCCAAGTTCTCAATCCCCCTCCCAAACCCAAGTTCTCAATCCCTCTCCCAAGCCCAAGTTCTCCATCCCTCTCCCAAACCCAAGTTCTCAATCCCTGTCCCAAACCCAAGTTCTCAATCCCTCTCCCAAACCCAAGTTCTCAATCCCCCTCCCAAGCCCAAGTTCTCAATCCCTCTCGCAAACCCAAGTTCTCAATCCCTCTCCCAAACCCAAGTTCTCAATCCCTCTCCCAAACCCAAGTTCTCAATCCCTGTCCCAAACCCAAGTTCTCAATCCCTCTCCCAAACCCAAGTTCTCAATCCCCCTCACAAACCCAACTTCTCAATCCCTCTCGCAAACCCAAGTTCTCAATCCCTCTCCCAAACCCAAGTTCTCAATCCCTCTCCCAAACCCAAGTTCTCAATCCCTCTCCCAAACCCAAGTTCTCAATCCCTCTCCCAAACCCAAGTTCTCAATCCCTCTCCCAAACCCAAGTTCTCAATCCCTCTCCCAAACCCAAGTTCTCAATCCCTCTCCCAAACCCAAGTTCTCAATCCCTCTCCCAAACCCAAGTTCTCAATCCCTCACCCACCCCAAACCCAAGTTCTCAATCCCTCTCCCAAACCCAAGTTCTCAATCCCTCTCCCAAACCCAAGTTCTCAATCCCTCTCGCAAACCCAAGTTCTCAATCCCTCTCGCAAACACAAGTTCTCAATCCCTCTCCCAAACCCAAGTTCTCAATCCCTCTCCCAAACCTAAGTTCTCAATCCCTCTCCCAAACCCAAGTTCTTAATCCCCCTCGCAAACCCAAGTTCTCAATCCCTCTCCCAAACCCAAGTTCTCAATCCCTCTCCCAAACCCAAGTTCTCAATCACTCTCCCAAACCCAAGTTCTCAATCCCTCTCGCAAACCCAAGTTCTCAATCCCTCTCCCAAACACAAGTTCTCAATCCCTCTCCCAAACCCAAGTTCTCAATCCCTCTCCCAAACCCAAGTTCTCAATCCCTCTCACAAACCCAAGTTCTCAATCCCACTCACAAACCCAAGTTCTCAATCCCTCTCCCAAACCCAAATTCTCAATCCCTCACCCAAACCCAAGTTCTCAATCCCTCTCCCAAACCCAAGTTCTCAATCCCTCTCCCAAACCCAAGTTCCCAATCCCTCTCCCAAACCCAAGTTCTCAATCCCTCTCCCAAACACAAGTTCTCAATACCTCACCCCCCCCCCCACCCCCAAACCCAAGTTCTCGATCCCTCTCCCAAACCCAAGTTCTCAATCCCCCTCCCAAGCCCAAGTTCTCAATCCCTCTCCCAAACCCAAGTTCTCAATCCCCCTCCCAAGCCCAAGATCTCAATCCCCTCCCAAACCCAAGTTCTCAATCCCTCTCCCAACCCCAAGTTCTCCATCCCTCTCCCAAACCCAAGTTCTCAATCCCCCTCCCAAGCCAAAGTTCTCAATCCCTCTCCCAAACCCAAGTTCTCAATCCCCTCCCAAACCCAAGTTCTCAATCCCTCTCCCAAACCAAAGTTCTCAATCCCTCTCCCAAACCCAAGTTCTCAATCCCTCTCCCAAACCCAAGTTCTCAATCCCTCTCCCAAACCCAAGTTCTCAATCCCTCTCGCAAACCCAAGTTCTCAATCCCTCTCCCAAACCCAAGTTCTCAATCCCCCTCCCAAACCCAAGTTCTCAATCCCCCTCCCAAACCCAAGTTCTCAATCCCTCTCCCAAACCCAAGTTCTCAATCCCTCTCGCAAACCCAAGGTCTCAATCCCTCTCCCAAACACAAGTTCTCAATCCCTCTCCCAAACCCAAGTTCTCAATCCCTCTCCCAAACCCAAGTTCTCAATCCCTCTCCCAAACCCAAGTTCTCAATCCCCCTCGCAAACACAAGTTCTCAATCCCTCTCCCAAACCCAAGTTCTCAATCCCTCTCCCAAACCCAAGTTCTCAATCCCTCTCCCAAACCCAAGTTCTCAATCCCTCTCCCAACCCAAGTTCCCAATCCCTCTCCCAAACCCAAGTTCTCAATCCCTCTCCCAAACCCAAGTTCTCAATCCCTCTCCCAAACCCAAGTTCTCAATAACTCACCCCCCCCCCCCCCAAACCCAAGTTCTCAATCCCTCTCCCAAACCCAAGTTCTCAATCCCCCTCCCAAGCCCAAGTTCTCAATCCCTCTCCCAAACCCAAGTTCTCAATCCCCCTCCCAAACCCAAGTTCTCAATCCCCCTCCCAAACCCAAGTTCTCAATCCCTCTCGCAAACCCAAGTTCTCAATCCCTCTCCCAAACCCAAGTTCTCTATCCCCCTCCCAAGCCCAAGTTCTCAATCCCTCTCCCAAACCCAAGTTCTCAATCCCCCTCCCAAGCCCAAGTTCTCAATCCCCCACCCAAACCCAAGTTCTCAATCCCTCTCCCAAGCCCAAGTTCTCCATCCCTCTCCCAAACCTAAGTTCTCAATCCCTGTCCCAAACCCAAGTTCTCAATCCCTCTCCCAAACCCAAGTTCTCAATCCCCCTCCCAAGCCCAAGTTCTCAATCCCTCTCGCAAACCCAAGTTCTCAATCCCTCTCCCAAACCCACGTTCTCAATCCCTGTCCCAAACCCAAGTTCTCAATCCCTCTCCCAAACCCAAGTTCTCAATCCCCCTCACAAACCCAAGT
Organism: Myxine glutinosa; assembly: GCF_964187855.1. NCBI lineage: Eukaryota > Metazoa > Chordata > Myxini > Myxiniformes > Myxinidae > Myxine > Myxine glutinosa. Next base: position 36,268,562 of record NC_136266.1, on the reverse strand, counting down.
TCTTAATCCCTCTCGCAAAGCCAAGTTCTCAATCCCTCTCCCAAACCCAAGTATCTCAATCCCTCTCCCAAACCCAAGTTCTCAATCCCTCTCCCAAACCCAAGTTCTCAATCCCTCTCCCAAACCCAAGTTCTCAATCCCTCTCCCAAACCCAAGTTCTCAATCCCTCTCCCAAACCCAAGTTCTCAATCCCTCTCCCAAACCCAAGTTCTCAATCCCTCACCCACCCCAAACCCAAGTTCTCAATCCCTCTCCCAAACCCAAGTTCTCAATCCCTCTCCCAAACCCAAGTTCTCAATCCCTCTCGCAAACCCAAGTTCTCAATCCCTCTCCCAAACACAAGTTCTCAATCTCTCTCCCAAACCCAAGTTCTCAATCCCTCTCCCAAACCCAAGTTCTCAATCCCTTTCCCAAACCCAAGTTCTCAATCCCCCTCGCAAACCCAAGTTCTCAATCCCTCTTCCAAACCCAAGTTCTCAATCCCTCTCCCAAACCCAAGTTCTCAATCCCTCTCCCAAACCCAAGTTCTCAATCCCTCTCGCAAACCCAAGTTCTCAATCCCTCTCCCAAACCCAAGTTCTCAATCCCTCTCCCAAACCCAAGTTCTCAATCCCTCTCCCAAACCCAAGTTCTCAATCCCTCTCCCAAACCCAAGTTCTCAATCCCTCTCGCAAACCCAAGTTCTCAATCCCTCTCGCAAACACAAGTTCTCAATCCCTCTCCCAAACCCAAGTTCTCAATCCCTCTCCCAAACCTAAGTTCTCAATCCCTCTCCCAAACCCAAGTTCTTAATCCCCCTCGCAAACCCAAGTTCTCAATCCCTCTCCCAAACCCAAGTTCTCAATCCCTCTCCCAAACCCAAGTTCTCAATCACTCTCCCAAACCCAAGTTCTCAATCCCTCTCGCAAACCCAAGTTCTCAATCCCTCTCCCAAACACAAGTTCTCAATCCCTCTCCCAAACCCAAGTTCTCAATCCCTCTCCCAAACCCAAGTTCTCAATCCCTCTCACAAACCCAAGTTCTCAATCCCACTCACAAACCCAAGTTCTCAATCCCTCTCCCAAACCCAAATTCTCAATCCCTCACCCAAACCCAAGTTCTCAATCCCTCTCCCAAACCCAAGTTCTCAATCCCTCTCCCAAACCCAAGTTCCCAATCCCTCTCCCAAACCCAAGTTCTCAATCCCTCTCCCAAACACAAGTTCTCAATACCTCACCCCCCCCCCCCACCCCCAAACCCAAGTTCTCGATCCCTCTCCCAAACCCAAGTTCTCAATCCCCCTCCCAAGCCCAAGTTCTCAATCCCTCTCCCAAACCCAAGTTCTCAATCCCCCTCCCAAGCCCAAGATCTCAATCCCCTCCCAAACCCAAGTTCTCAATCCCTCTCCCAACCCCAAGTTCTCCATCCCTCTCCCAAACCCAAGTTCTCAATCCCCCTCCCAAGCCAAAGTTCTCAATCCCTCTCCCAAACCCAAGTTCTCAATCCCCTCCCAAACCCAAGTTCTCAATCCCTCTCCCAAACCAAAGTTCTCAATCCCTCTCCCAAACCCAAGTTCTCAATCCCTCTCCCAAACCCAAGTTCTCAATCCCTCTCCCAAACCCAAGTTCTCAATCCCTCTCGCAAACCCAAGTTCTCAATCCCTCTCCCAAACCCAAGTTCTCAATCCCCCTCCCAAACCCAAGTTCTCAATCCCCCTCCCAAACCCAAGTTCTCAATCCCTCTCCCAAACCCAAGTTCTCAATCCCTCTCGCAAACCCAAGGTCTCAATCCCTCTCCCAAACACAAGTTCTCAATCCCTCTCCCAAACCCAAGTTCTCAATCCCTCTCCCAAACCCAAGTTCTCAATCCCTCTCCCAAACCCAAGTTCTCAATCCCCCTCGCAAACACAAGTTCTCAATCCCTCTCCCAAACCCAAGTTCTCAATCCCTCTCCCAAACCCAAGTTCTCAATCCCTCTCCCAAACCCAAGTTCTCAATCCCTCTCCCAACCCAAGTTCCCAATCCCTCTCCCAAACCCAAGTTCTCAATCCCTCTCCCAAACCCAAGTTCTCAATCCCTCTCCCAAACCCAAGTTCTCAATAACTCACCCCCCCCCCCCCAAACCCAAGTTCTCAATCCCTCTCCCAAACCCAAGTTCTCAATCCCCCTCCCAAGCCCAAGTTCTCAATCCCTCTCCCAAACCCAAGTTCTCAATCCCCCTCCCAAACCCAAGTTCTCAATCCCCCTCCCAAACCCAAGTTCTCAATCCCTCTCGCAAACCCAAGTTCTCAATCCCTCTCCCAAACCCAAGTTCTCTATCCCCCTCCCAAGCCCAAGTTCTCAATCCCTCTCCCAAACCCAAGTTCTCAATCCCCCTCCCAAGCCCAAGTTCTCAATCCCCCACCCAAACCCAAGTTCTCAATCCCTCTCCCAAGCCCAAGTTCTCCATCCCTCTCCCAAACCTAAGTTCTCAATCCCTGTCCCAAACCCAAGTTCTCAATCCCTCTCCCAAACCCAAGTTCTCAATCCCCCTCCCAAGCCCAAGTTCTCAATCCCTCTCGCAAACCCAAGTTCTCAATCCCTCTCCCAAACCCACGTTCTCAATCCCTGTCCCAAACCCAAGTTCTCAATCCCTCTCCCAAACCCAAGTTCTCAATCCCCCTCACAAACCCAAGTTCTTAATCCCTCTCGCAAAGCCAAGTTCTCAATCCCTCTCCCAAACCCAAGTATCTCAATCCCTCTCCCAAACCCAAGTTCTCAATCCCTCTCCCAAACCCAAGTTCTCAATCCCTCTCCCAAACCCAAGTTCTCAATCCCTCTCCCAAACCCAAGTTCTCAATCCCTCTCCCAAACCCAAGTTCTCAATCCCTCTCCCAAACCCAAGTTCTCAATCCCTCACCCACCCCAAACCCAAGTTCTCAATCCCTCTCCCAAACCCAAGTTCTCAATCCCTCTCCCAAACCCAAGTTCTCAATCCCTCTCGCAAACCCAAGTTCTCAATCCCTCTCCCAAACACAAGTTCTCAATCTCTCTCCCAAACCCAAGTTCTCAATCCCTCTCCCAAACCCAAGTTCTCAATCCCTTTCCCAAACCCAAGTTCTCAATCCCCCTCGCAAACCCAAGTTCTCAATCCCTCTTCCAAACCCAAGTTCTCAATCCCTCTCCCAAACCCAAGTTCTCAATCCCTCTCCCAAACCCAAGTTCTCAATCCCTCTCGCAAACCCAAGTTCTCAATCCCTCTCCCAAACCCAAGTTCTCAATCCCTCTCCCAAACCCAAGTTCTCAATCCCTCTCCCAAACCCAAGTTCTCAATCCCTCACCCACCCCAAACCCAAGTTCTCAATCCCTCTCCCAAACCCAAGTTCTCAATCCCTCTCCCAAACCCAAGTTCTCAATCCCTCTCGGAAACCCAAGTTCTCAATCCCTCTCCCAAACACAAGTTCTCAATCCCTCTCCCAAACCCAAGTTCTCAATCCCTCTCCCAAACCCAAGTTCTCAATCCCTCTCCCAAACCCAAGTTCTCAATCCCCCTCGGAAACCCAAGTTCTCAATCCCTCTCCCAAACCCAAGTTCTCAATCCCTCTCCCAAACCCAAGTTCTCAATCCCTCTCGCAAACCCAAGTTCTCAATCCCTCTCCCAAACACAAGTTCTCAATCCCTCTCCCAAACCCAAGTTCTCAATCCCTCTCCCAAACCCAAGTTCTCAATCCCTCTCACAAACCCAAGTTGTCAATCCCACTCACAAACCCAAGTTCTCAATCCCTCTCCCAAACCCAAGTTCTCAATCCCTCTCCCAAACCCAATTTCCCAATACCTCTCCCAAACCCAAGTTCTCAATCCCTCTCCCAAACCCCCACCCCCAAACCCAAGTTCTCGATCCCTCTCCCAAACCCAAGTTCTCAATCCCCCTCCCAAGCCCAAGTTCTCAATCCCTCTCCCAAACCCAAGTTCTCAATCCCCCTCCCAAGCCCAAGTTCTCAATCCCTCTCCCAAACCCAAGTTCTCAATCCCCCTCCCAAGCCCAAGATCTCAATCCCCCTCCCAAACCCAAGTTCTCAATCCCTCTCCCAAGCCAAAGTTCTCCATCCCTCTCCCAAACCCAAGTTCTCAATCCCCCTCCCAAACCCAAGTTCTCAATCCCTCTCCCAAACCCAAGTTCTCAATCCCACTCACAAACCCAAGTTCTCGATCCCTCTCCCAAACCCAAGTTCTCAATCCCTCTCCCAAACCCAAGTTCTCAATCCCTCTCCCAAACCCAAGTTCTCAATCCCTCTCCCAAACCCAAGTTCTCAATCCCTCTCCCAAACCCAAGTTATCAATCCCTCTCCCAAACCCAATTTCCCAATCCCTCTCCCAAACCCAAGTTCTCAATCCCTCTCCCAAACCCAAGTTCTCAATCCCTCTCCCAAACCCAAGTTCTCAATACCTCACCCCCCCCCCCCCCCACCCCCAAACCCAAGTTCTCAATCCCTCTCCCAAACCCAAGTTCTCTATCCCCCTCCCAAGCCCAAGTTCTCAATCCCTCTCCCAAACCCAAGTTCTCAATCCCCCTCCCAAGCCCAAGTTCTCAATCCCCCTCCCAAACCCAAGTTCTCAATCCCTCTCCCAAGCCCAAGTTCTCCATCCCTCTCCCAAACCCAAGTTCTCAATCCCTCTCCCAAACCCAAGTTCTCAATACCTCACCCCCCCCCCCCCCCCCCCACACCCAAACCCAAGTTCTCAATCCCTCTCCCAAACCCAAGTTCTCAATCCCTCTCCCAAGCCCAAGTTCTCCATCCCTCTCCCAAACCCAAGTTCTCAATCCCTGTCCCAAACCCAAGTTCTCAATCCCTCTCCCAAACCCAAGTTCTCAATCCCCCTCCCAAGCCCAAGTTCTCAATCCCTCTCGCAAACCCAAGTTCTCAATCCCTCTCGCAAACCCAAGTTCTCAATCCCTCTCCCAAACCCAAGTTCTCAATCCCTGTCCCAAACCCAAGTTCTCAATCCCTCTCCCAAACCCAAGTTCTCAATCCCCCTCCCAAACCCAAGTTCTCAATCCCTCTCACAAACCCAACTTCTCAATCCCTCTCGCAAACCCAAGTTCTCAATCCCTCTCCCAAACCCAAGTTCTCAATCCCTCTCCCAAACCCAAGTTCTCAATCCCTCTCCCAAACCCAAGTTCTCAATCCCTCTCCCAAACCCAAGTTCTCAATCCCTCTCCCAAACCCAAGTTCTCAATCCCTCTCCCAAACCCAAGTTCTCAATCCCTCTCCCAAACCCAAGTTCTCAATCCCTCTCCCAAACCCAAGTTCTCAATCCCTCTCCCAAACCCAAGTTCTCAATCCCTCTCCCAAACCCAAGTTCTCAATCCCTCTCCCAAACCCAAGTTCTCAATCCCTCACCCACCCCAAACCCAAGTTCTCAATCCCTCTCCCAAACCCAAGTTCTCAATCCCTCTCCCAAACCCAAGTTCTCAATCCCTCTCGCAAACCCAAGTTCTCAATCCCTCTCCCAAACACAAGTTCTCAATCCCTCTCCCAAACCCAAGTTCTCAATCCCTCTCCCAAACCCAAGTTCTCAATCCCTCTCCCAAACCCAAGTTCTTAATCCCCCTCGCAAACCCAAGTTCTCAATCCCTCTCCCAAACCCAAGTTCTCAATCCCTCTTCCAAACCCAAGTTCTCAATCCCTCTCCCAAACCCAAGTTCTCAATCCCTCTCGCAAACCCAAGTTCTCAATCCCTCTCCCAAACACAAGTTCTCAATCCCTCTCCCAAACCCAAGTTCTCAATCCCTCTCCCAAACCCAAGTTCTCAATCCCTCTCACAAACCCAAGTTCTCAATCCCACTCACAAACCCAAGTTCTCAATCCCTCTCCCAAACCCAAGTTCTCAATCCCTCGCCCAAACCCAAATTCTCAATCCCTCTCCCAAACCCAAGTTCTCAATCCCTCTCCCAAACCCAAGTTCCCAATCCCTCTCCCAAACCCAAGTTCTCAATCCCTCTCCCAAACCCAAGTTCTCAATACCTCACCCCCCCCCCCCCCCACCCCCAAACCCAAGTTCTCGATCCCTCTCCCAAACCCAAGTTCTCAATCCCCCTCCCAAGCCCAAGTTCTCAATCCCTCTCCCAAACCCAAGTTCTCAATCCCCCTCCCAAGCCCAAGTTCTCAATCCCCCTCCCAAACCCAAGTTCTCAATCCCTCTCCCAAGCCCAAGTTCTCCATCCCTCTCCCAAACCCAAGTTCTCAATCCCCCTCCCAAGCCAAAGTTCTCAATCCCTCTCCCAAACCCAAGTTCTCAATCCCCTCCCAAACCCAAGTTCTCAATCCCTCTCCCAAACCAAAGTTCTCAATCCCTCTCCCAAACCCAAGTTCTCAATCCCTCTGCCAAACCCAAGTTCTCAATCCCTCTCCCAAACCCAAGTTCTCAATCCCTCTCCCAAACCCAAGTTCTCAATCCCTCTCGCAAACCCAAGTTCTCAATCCCTCTCCCAAACCCAAGTTCTCAATCCCCCTCCCAAACCCAAGTTCTCAATCCCCCTCCCAAACCCAAGTTCTCAATCCCTCTCCCAAACCCAAGTTCTCGATCCCTCTCGCAAACCCAAGTTCTCAATCCCTCTCCCAAACACAAGTTCTCAATCCCTCTCCCAAACCCAAGTTCTCAATCCCTCTCCCAAACCCAAGTTCTCAATCCCTCTCCCAAACCCAAGTTCTCAATCCCCCTCGCAAACCCAAGTTCTCAATCCCTCTCCCAAACCCAAGTTCTCAATCCCTCTCCCAAACCCAAGTTCTCAATCCCTCTCCCAAACCCAAGTTCTCAATCCCTCTCCCAAACCCAAGTTCCCAATCCCTCTCCCAAACCCAAGTTCTCAATCCCTCTCCCAAACCCAAGTTCTCAATAACTCACCCCCCCCCCCCCAAACCCAAGTTCTCAATCCCTCTCCCAAACCCAAGTTCTCAATCCCCCTCCCAAGCCCAAGTTCTCAATCCCTCTCCCAAACCCAAGTTCTCAATCCCCCTCCCAAGCCCAAGTTCTCAATCCCTCTCCCAAACCCAAGTTCTCAATCCCCCTCCCAAGCCCAAGTTCTCAATCCCCCTCCCAAACCCAAGTTCTCAATCCCTCTCCCAAGCCCAAGTTTTCCATCCCTCTCCCAAACCCAAGTTCTCAATCCCCCTCCCAAGCCAAAGTTCTCAATCCCTCTCCCAAACCCAAGTTCTCAATCCCCTCCCAAACCCAAGTTCTCAATCCCTCTCCCAAACCCAAGTTCTCAATCCCTCTCGCAAACCCAAGTTCTCAATCCCTCTCCCAAACCCAAGTTCTCAATCCCTCTCCCAAATCCAAGTTCTCAATCCCTGTCCCAAACCCAAGTTCTCAATCCCTCTCCCAAACCCAAGTTCTCAATCCCCCTCACAAACCCAACTTCTCAATCCCTCTCGCAAACCCAAGTTCTCAATCCCTCTCCCAAACCCAAGTTCTCAATCCCTCTCCCAAACCCAAGTTCTCAATCCCTCTCCCAAACCCAAGTTCTCAATCCCTCTCCCAAACCCAAGTTCTCAATCCCTCTCCCAAACCCAAGTTCTCAATCCCTCTCCCAAACCCAAGTTCTCAATCCCTCTCCCAAACCCAAGTTCTCAATCCCTCTCCCAAACCCAAGTTCTCAATCCCTCACCCACCCCAAACCCAAGTTCTCAATCCCTCTCCCAAACCCAAGTTCTCAATCCCTCTCCCAAACCCAAGTTCTCAATCCCTCTCCCAAACCCAAGTTCTCAATCCCTCTCGCAAACCCAAGTTCTCAATCCCTCTCGCAAACACAAGTTCTCAATCCCTCTCCCAAACCCAAGTTCTCAATCCCTCTCCCAAACCTAAGTTCTCAATCCCTCTCCCAAACCCAAGTTCTTAATCCCCCTCGCAAACCCAAGTTCTCAATCCCTCTCCCAAACCCAAGTTCTCAATCCCTCTCCCAAACCCAAGTTCTCAATCACTCTCCCAAACCCAAGTTCTCAATCCCTCTCGCAAACCCAAGTTCTCAATCCCTCTCCCAAACACAAGTTCTCAATCCCTCTCCCAAACCCAAGTTCTCAATCCCTCTCCCAAACCCAAGTTCTCAATCCCTCTCACAAACCCAAGTTCTCAATCCCACTCACAAACCCAAGTTCTCAATCCCTCTCCCAAACCCAAGTTCTCAATCCCTCACCCAAACCCAAGTTCTCAATCCCTCTCCCAAACCCAAGTTCTCAATCCCTCTCCCAAACCCAAGTTCCCAATCCCTCTCCCAAACCCAAGTTCTCAATCCCCTCCCAAACCCAAGTTCTCAATCCCTCTCCCAAACCAAAGTTCTCAATCCCTCTCCCAAACCCAAGTTCTCAATCCCTCTCCCAAACCCAAGTTCTCAATCCCCCTCCCAAGCCCAAGTTCTCAATCCCTCTCCCAAACCCAAGTTCTCAATCCCCCTCCCAAGCCCAAGATCTCAATCCCCTCCCAAACCCAAGTTCTCAATCCCTCTCCCAACCCCAAGTTCTCCATCCCTCTCCCAAACCCAAGTTCTCAATCCCCCTCCCAAGCCAAAGTTCTCAATCCCTCTCCCAAACCCAAGTTCTCAATCCCCTCCCAAACCCAAGTTCTCAATCCCTCTCCCAAACCAAAGTTCTCAATCCCTCTCCCAAACCCAAGTTCTCAATCCCTCTCCCAAACCCAAGTTATCAATCCCTCTCCCAAACCCAAGTTCTCAATCCCTCTCGCAAACCCAAGTTCTCAATCCCTCTCCCAAACCCAAGTTCTCAATCCCCCTCCCAAACCCAAGTTCTCAATCCCCCTCCCAAACCCAAGTTCTCAATCCCTCTCCCAAACCCAAGTTCTCAATCCCTCTCGCAAACCCAAGGTCTCAATCCCTCTCCCAAACACAAGTTCTCAATCCCTCTCCCAAACCCAAGTTCTCAATCCCTCTCCCAAACCCAAGTTCTCAATCCCTCTCCCAAACCCAAGTTCTCAATCCCCCTCGCAAACCCAAGTTCTCGATCCCTCTCCCAAACCCAAGTTCTCAATCCCTCTCCCAAACCCAAGTTCTCAATCCCTCTCCCAAACCCAAGTTCTCAATCCCTCTCCCAAACCCAAGTTCTCAATCCCCCTCCCAAGCCCAAGTTCTCAATCCCTCTCCCAAACCCAAGTTCTCAATCCCCCTCCCAAGCCCAAGATCTCAATCCCCCTCCCAAACCCAAGTTCTCAATCCCTCTCCCAAGCCAAAGTTCTCCATCCCTCTCCCAAACCCAAGTTCTCAATCCCCCTCCCAAACCCAAGTTCTCAATCCCTCTCCCAAACCCAAGTTCTCAATCCCACTCACAAACCCAAGTTCTCGATCCCTCTCCCAAACCCAAGTTCTCAATCCCTCTCCCAAACCCAAGTTCTCAATCCCTCTCCCAAACCCAAGTTCTCAATCCCTCTCCCAAACCCAAGTTCTCAATCCCTCTCCCAAACCCAAGTTCTCAATCCCTCTCCCAAACCCAAGTTCTCAATCCCTCTCCCAAACCCAAGTTCTCAATACCTCACCCCCCCCCCCCCACCCCCAAACCCAAGTTCTCAATCCCTCTCCCAAACCCAAGTTCTCTATCCCCCTCCCAAGCCCAAGTTCTCAATCCCTCTCCCAAACCCAAGTTCTCAATCCCCCTCCCAAGCCCAAGTTCTCAATCCCCCTCCCAAACCCAAGTTCTCAATCCCTCTCCCAAGCCCAAGTTCTCCATCCCTCTCCCAAACCCAAGTTCTCAATCCCTCTCCCAAACCCAAGTTCTCAATCCCTCTCCCAAGCCCAAGTTCTCCATCCCTCTCCCAAACCCAAGTTCTCAATCCCTCTCCCAAACCCAAGTTCTCAATACCTCACCCCCCCCCCCCCACACCCAAACCCAAGTTCTCAATCCCTCTCCCAAACCCAAGTTCTCAATCCCTCTCCCAAGCCCAAGTTCTCCATCCCTCTCCCAAACCCAAGTTCTCAATCCCTGTCCCAAACCCAAGTTCTCAATCCCTCTCCCAAACCCAAGTTCTCAATCCCTCTCGCAAACCCAAGTTCTCAATCCCTCTCCCAAACCCAAGTTCTCAATCCCTGTCCCAAACCCAAGTTCTCAATCCCTCTCCCAAACCCAAGTTCTCAATCCCCCTCCCAAACCCAAGTTCTCAATCCCCCTCACAAACCCAAGTTCTCAATCCCCCTCCCAAACCCAAGTTCTCAATCCCCCTCACAAACCCAACTTCTCAATCCCTCTCGCAAACCCAAGTTCTCAATCCCTCTCCCAAACCCAAGTTCTCAATCCCTCTCCCAAACCCAAGTTCTCAATCCCTCTCCCAAACCCAAGTTCTCAATCCCTCTCCCAAACCCAAGTTCTCAATCCCTCTCCCAAACCCAAGTTCTCAATCCCTCTCCCAAACCCAAGTTCTCAATCCCTCTCCCAAACCCAAGTTCTCAATCCCTCTCACAAACCCAAGTTCTCAATCCATCACCCACCCCAAACCCAAGTTCTCAATCCCTCTCCCAAACCCAAGTTCTCAATCCCTCTCCCAAACCCAAGTTCTCAATCCCTCTCGCAAACCCAAGTTCTCAATCCCTCTCCCAAACACAAGTTCTCAATCCCTCTCCCAAACCCAAGTTCTCAATCCCTCTCCCAAACCCAAGTTCTCAATCCCTCTCCCAAACCCAAGTTCTTAATCCCCCTCGCAAACCCAAGTTCTCAATCCCTCTCCCAAACCCAAGTTCTCAATCCCTCTTCCAAACCCAAGTTCTCAATCCCTCTCCCAAACCCAAGTTCTCAATCCCTCTCGCAAACCCAAGTTCTCAATCCCTCTCCCAAACACAAGTTCTCAATCCCTCTCCCAAACCCAAGTTCTCAATCCCTCTCCCAAACCCAAGTTCTCAATCCCTCTCACAAACCCAAGTTCTCAATCCCACTCACAAACCCAAGTTCTCAATCCCTCTCCCAAACCCAAGTTCTCAATCCCTCGCCCAAACCCAAATTCTCAATCCCTCTCCCAAACCCAAGTTCTCAATCCCTCTCCCAAACCCAAGTTCCCAATCCCTCTCCCAAACCCAAGTTCTCAATCCCTCTCCCAAACCCAAGTTCTCAATACCTCACCCCCCCCCCCCCCACCCCCAAACCCAAGTTCTCGATCCCTCTCCCAAACCCAAGTTCTCAATCCCCCTCCCAAGCCCAAGTTCTCAATCCCTCTCCCAACCCAAGTTCTCAATCCCCCTCCCAAGCCCAAGTTCTCAATCCCCCTCCCAAACCCAAGTTCTCAATCCCTCTCCCAAGCCCAAGTTCTCCATCCCTCTCCCAAACCCAAGTTCTCAATCCCCCTCCCAAGCCAAAGTTCTCAATCCCTCTCCCAAACCCAAGTTCTCAATCCCCTCCCAAACCCAAGTTCTCAATCCCTCTCCCAAACCAAAGTTCTCAATCCCTCTCCCAAACCCAAGTTCTCAATCCCTCTCCCAAACCCAAGTTCTCAATCCCTCTCCCAAACCCAAGTTCTCAATCCCTCTCCCAAACCCAAGTTCTCAATCCCTCTCGCAAACCCAAGTTCTCAATCCCTCTCCCAAACCCAAGTTCTCAATCCCCCTCCCAAACCCAAGTTCTCAATCCCCCTCCCAAACCCAAGTTCTCAATCCCTCTCCCAAACCCAAGTTCTCAATCCCTCTCGCAAACCCAAGTTCTCAATCCCTCTCCCAAACACAAGTTCTCAATCCCTCTCCCAAACCCAAGTTCTCAATCCCTCTCCCAAACCCAAGTTCTCAATCCCTCTCCCAAACCCAAGTTCTCAATCCCCCTCGCAAACCCAAGTTCTCAATCCCTCTCCCAAACCCAAGTTCTCAATCCCTCTCCCAAACCCAAGTTCTCAATCCCTCTCCCAAACCCAAGTTCTCAATCCCTCTCCCAAACCCAAGTTCCCAATCCCTCTCCCAAACCCAAGTTCTCAATCCCTCTCCCAAACCCAAGTTCTCAATAACTCACCCCCCCCCCCCCCAAACCCAAGTTCTCAATCCCTCTCCCAAACCCAAGTTCTCAATCCCCCTCCCAAGCCCAAGTTCTCAATCCCTCTCCCAAACCCAAGTTCTCAATCCCCCTCCCAAGCCCAAGTTCTCAATCCCTCTCCCAAACCCAAGTTCTCAATCCCCCTCCCAAGCCCAAGTTCTCAATCCCCCTCCCAAACCCAAGTTCTCAATCCCTCTCCCAAGCCCAAGTTCTCCATCCCTCTCCCAAACCCAAGTTCTCAATACCCCTCCCAAGCCAAAGTTCTCAATCCCTCTCCCAAACCCAAGTTCTCAATCCCCTCCCAAACCCAAGTTCTCAATCCCTCTCCCAAACCCAAGTTCTCAATCCCTCTCCCAAACCCAAGTTCTCAATCCCTCTCGCAAACCCAAGTTCTCAATCCCTCTCCCAAACCCAAGTTCTCAATCCCCCTCCCAAACCCAAGTTCTCAATCCCCCTCCCAAACCCAAGTTCTCAATCCCTCTCCCAAACCCAAGTTCTCAATCCCTCTCCCAAACCCAAGTTCTCAATCCCTCTCGCAAACCCAAGTTCTCAATCCCTCTCGCAAACACAAGTTCTCAATCCCTCTCCCAAACCCAAGTTCTCAATCCCTCTCCCAAACCTAAGTTCTCAATCCCTCTCCCAAACCCAAGTTCTTAATCCCCCTCGCAAACCCAAGTTCTCAATCCCTCTCCCAAACCCAAGTTCTCAATCCCTCTCCCAAACCCAAGTTCTCAATCACTCTCCCAAACCCAAGTTCTCAATCCCTCTCGCAAACCCAAGTTCTCAATCCCTCTCCCAAACACAAGTTCTCAATCCCTCTCCCAAACCCAAGTTCTCAATCCCTCTCCCAAACCCAAGTTCTCAATCCCTCTCACAAACCCAAGTTCTCAATCCCACTCACAAACCCAAGTTCTCAATCCCTCTCCCAAACCCAAGTTCTCAATCCCTCACCCAAACCCAAGTTCTCAATCCCTCTCCCAAACCCAAGTTCTCAATCCCTCTCCCAAACCCAAGTTCCCAATCCCTCTCCCAAACACAAGTTCTCAATCCCTCTCCCAAACACAAGTTCTCAATACCTCACCCCCCCCCCACCCCCAAACCCAAGTTCTCGATCCCTCTCCCAAACCCAAGTTCTCAATCCCCCTCCCAAGCCCAAGTTCTCAATCCCTCTCCCAAACCCAAGTTCTCAATCCCCCTCCCAAGCCCAAGATCTCAATCCCCTCCCAAACCCAAGTTCTCAATCCCTCTCCCAACCCCAAGTTCGCCATCCCTCTCCCAAACCCAAGTTCTCAATCCCCCTCCCAAGCCAAAGTTCTCAATCCCTCTCCCAAACCCAAGTTCTCAATCCCCTCCCAAACCCAAGTTCTCAATCCCTCTCCAAACCAAAGTTCTCAATCCCTCTCCCAAACCCAAGTTCTCAATCCCTCTCCCAAACCCAAGTTCTCAATCCCTCTCCCAAACCCAAGTTCTCAATCCCTCACCCCCCCCCCCCCCCACCCCCAAACCCAAGTTCTCAATCCCTCTCCCAAACCCAAGTTCTCTATCCCCCTCCCAAGCCCAAGTTCTCAATCCCTCTCCCAAACCCAAGTTCTCAATCCCCCTCCCAAGCCCAAGTTCTCAATCCCCCTCCCAAACCCAAGTTCTCAATCCCTCTCCCAAGCCCAAGTTCTCCATCCCTCTCCCAAACCCAAGTTCTCAATCCCTCTCCCAAACCCAAGTTCTCAATCCCTCTCCCAAGCCCAAGTTCTCCATCCCTCTCCCAAACCCAAGTTCTCAATCCCTCTCCCAAACCCAAGTTCTCAATACCTCACCCCCCCCCCCCCCACACCCAAACCCAAGTTCTCAATCCCTCTCCCAAACCCAAGTTCTCAATCCCTCTCCCAAGCCCAAGTTCTCCATCCCTCTCCAAACCCAAGTTCTCAATCCCTGTCCCAAACCCAAGTTCTCAATCCCTCTCCCAAACCCAAGTTCTCAATCCCTCTCGCAAACCCAAGTTCTCAATCCCTCTCCCAAACCCAAGTTCTCAATCCCTGTCCCAAACCCAAGTTCTCAATCCCTCTCCCAAACCCAAGTTCTCAATCCCCCTCCCAAACCCAAGTTCTCAATCCCCCTCACAAACCCAAGTTCTCAATCCCCCTCCCAAACCCAAGTTCTCAATCCCCCTCACAAACCCAACTTCTCAATCCCTCTCGCAAACCCAAGTTCTCAATCCCTCTCCCAAACCCAAGTTCTCAATCCCTCTCCCAAACCCAACTTCTCAATCCCTCTCCCAAACCCAAGTTCTCAATCCCTCTCCCAAACCCAAGTTCTCAATCCCTCTCCCAAACCCAAGTTCTCAATCCCTCTCCCAAACCCAAGTTCTCAATCCCTCTCCCAAACCCAAGTTCTCAATCCCTCTCACAAACCCAAGTTCTCAATCCATCACCCACCCCAAACCCAAGTTCTCAATCCCTCTCCCAAACCCAAGTTCTCAATCCCTCTCCCAAACCCAAGTTCTCAATCCCTCTCGCAAACCCAAGTTCTCAATCCCTCTCCCAAACACAAGTTCTCAATCCCTCTCCCAAACCCAAGTTCTCAATCCCTCTCCCAAACCCAAGTTCTCAATCCCTCTCCCAAACCCAAGTTCTTAATCCCCCTCGCAAACCCAAGTTCTCAATCCCTCTCCCAAACCCAAGTTCTCAATCCCTCTTCCAAACCCAAGTTCTCAATCCCTCTCCCAAACCCAAGTTCTCAATCCCTCTCGCAAACCCAAGTTCTCAATCCCTCTCCCAAACACAAGTTCTCAATCCCTCTCCCAAACCCAAGTTCTCAATCCCTCTCCCAAACCCAAGTTCTCAATCCCTCTCACAAACCCAAGTTCTCAATCCCACTCACAAACCCAAGTTCTCAATCCCTCTCCCAAACCCAAGTTCTCAATCCCTCGCCCAAACCCAAATTCTCAATCCCTCTCCCAAACCCAAGTTCTCAATCCCTCTCCCAAACCCAAGTTCCCAATCCCTCTCCCAAACCCAAGTTCTCAATCCCTCTCCCAAACCCAAGTTCTCAATACCTCACCCCCCCCCCCCCACCCCCAAACCCAAGTTCTCGATCCCTCTCCCAAACCCAAGTTCTCAATCCCCCTCCCAAGCCCAAGTTCTCAATCCCTCTCCCAAACCCAAGTTCTCAATCCCCCTCCCAAGCCCAAGTTCTCAATCCCCCTCCCAAACCCAAGTTCTCAATCCCTCTCCCAAGCCCAAGTTCTCCATCCCTCTCCCAAACCCAAGTTCTCAATCCCCCTCCCAAGCCAAAGTTCTCAATCCCTCTCCCAAACCCAAGTTCTCAATCCCCTCCCAAACCCAAGTTCTCAATCCCTCTCCCAAACCAAAGTTCTCAATCCCTCTCCCAAACCCAAGTTCTCAATCCCTCTCCCAAACCCAAGTTCTCAATCCCTCTCCCAAACCCAAGTTCTCAATCCCTCTCCCAAACCCAAGTTCTCAATCCCTCTCGCAAACCCAAGTTCTCAATCCCTCTCCCAAACCCAAGTTCTCAATCCCCCTCCCAAACCCAAGTTCTCAATCCCCCTCCCAAACCCAAGTTCTCAATCCCTCTCCCAAACCCAAGTTCTCAATCCCTCTCGCAAACCCAAGTTCTCAATCCCTCTCCCAAACACAAGTTCTCAATCCCTCTCCCAAACCCAAGTTCTCAATCCCTCTCCCAAACCCAAGTTCTCAATCCCTCTCCCAAACCCAAGTTCTCAATCCCCCTCGCAAACCCAAGTTCTCAATCCCTCTCCCAAACCCAAGTTCTCAATCCCTCTCCCAAACCCAAGTTCTCAATCCCTCTCCCAAACCCAAGTTCTCAATCCCTCTCCCAAACCCAAGTTCCCAATCCCTCTCCCAAACCCAAGTTCTCAATCCCTCTCCCAAACCCAAGTTCTCAATAACTCACCCCCCCCCCCCCCCCAAACCCAAGTTCTCAATCCCTCTCCCAAACCCAAGTTCTCAATCCCCCTCCCAAGCCCAAGTTCTCAATCCCTCTCCCAAACCCAAGTTCTCAATCCCCCTCCCAAGCCCAAGTTCTCAATCCCTCTCCCAAACCCAAGTTCTCAATCCCCCTCCCAAGCCCAAGTTCTCAATCCCCCTCCCAAACCCAAGTTCTCAATCCCTCTCCCAAGCCCAAGTTCTCCATCCCTCTCCCAAACCCAAGTTCTCAATCCCCCTCCCAAGCCAAAGTTCTCAATCCCTCTCCCAAACCCAAGTTCTCAATCCCCTCCCAAACCCAAGTTCTCAATCCCTCTCCCAAACCCAAGTTCTCAATCCCTCTCCCAAACCCAAGTTCTCAATCCCTCTCGCAAACCCAAGTTCTCAATCCCTCTCCCAAACCCAAGTTCTCAATCCCCCTCCCAAACCCAAGTTCTCAATCCCCCTCCCAAACCCAAGTTCTCAATCCCTCTCCCAAACCCAAGTTCTCAATCCCTCTCCCAAACCCAAGTTCTCAATCCCTCTCGCAAACCCAAGTTCTCAATCCCTCTCGCAAACACAAGTTCTCAATCCCTCTCCCAAACCCAAGTTCTCAATCCCTCTCCCAAACCTAAGTTCTCAATCCCTCTCCCAAACCCAAGTTCTTAATCCCCCTCGCAAACCCAAGTTCTCAATCCCTCTCCCAAACCCAAGTTCTCAATCCCTCTCCCAAACCCAAGTTCTCAATCACTCTCCCAAACCCAAGTTCTCAATCCCTCTCGCAAACCCAAGTTCTCAATCCCTCTCCCAAACACAAGTTCTCAATCCCTCTCCCAAACCCAAGTTCTCAATCCCTCTCCCAAACCCAAGTTCTCAATCCCTCTCACAAACCCAAGTTCTCAATCCCACTCACAAACCCAAGTTCTCAATCCCTCTCCCAAACCCAAGTTCTCAATCCCTCACCCAAACCCAAGTTCTCAATCCCTCTCCCAAACCCAAGTTCTCAATCCCTCTCCCAAACCCAAGTTCCCAATCCCTCTCCCAAACACAAGTTCTCAATCCCTCTCCCAAACACAAGTTCTCAATACCTCACCCCCCCCCCCACCCCCAAACCCAAGTTCTCGATCCCTCTCCCAAACCCAAGTTCTCAATCCCCCTCCCAAGCCCAAGTTCTCAATCCCTCTCCCAAACCCAAGTTCTCAATCCCCCTCCCAAGCCCAAGATCTCAATCCCCTCCCAAACCCAAGTTCTCAATCCCTCTCCCAACCCCAAGTTCGCCATCCCTCTCCCAAACCCAAGTTCTCAATCCCCCTCCCAAGCCAAAGTTCTCAATCCCTCTCCCAAACCCAAGTTCTCAATCCCCTCCCAAACCCAAGTTCTCAATCCCTCTCCCAAACCAAAGTTCTCAATCCCTCTCCCAAACCCAAGTTCTCAATCCCTCTCCCAAACCCAAGTTCTCAATCCCTCTCCCAAACCCAAGTTCTCAATCCCTCTCGCAAACCCAAGTTCTCAATCCCTCTCCCAAACCCAAGTTCTCAATCCCCCTCCCAAGCCCAAGATCTCAATCCCCTCCCAAACCCAAGTTCTCAATCCCTCTCCCAACCCCAAGTTCGCCATCCCTCTCCCAAACCCAAGTTCTCAATCCCCCTCCCAAGCCAAAGTTCTCAATCCCTCTCCCAAACCCAAGTTCTCAATCCCCTCCCAAACCCAAGTTCTCAATCCCTCTCCCAAACCAAAGTTCTCAATCCCTCTCCCAAACCCAAGTTCTCAATCCCTCTCCCAAACACAAGTTCTCAATCCCTCTCCCAAACCCAAGTTCTCAATCCCTCTCCCAAACCCAAGTTCTCAATCCCTCTCACAAACCCAAGTTCTCAATCCCACTCACAAACCCAAGTTCTCAATCCCTCTCCCAAACCCAAGTTCTCAATCCCTCGCCCAAACCCAAATTCTCAATCCCTCTCCCAAACCCAAGTTCTCAATCCCTCTCCCAAACCCAAGTTCCCAATCCCTCTCCCAAACCCAAGTTCTTAATCCCTCTCCCAAACCCAAGTTCTCAATACCTCACCCCCCCCCCCCCCCACCCCCAAACCCAAGTTCTCGATCCCTCTCCCAAACCCAAGTTCTCAATCCCCCTCCCAAGCCCAAGTTCTCAATCCCTCTCCCAAACCCAAGTTCTCAATCCCCCTCCCAAGCCCAAGTTCTCAATCCCCCTCCCAAACCCAAGTTCTCAATCCCTCTCCCAAGCCCAAGTTCTCCATCCCCTCCCAAACCCAAGTTCTCAATCCCCTCCCAAACCCAAGTTCTCAATCCCTCTCCCAAACCAAAGTTCTCAATCCCTCTCCCAAACCCAAGTTCTCAATCCCTCTCCCAAACCCAAGTTCTCAATCCCTCTCCCAAACCCAAGTTCTCAATCCCTCTCCCAAACCCAAGTTCTCAATCCCTCTCGCAAACCCAAGTTCTCAATCCCTCTCCCAAACCCAAGTTCTCAATCCCCCTCCCAAACCCAAGTTCTCAATCCCCCTCCCAAACCCAAGTTCTCAATCCCTCTCCCAAACCCAAGTTCTCAATCCCTCTCGCAAACCCAAGTTCTCAATCCCTCTCCCAAACACAAGTTCTCAATCCCTCTCCCAAACCCAAGTTCTCAATCCCTCTCCCAAACCCAAGTTCTCAATCCCTCTCCCAAACCCAAGTTCTCAATCCCCCTCGCAAACCCAAGTTCTCAATCCCTCTCCCAAACCCAAGTTCTCAATCCCTCTCCCAAACCCAAGTTCTCAATCCCTCTCCCAAACCCAAGTTCTCAATCCCTCTCCCAAACCCAAGTTCCCAATCCCTCTCCCAAACCCAAGTTCTCAATCCCTCTCCCAAACCCAAGTTCTCAATCCCTCACCCACCCCAAACCCAAGTTCTCAATCCCTCTCCCAAACCCAAGTTCTCAATCCCTCTCCCAAACCCAAGTTCTCAATCCCTCTCGGAAACCCAAGTTCTCAATCCCTCTCCCAAACACAAGTTCTCAATCCCTCTCCCAAACCCAAGTTCTCAATCCCTCTCCCAAACCCAAGTTCTCAATCCCTCTCCCAAACCCAAGTTCTCAATCCCCCTCGGAAACCCAAGTTCTCAATCCCTCTCCCAAACCCAAGTTCTCAATCCCTCTCCCAAACCCAAGTTCTCAATCCCTCTCGCAAACCCAAGTTCTCAATCCCTCTCCCAAACACAAGTTCTCAATCCCTCTCCCAAACCCAAGTTCTCAATCCCTCTCCCAAACCCAAGTTCTCAATCCCTCTCACAAACCCAAGTTGTCAATCCCACTCACAAACCCAAGTTCTCAATCCCTCTCCCAAACCCAAGTTCTCAATCCCTCTCCCAAACCCAATTTCCCAATACCTCTCCCAAACCCAAGTTCTCAATCCCTCTCCCAAACCCCCACCCCCAAACCCAAGTTCTCGATCCCTCTCCCAAACCCAAGTTCTCAATCCCCCTCCCAAGCCCAAGTTCTCAATCCCTCTCCCAAACCCAAGTTCTCAATCCCCCTCCCAAGCCCAAGTTCTCAATCCCTCTCCCAAACCCAAGTTCTCAATCCCCCTCCCAAGCCCAAGATCTCAATCCCCCTCCCAAACCCAAGTTCTCAATCCCTCTCCCAAGCCAAAGTTCTCCATCCCTCTCCCAAACCCAAGTTCTCAATCCCCCTCCCAAACCCAAGTTCTCAATCCCTCTCCCAAACCCAAGTTCTCAATCCCACTCACAAACCCAAGTTCTCGATCCCTCTCCCAAACCCAAGTTCTCAATCCCTCTCCCAAACCCAAGTTCTCAATCCCTCTCCCAAACCCAGGTTCTCAATCCCTCTCCCAAACCCAAGTTCTCAATCCCTCTCCCAAACCCAAGTTATCAATCCCTCTCCCAAACCCAATTTCCCAATCCCTCTCCCAAACCCAAGTTCTCAATCCCTCTCTCAAACCCAAGTTCTCAATCCCGCTCCCAAACCCAAGTTCTCAATACCTCACCCCCCCCCCCCCCACCCCCAAACCCAAGTTCTCAATCCCTCTCCCAAACCCAAGTTCTCTATCCCCCTCCCAAGCCCAAGTTCTCAATCCCTCTCCCAAACCCAAGTTCTCAATCCCCCTCCCAAGCCCAAGTTCTCAATCCCCCTCCCAAACCCAAGTTCTCAATCCCTCTCCCAAGCCCAAGTTCTCCATCCCTCTCCCAAACCCAAGTTCTCAATCCCTCTCCCAAACCCAAGTTCTCAATACCTCACCCCCCCCCCCCCCCCACACCCAAACCCAAGTTCTCAATCCCTCTCCAAAACCCAAGTTCTCAATCCCTCTCCCAAGCCCAAGTTCTCCATCCCTCTCCCAAACCCAAGTTCTCAATCCCTGTCCCAAACCCAAGTTCTCAATCCCTCTCCCAAACCCAAGTTCTCAATCCCCCTCCCAAGCCCAAGTTCTCAATCCCTCTCGCAAACCCAAGTTCTCAATCCCTCTCGCAAACCCAAGTTCTCAATCCCTCTCCCAAACCCAAGTTCTCAATCCCTGTCCCAAACCCAAGTTCTCAATCCCTCTCCCAAACCCAAGTTCTCAATCCTCCTCCCAAACCCAAGTTCTCAATCCCCCTCACAAACCCAACTTCTCAATCCCTCTCGCAAACCCAAGTTCTCAATCCCTCTCCCAAACCCAAGTTCTCAATCCCTCTCCCAAACCCAAGTTCTCAATCCCTCTCCCAAACCCAAGTTCTCAATCCCTCTCCCAAACCCAAGTTCTCAATCCCTCTCCCAAACCCAAGTTCTCAATCCCTCTCCCAAACCCAAGTTCTCAATCCCTCTCCCAAACCCAAGTTCTCAATCCCTCTCCCAAACCCAAGTTCTCAATCCCTCACCCACCCCAAACCCAAGTTCTCAATCCCTCTCCCAAACCCAAGTTCTCAATCCCTCTCCCAAACCCAAGTTCTCAATCCCTCTCGCAAACCCAAGTTCTCAATCCCTCTCCCAAACACAAGTTCTCAATCCCTCTCCCAAACCCAAGTTCTCAATCCCTCTCCCAAACCCAAGTTCTCAATCCCTCTCCCAAACCCAAGTTCTTAATCCCTCCCAAACCCAAGTTCTCAATCCCTCTTCCAAACCCAAGTTCTCAATCCCTCTCCCAAACCCAAGTTCTCAATCCCTCTCGCAAACCCAAGTTCTCAATCCCTCTCCCAAACACAAGTTCTCAATCCCTCTCCCAAATCCAAGTTCTCAATCCCTCTCCCAAACCCAAGTTCTCAATCCCTCTCACAAACCCAAGTTCTCAATCCCACTCACAAACCCAAGTTCTCAATCCCTCTCCCAAACCCAAGTTCTCAATCCCTCGCCCAAACCCAAATTCTCAATCCCTCTCCCAAACCCAAGTTCTCAATCCCTCTCCCAAACCCAAGTTCCCAATCCCTCTCCCAAACCCAAGTTCTCAATCCCTCTCCCAAACCCAAGTTCTCAATACCTCACCCCCCCCCCCCCCCACCCCCAAACCCAAGTTCTCGATCCCTCTACCAAACCCAAGTTCTCAATCCCCCTCCCAAGCCCAAGTTCTCAATCCCTCTCCCAAACCCAAGTTCTCAATCCCCCTCCCAAGCCCAAGTTCTCAATCCCCCTCCCAAACCCAAGTTCTCAATCCCTCTCCCAAGCCCAAGTTCTCCATCCCTCTCCCAAACCCAAGTTCTCAATCCCCCTCCCAAGCCAAAGTTCTCAATCCCTCTCCCAAACCCAAGTTCTCAATCCCTCTCCCAAACCCAAGTTCTCAATCCCCCTCCCAAACCCAAGTTCTCAATCCCCCTCCCAAACCCAAGTTCTCAATCCCTCTCCCAAACCCAAGTTCTCAATCCCTCTCGCAAACCCAAGTTCTCAATCCCTCTCCCAAACACAAGTTCTCAATCCCTCTCCCAAACCCAAGTTCTCAATCCCTCTCCCAAACCCAAGTTCTCAATCCCTCTCCCAAACCCAAGTTCTCAATCCCCCTCGCAAACCCAAGTTCTCAATCCCTCTCCCAAACCCAAGTTCTCAATCCCTCTCCCAAACCCAAGTTCTCAATCCCCCTCCCAAGCCCAAGTTCTCAATCCCTCTCGCAAACCCAAGTTCTCAATCCCTCTCCCAAACCCACGTTCTCAATCCCTGTCCCAAACCCAAGTTCTCAATCCCTCTCCCAAACCCAAGTTCTCAATCCCCCTCACAAACCCAAGTTCTTAATCCCTCTCGCAAAGCCAAGTTCTCAATCCCTCTCCCAAACCCAAGTATCTCAATCCCTCTCCCAAACCCAAGTTCTCAATCCCTCTCCCAAACCCAAGTTCTCAATCCCTCTCCCAAACCCAAGTTCTCAATCCCTCTCCCAAACCCAAGTTCTCAATCCCTCTCCCAAACCCAAGTTCTCAATCCCTCTCCCAAACCCAAGTTCTCAATCCCTCACCCACCCCAAACCCAAGTTCTCAATCCCTCTCCCAAACCCAAGTTCTCAATCCCTCTCCCAAACCCAAGTTCTCAATCCCTCTCGCAAACCCAAGTTCTCAATCCCTCTCCCAAACACAAGTTCTCAATCTCTCTCCCAAACCCAAGTTCTCAATCCCTCTCCCAAACCCAAGTTCTCAATCCCTTTCCCAAACCCAAGTTCTCAATCCCCCTCGCAAACCCAAGTTCTCAATCCCTCTTCCAAACCCAAGTTCTCAATCCCTCTCCCAAACCCAAGTTCTCAATCCCTCTCCCAAACCCAAGTTCTCAATCCCTCTCGCAAACCCAAGTTCTCAATCCCTCTCCCAAACCCAAGTTCTCAATCCCTCTCCCAAACCCAAGTTCTCAATCCCTCTCCCAAACCCAAGTTCTCAATCCCTCACCCACCCCAAACCCAAGTTCTCAATCCCTCTCCCAAACCCAAGTTCTCAATCGCTCTCCCAAACCCAAGTTCTCAATCCCTCTCGGAAACCCAAGTTCTCAATCCCTCTCCCAAACACAAGTTCTCAATCCCTCTCCCAAACCCAAGTTCTCAATCCCTCTCCCAAACCCAAGTTCTCAATCCCTCTCCCAAACCCAAGTTCTCAATCCCCCTCGGAAACCCAAGTTCTCAATCCCTCTCCCAAACCCAAGTTCTCAATCCCTCTCCCAAACCCAAGTTCTCAATCCCTCTCGCAAACCCAAGTTCTCAATCCCTCTCCCAAACACAAGTTCTCAATCCCTCTCCCAAACCCAAGTTCTCAATCCCTCTCCCAAACCCAAGTTCTCAATCCCTCTCACAAACCCAAGTTGTCAATCCCACTCACAAACCCAAGTTCTCAATCCCTCTCCCAAACCCAAGTTCTCAATCCCTCTCCCAAACCCAATTTCCCAATACCTCTCCCAAACCCAAGTTCTCAATCCCTCTCCCAAACCCCCACCCCCAAACCCAAGTTCTCGATCCCTCTCCCAAACCCAAGTTCTCAATCCCCCTCCCAAGCCCAAGTTCTCAATCCCTCTCCCAAACCCAAGTTCTCAATCCCCCTCCCAAGCCCAAGTTCTCAATCCCTCTCCCAAACCCAAGTTCTCAATCCCCCTCCCAAGCCCAAGATCTCAATCCCGCTCCCAAACCCAAGTTCTCAATCCCTCTCCCAAGCCAAAGTTCTCCATCCCTCTCCCAAACCCAAGTTCTCAATCCCCCTCCCAAACCCAAGTTCTCAATCCCTCTCCCAAACCCAAGTTCTCAATCCCACTCACAAACCCAAGTTCTCGATCCCTCTCCCAAACCCAAGTTCTCAATACCTCTCCCAAACCCAAGTTCTCAATCCCTCTCCCAAACCCAAGTTCTCAATCCCTCTCCCAAACCCAAGTTCTCAATCCCTCTCCCAAACCCAAGTTATCAATCCCTCTCCCAAACCCAATTTCCCAATCCCTCTCCCAAACCCAAGTTCTCAATCCCTCTCCCAAACCCAAGTTCTCAATCCCTCTCCCAAACCCAAGTTCTCAATACCTCACCCCCCCCCCCACCCCCAAACCCAAGTTCTCAATCCCTCTCCCAAACCCAAGTTCTCTATCCCCCTCCCAAGCCCAAGTTCTCAATCCCTCTCCCAAACCCAAGTTCTCAATCCCCCTCCCAAGCCCAAGTTCTCAATCCCCCTCCCAAACCCAAGTTCTCAATCCCTCTCCCAAGCCCAAGTTCTCCATCCCTCTCCCAAACCCAAGTTCTCAATCCCCAAACCCAAGTTCTCAATACCTCTCACACCCACCCCCCCCCCCCCCACACCCAAACCCAAGTTCTCAATCCCTCTCCCAAACCCAAGTTCTCAATCCCTCTCCAAGCCAAGTCTCCATCCCTCTCCCAAACCAAGTTCTCAATCCCTGTCCCAAACCCAAGTTCTCAATCACTCTCCCAAACCCAAGTTCTCAATCCCCTCTCCAACCCAAGTTCTCAATCCCCTCTAGCAAACCCAAGTTCTCAATCCTTGCCTCCCTTTTCTCAAACCCAAGTTCTCAATCCCTCTCCAAACCCAGTTCTCAATCCCTGTCCCAAACCCAAGTTCTCAATCCCTCTCCCAACCCAAGTTCTCAATCCCCTCCCAAACCCAAGTTCTCAATCCCCCTCACAAACCCAACTTCTCAATCCCTCTCGCAAACCCAAGTTCTCAATCCCTCTCCCAAACCCAAGTTCTCAATCCCTCTCCAAACCCAAGTTCTCATCCCTCTCCCAAACCCAATTCTCAATCCCTCTCCCAAACCCAAGTTCTCAATCCCTCTCCCAAACCCAAGTTCTCAATCCCTCTCCCAAACCAAGTTCTCAATCCCTCTCCCAAACCCAAGTTCTCAATCCCTCTCCCAAACCCAAGTTCTCAATCCCTCACCCACCCCAAACCCAAGTTCTCAATCCCTCTCCCAAACCCAAGTTCTCAATCCCTCTCCCAAACCCAAGTTCTCAATCCCCCTCGCAAACCCAAGTTCTCAATCCCTCTCCCAAACACAAGTTCTCAATCCTCTCCCAAACCCAAGTTCTCAATCCTCTCCCAAAACCCAAGTTCTCAATCCCTCTCCCAAACCCAAGTTCTTAATCCCCCTCGCAAACCCAAGTTCTCAATCCCTCTCCCAAACCCAAGTTCTCAATCCCTCTTCCAAACCCAAGTTCTCTCAATCCCTCTCCCAAACCCAAGTTCTCAATCCCTCTCGCAAACCCAAGTTCTCAATCCCTCTCCCAAACACAAGTTCTCAATCCCTCTCCCAAACCCAAGTTCTCAATCCCTCTCCCAAACCCAAGTTCTCAATCCCTCTCACAAACCCAAGTTCTCAATCCCACTCACAAACCCAAGTTCTGAATCCCTCTCCCAAACCCAAGTTCTCAATCCCTCGCCCAAACCCAAATTCTCAATCCCTCTCCCAAACCCAAGTTCTCAATCCCTCTCCCAAACCCAAGTTCCCAATCCCTCTCCCAAACCCAAGTTCTCAATCCCTCTCCCAAACCCAAGTTCTCAATACCTCACCCCCCCTCCCACCCCCAAACCCAAGTTCTCGATCCCTCTCCCAAACCCAAGTTCTCAATCCCCCTCCCAAGCCCAAGTTCTCAATCCCTCTCCCAAACCCAAGTTCTCAATCCCCCTCCCAAGCCCAAGTTCTCAATCCCCCTCCCAAACCCAAGTTCTCAATCCCTCTCCCAAGCCCAAGTTCTCCATCCCTCTCCCAAACCCAAGTTCTCAATCCCCCTCCCAAGCCAAAGTTCTCAATCCCTCTCCCAAACCCAAGTTCTCAATCCCCTCCCAAACCCAAGTTCTCAATCCCTCTCCCAAACCAAAGTTCTCAATCCCTCTCCCAAACCCAAGTTCTCAATCCCTCTCCCAAACCCAAGTTCTCAATCCCTCTCCCAAACCCAAGTTCTCAATCCCTCTCGCAAACCCAAGTTCTCAATCCCTCTCCCAAACCCAAGTTCTCAATCCCCCTCCCAAACCCAAGTTCTCAATCCCCCTCCCAAACCCAAGTTCTCAATCCCTCTCCCAAACCCAAGTTCTCAATCCCTCTCGCAAACCCAAGGTCTCAATCCCTCTCCCAAACACAAGTTCTCAATCCCTCTCCCAAACCCAAGTTCTCAATCCCTCTCCCAAACCCAAGTTCTCAATCCCTCTCCCAAACCCAAGTTCTCAATCCCCCTCGCAAACACAAGTTCTCAATCTCTCTCCCAAACCCAAGTTCTCAATCCCTCTCCCAAACCCAAGTTCTCAATCCCTCTCCCAAACCCAAGTTCTCAATCCCTCTCCCAACCCAAGTTCCCAATCCCTCTCCCAAACCCAAGTTCTCAATCCCTCTCCCAAACCCAAGTTCTCAATCCCTCTCCCAAACCCAAGTTCTCAATAACTCACCCCCCCCCCCCCCAAACCCAAGTTCTCAATCCCTCTCCCAAACCCAAGTTCTCAATCCCCCTCCCAAGCCCAAGTTCTCAATCCCTCTCCCAAACCCAAGTTCTCAATCCCCCTCCCAAACCCAAGTTCTCAATCCCCCTCCCAAACCCAAGTTCTCAATCCCTCTCCCAAACCCAAGTTCTCAATCCCTCTCGCAAATCCAAGTTCTCAATCCCTCTCCCAAACCCAAGTTCTCTATCCCCCTCCCAAGCCCAAGTTCTCAATCCCTCTCCCAAACCCAAGTTCTCAATCCCCCTCCCAAGCCCAAGTTCTCAATCCCCCACCCAAACCCAAGTTCTCAATCCCTCTCCCAAGCCCAAGTTCTCCATCCCTCTCCCAAACCTAAGTTCTCAATCCCTGTCCCAAACCCAAGTTCTCAATCCCTCTCCCAAACCCAAGTTCTCAATCCCCCTCCCAAGCCCAAGTTCTCAATCCCTCTCGCAAACCCAAGTTCTCAATCCCTCTCCCAAACCCACGTTCTCAATCCCTGTCCCAAACCCAAGTTCTCAATCCCTCTCCCAAACCCAAGTTCTCAATCCCCCTCACAAACCCAAGTTCTTAATCCCTCTCGCAAAGCCAAGTTCTCAATCCCTCTCCCAAACCCAAGCATCTCAATCCCTCTCCCAAACCCAAGTTCTCAATCCCTCTCCCAAACCCAAGTTCTCAATCCCTCTCCCAAACCCAAGTTCTCAATCCCTCTCCCAAACCCAAGTTCTCAATCCCTCTCCCAAACCCAAGTTCTCAATCCCTCTCCCAAACCCAAGTTCTCAATCCCTCACCCACCCCAAACCCAAGTTCTCAATCCCTCTCCCAAACCCAAGTTCTCAATCCCTCTCCCAAACCCAAGTTCTCAATCCCTCTCGCAAACCCAAGTTCTCAATCCCTCTCCCAAACACAAGTTCTCAATCTCTCTCCCAAACCCAAGTTCTCAATCCCTCTCCCAAACCCAAGTTCTCAATCCCTTTCCCAAACCCAAGTTCTCAATCCCCCTCGCAAACCCAAGTTCTCAATCCCTCTTCCAAACCCAAGTTCTCAATCCCTCTCCCAAACCCAAGTTCTCAATCCCTCTCCCAAACCCAAGTTCTCAATCCCTCTCCCAAACCCAAGTTCTCAATCCCTCACCCACCCCAAACCCAAGTTCTCAATCCCTCTCCCAAACCCAAGTTCTCAATCCCTCTCCCAAACCCAAGTTCTCAATCCCTCTCGGAAACCCAAGTTCTCAATCCCTCTCCCAAACCCAAGTTCCCAATCCCTCTCCCAAACCCAAGTTCTCAATCCCTCTCCCAAACCCAAGTTCTCAATACCTCACCCCCCCTCCCACCCCCAAACCCAAGTTCTCGATCCCTCTCCCAAACCCAAGTTCTCAATCCCCCTCCCAAGCCCAAGTTCTCAATCCCTCTCCCAAACCCAAGTTCTCAATCCCCCTCCCAAGCCCAAGTTCTCAATCCCCCTCCCAAACCCAAGTTCTCAATCCCTCTCCCAAGCCCAAGTTCTCCATCCCTCTCCCAAACCCAAGTTCTCAATCCCCCTCCCAAGCCAAAGTTCTCAATCCCTCTCCCAAACCCAAGTTCTCAATCCCCTCCCAAACCCAAGTTCTCAATCCCTCTCCCAAACCAAAGTTCTCAATCCCTCTCCCAAACCCAAGTTCTCAATCCCTCTCCCAAACCCAAGTTCTCAATCCCTCTCCCAAACCCAAGTTCTCAATCCCTCTCGCAAACCCAAGTTCTCAATCCCTCTCCCAAACCCAAGTTCTCAATCCCCCTCCCAAACCCAAGTTCTCAATCCCCCTCCCAAACCCAAGTTCTCAATCCCTCTCCCAAACCCAAGTTCTCAATCCCTCTCGCAAACCCAAGGTCTCAATCCCTCTCCCAAACACAAGTTCTCAATCCCTCTCCCAAACCCAAGTTCTCAATCCCTCTCCCAAACCCAAGTTCTCAATCCCTCTCCCAAACCCAAGTTCTCAATCCCCCTCGCAAACACAAGTTCTCAATCCCTCTCCCAAACCCAAGTTCTCAATCCCTCTTCCAAACCCAAGTTCTCAATCCCTCTCCCAAACCCAAGTTCTCAATCCCTCTCGCAAACCCAAGTTCTCAATCCCTCTCCCAAACACAAGTTCTCAATCCCTCTCCCAAATCCAAGTTCTCAATCCCTCTCCCAAACCCAAGTTCTCAATCCCTCTCACAAACCCAAGTTCTCAATCCCACTCACAAACCCAAGTTCTCAATCCCTCTCCCAAACCCAAGTTCTCAATCCCTCGCCCAAACCCAAATTCTCAATCCCTCTCCCAAACCCAAGTTCTCAATCCCTCTCCCAAACCCAAGTTCCCAATCCCTCTCCCAAACCCAAGTTCTCAATCCCTCTCCCAAACCCAAGTTCTCAATACCTCACCCCCCCCCCCCCCCACCCCCAAACCCAAGTTCTCGATCCCTCTACCAAACCCAAGTTCTCAATCCCCCTCCCAAGCCCAAGTTCTCAATCCCTCTCCCAAACCCAAGTTCTCAATCCCCCTCCCAAGCCCAAGTTCTCAATCCCCCTCCCAAACCCAAGTTCTCAATCCCTCTCCCAAGCCCAAGTTCTCCATCCCTCTCCCAAACCCAAGTTCTCAATCCCCCTCCCAAGCCAAAGTTCTCAATCCCTCTCCCAAACCCAAGTTCTCAATCCCTCTCCCAAACCCAAGTTCTCAATCCCCCTCCCAAACCCAAGTTCTCAATCCCCCTCCCAAACCCAAGTTCTCAATCCCTCTCCCAAACCCAAGTTCTCAATCCCTCTCGCAAACCCAAGTTCTCAATCCCTCTCCCAAACACAAGTTCTCAATCCCTCTCCCAAACCCAAGTTCTCAATCCCTCTCCCAAACCCAAGTTCTCAATCCCTCTCCCAAACCCAAGTTCTCAATCCCCCTCGCAAACCCAAGTTCTCAATCCCTCTCCCAAACCCAAGTTCTCAATCCCTCTCCCAAACCCAAGTTCTCAATCCCCCTCCCAAGCCCAAGTTCTCAATCCCTCTCGCAAACCCAAGTTCTCAATCCCTCTCCCAAACCCACGTTCTCAATCCCTGTCCCAAACCCAAGTTCTCAATCCCTCTCCCAAACCCAAGTTCTCAATCCCCCTCACAAACCCAAGTTCTTAATCCCTCTCGCAAAGCCAAGTTCTCAATCCCTCTCCCAAACCCAAGTATCTCAATCCCTCTCCCAAACCCAAGTTCTCAATCCCTCTCCCAAACCCAAGTTCTCAATCCCTCTCCCAAACCCAAGTTCTCAATCCCTCTCCCAAACCCAAGTTCTCAATCCCTCTCCCAAACCCAAGTTCTCAATCCCTCTCCCAAACCCAAGTTCTCAATCCCTCACCCACCCCAAACCCAAGTTCTCAATCCCTCTCCCAAACCCAAGTTCTCAATCCCTCTCCCAAACCCAAGTTCTCAATCCCTCTCGCAAACCCAAGTTCTCAATCCCTCTCCCAAACACAAGTTCTCAATCTCTCTCCCAAACCCAAGTTCTCAATCCCTCTCCCAAACCCAAGTTCTCAATCCCTTTCCCAAACCCAAGTTCTCAATCCCCCTCGCAAACCCAAGTTCTCAATCCCTCTTCCAAACCCAAGTTCTCAATCCCTCTCCCAAACCCAAGTTCTCAATCCCTCTCCCAAACCCAAGTTCTCAATCCCTCTCGCAAACCCAAGTTCTCAATCCCTCTCCCAAACCCAAGTTCTCAATCCCTCTCCCAAACCCAAGTTCTCAATCCCTCTCCCAAACCCAAGTTCTCAATCCCTCACCCACCCCAAACCCAAGTTCTCAATCCCTCTCCCAAACCCAAGTTCTCAATCGCTCTCCCAAACCCAAGTTCTCAATCCCTCTCGGAAACCCAAGTTCTCAATCCCTCTCCCAAACACAAGTTCTCAATCCCTCTCCCAAACCCAAGTTCTCAATCCCTCTCCCAAACCCAAGTTCTCAATCCCTCTCCCAAACCCAAGTTCTCAATCCCCCTCGGAAACCCAAGTTCTCAATCCCTCTCCCAAACCCAAGTTCTCAATCCCTCTCCCAAACCCAAGTTCTCAATCCCTCTCGCAAACCCAAGTTCTCAATCCCTCTCCCAAACACAAGTTCTCAATCCCTCTCCCAAACCCAAGTTCTCAATCCCTCTCCCAAACCCAAGTTCTCAATCCCTCTCACAAACCCAAGTTGTCAATCCCACTCACAAACCCAAGTTCTCAATCCCTCTCCCAAACCCAAGTTCTCAATCCCTCTCCCAAACCCAATTTCCCAATACCTCTCCCAAACCCAAGTTCTCAATCCCTCTCCCAAACCCCCACCCCCAAACCCAAGTTCTCGATCCCTCTCCCAAACCCAAGTTCTCAATCCCCCTCCCAAGCCCAAGTTCTCAATCCCTCTCCCAAACCCAAGTTCTCAATCCCCCTCCCAAGCCCAAGTTCTCAATCCCTCTCCCAAACCCAAGTTCTCAATCCCCCTCCCAAGCCCAAGATCTCAATCCCGCTCCCAAACCCAAGTTCTCAATCCCTCTCCCAAGCCAAAGTTCTCCATCCCTCTCCCAAACCCAAGTTCTCAATCCCCCTCCCAAACCCAAGTTCTCAATCCCTCTCCCAAACCCAAGTTCTCAATCCCACTCACAAACCCAAGTTCTCGATCCCTCTCCCAAACCCAAGTTCTCAATACCTCTCCCAAACCCAAGTTCTCAATCCCTCTCCCAAACCCAAGTTCTCAATCCCTCTCCCAAACCCAAGTTCTCAATCCCTCTCCCAAACCCAAGTTATCAATCCCTCTCCCAAACCCAATTTCCCAATCCCTCTCCCAAACCCAAGTTCTCAATCCCTCTCCCAAACCCAAGTTCTCAATCCCTCTCCCAAACCCAAGTTCTCAATACCTCACCCCCCCCCCCACCCCCAAACCCAAGTTCTCAATCCCTCTCCCAAACCCAAGTTCTCTATCCCCCTCCCAAGCCCAAGTTCTCAATCCCTCTCCCAAACCCAAGTTCTCAATCCCCCTCCCAAGCCCAAGTTCTCAATCCCCCTCCCAAACCCAAGTTCTCAATCCCTCTCCCAAGCCCAAGTTCTCCATCCCTCTCCCAAACCCAAGTTCTCAATCCCTCTCCCAAACCCAAGTTCTCAATACCTCACCCCCCCCCCCCCCCACACCCAAACCCAAGTTCTCAATCCCTCTCCCAAACCCAAGTTCTCAATCCCTCTCCCAAGCCCAAGTTCTCCATCCCTCTCCCAAACCCAAGTTCTCAATCCCTGTCCCAAACCCAAGTTCTCAATCCCTCTCCCAAACCCAAGTTCTCAATCCCCCTCCCAAGCCCAAGTTCTCAATCCCTCTCGCAAACCCAAGTTCTCAATCCCTCTCGCAAACCCAAGTTCTCAATCCCTCTCCCAAACCCAAGTTCTCAATCCCTGTCCCAAACCCAAGTTCTCAATCCCTCTCCCAAACCCAAGTTCTCAATCCCCCTCCCAAACCCAAGTTCTCAATCCCCCTCACAAACCCAACTTCTCAATCCCTCTCGCAAACCCAAGTTCTCAATCCCTCTCCCAAACCCAAGTTCTCAATCCCTCTCCCAAACCCAAGTTCTCAATCCCTCTCCCAAACCCAAGTTCTCAATCCCTCTCCCAAACCCAAGTTCTCAATCCCTCTCCCAAACCCAAGTTCTCAATCCCTCTCCCAAACCCAAGTTCTCAATCCCTCTCCCAAACCCAAGTTCTCAATCCCTCTCCCAAACCCAAGTTCTCAATCCCTCACCCACCCCAAACCCAAGTTCTCAATCCCTCTCCCAAACCCAAGTTCTCAATCCCTCTCCCAAACCCAAGTTCTCAATCCCCCTCGCAAACCCAAGTTCTCAATCCCTCTCCCAAACACAAGTTCTCAATCCCTCTCCCAAACCCAAGTTCTCAATCCCTCTCCCAAACCCAAGTTCTCAATCCCTCTCCCAAACCCAAGTTCTTAATCCCCCTCGCAAACCCAAGTTCTCAATCCCTCTCCCAAACCCAAGTTCTCAATCCCTCTTCCAAACCCAAGTTCTCAATCCCTCTCCCAAACCCAAGTTCTCAATCCCTCTCGCAAACCCAAGTTCTCAATCCCTCTCCCAAACACAAGTTCTCAATCCCTCTCCCAAACCCAAGTTCTCAATCCCTCTCCCAAACCCAAGTTCTCAATCCCTCTCACAAACCCAAGTTCTCAATCCCACTCACAAACCCAAGTTCTGAATCCCTCTCCCAAACCCAAGTTCTCAATCCCTCGCCCAAACCCAAATTCTCAATCCCTCTCCCAAACCCAAGTTCTCAATCCCTCTCCCAAACCCAAGTTCCCAATCCCTCTCCCAAACCCAAGTTCTCAATCCCTCTCCCAAACCCAAGTTCTCAATACCTCACCCCCCCTCCCACCCCCAAACCCAAGTTCTCGATCCCTCTCCCAAACCCAAGTTCTCAATCCCCCTCCCAAGCCCAAGTTCTCAATCCCTCTCCCAAACCCAAGTTCTCAATCCCCCTCCCAAGCCCAAGTTCTCAATCCCCCTCCCAAACCCAAGTTCTCAATCCCTCTCCCAAGCCCAAGTTCTCCATCCCTCTCCCAAACCCAAGTTCTCAATCCCCCTCCCAAGCCAAAGTTCTCAATCCCTCTCCCAAACCCAAGTTCTCAATCCCCTCCCAAACCCAAGTTCTCAATCCCTCTCCCAAACCAAAGTTCTCAATCCCTCTCCCAAACCCAAGTTCTCAATCCCTCTCCCAAACCCAAGTTCTCAATCCCTCTCCCAAACCCAAGTTCTCAATCCCTCTCGCAAACCCAAGTTCTCAATCCCTCTCCCAAACCCAAGTTCTCAATCCCCCTCCCAAACCCAAGTTCTCAATCCCCCTCCCAAACCCAAGTTCTCAATCCCTCTCCCAAACCCAAGTTCTCAATCCCTCTCGCAAACCCAAGGTCTCAATCCCTCTCCCAAACACAAGTTCTCAATCCCTCTCCCAAACCCAAGTTCTCAATCCCTCTCCCAAACCCAAGTTCTCAATCCCTCTCCCAAACCCAAGTTCTCAATCCCCCTCGCAAACACAAGTTCTCAATCTCTCTCCCAAACCCAAGTTCTCAATCCCTCTCCCAAACCCAAGTTCTCAATCCCTCTCCCAAACCCAAGTTCTCAATCCCTCTCCCAACCCAAGTTCCCAATCCCTCTCCCAAACCCAAGTTCTCAATCCCTCTCCCAAACCCAAGTTCTCAATCCCTCTCCCAAACCCAAGTTCTCAATAACTCACCCCCCCCCCCCCAAACCCAAGTTCTCAATCCCTCTCCCAAACCCAAGTTCTCAATCCCCCTCCCAAGCCCAAGTTCTCAATCCCTCTCCCAAACCCAAGTTCTCAATCCCCCTCCCAAACCCAAGTTCTCAATCCCCCTCCCAAACCCAAGTTCTCAATCCCTCTCCCAAACCCAAGTTCTCAATCCCTCTCGCAAATCCAAGTTCTCAATCCCTCTCCCAAACCCAAGTTCTCTATCCCCCTCCCAAGCCCAAGTTCTCAATCCCTCTCCCAAACCCAAGTTCTCAATCCCCCTCCCAAGCCCAAGTTCTCAATCCCCCACCCAAACCCAAGTTCTCAATCCCTCTCCCAAGCCCAAGTTCTCCATCCCTCTCCCAAACCTAAGTTCTCAATCCCTGTCCCAAACCCAAGTTCTCAATCCCTCTCCCAAACCCAAGTTCTCAATCCCCCTCCCAAGCCCAAGTTCTCAATCCCTCTCGCAAACCCAAGTTCTCAATCCCTCTCCCAAACCCACGTTCTCAATCCCTGTCCCAAACCCAAGTTCTCAATCCCTCTCCCAAACCCAAGTTCTCAATCCCCCTCACAAACCCAAGTTCTTAATCCCTCTCGCAAAGCCAAGTTCTCAATCCCTCTCCCAAACCCAAGCATCTCAATCCCTCTCCCAAACCCAAGTTCTCAATCCCTCTCCCAAACCCAAGTTCTCAATCCCTCTCCCAAACCCAAGTTCTCAATCCCTCTCCCAAACCCAAGTTCTCAATCCCTCTCCCAAACCCAAGTTCTCAATCCCTCTCCCAAACCCAAGTTCTCAATCCCTCACCCACCCCAAACCCAAGTTCTCAATCCCTCTCCCAAACCCAAGTTCTCAATCCCTCTCCCAAACCCAAGTTCTCAATCCCTCTCGCAAACCCAAGTTCTCAATCCCTCTCCCAAACACAAGTTCTCAATCTCTCTCCCAAACCCAAGTTCTCAATCCCTCTCCCAAACCCAAGTTCTCAATCCCTTTCCCAAACCCAAGTTCTCAATCCCCCTCGCAAACCCAAGTTCTCAATCCCTCTTCCAAACCCAAGTTCTCAATCCCTCTCCCAAACCCAAGTTCTCAATCCCTCTCCCAAACCCAAGTTCTCAATCCCTCTCCCAAACCCAAGTTCTCAATCCCTCACCCACCCCAAACCCAAGTTCTCAATCCCTCTCCCAAACCCAAGTTCTCAATCCCTCTCCCAAACCCAAGTTCTCAATCCCTCTCGGAAACCCAAGTTCTCAATCCCTCTCCCAAACACAAGTTCTCAATCCCTCTCCCAAACCCAAGTTCTCAATCCCTCTCCCAAACCCAAGTTCTCAATCCCTCTCCCAAACCCAAGTTCTCAATCCCCCTCGGAAACCCAAGTTCTCAATCCCTCTCCCAAACCCAAGTTCTCAATCCCTCTCCCAAACCCAAGTTCTCAATCCCTCTCGCAAACCCAAGTTCTCAATCCCTCTCCCAAACACAAGTTCTCAATCCCTCTCCCAAACCCAAGTTCTCAATCCCTCTCCCAAACCCAAGTTCTCAATCCCTCTCACAAACCCAAGTTGTCAATCCCACTCACAAACCCAAGTTCTCAATCCCTCTCCCAAACCCAAGTTCTCAATCCCTCTCCCAAACCCAATTTCCCAATACCTCTCCCAAACCCAAGTTCTCAATCCCTCTCCCAAACCCCCACCCCCAAACCCAAGTTCTCGATCCCTCTCCCAAACCCAAGTTCTCAATCCCCCTCCCAAGCCCAAGTTCTCAATCCCTCTCCCAAACCCAAGTTCTCAATCCCCCTCCCAAGCCCAAGTTCTCAATCCCTCTCCCAAACCCAAGTTCTCAATCCCCCTCCCAAGCCCAAGATCTCAATCCCCCTCCCAAACCCAAGTTCTCAATCCCTCTCCCAAGCCAAAGTTCTCCATCCCTCTCCCAAACCCAAGTTCTCAATCCCCCTCCCAAACCCAAGTTCTCAATCCCTCTCCCAAACCCAAGTTCTCAATCCCACTCACAAACCCAAGTTCTCGATCCCTCTCCCAAACCCAAGTTCTCAATCCCTCTCCCAAACCCAAGTTCTCAATCCCTCTCCCAAACCCAAGTTCTCCATCCCTCTCCCAAACCCAAGTTCTCAATCCCCCTCCCAAACCCAAGTTCTCAATCCCTCTCCCAAACCCAAGTTCTCAATCCCACTCACAAACCCAAGTTCTCGATCCCTCTCCCAAACCCAAGTTCTCAATCCCTCTCCCAAACCCAAGTTCTCAATCCCTCTCCCAAACCCAAGTTCTCAATCCCTCTCCCAAACCCAAGTTCTCAATCCCTCTCCCAAACCCAAGTTCTCAATCCCTCTCCCAAACCCAAGTTCTCAATCCCTCTCCCAAACCCAAGTTCTCAATCCCTCTCCCAAACCCAAGTTATCAATCCCTCTCCCAAACCCAATTTCCCAATCCCTCTCCCAAAC
Organism: Myxine glutinosa; assembly: GCF_964187855.1. Lineage (NCBI taxonomy): Eukaryota > Metazoa > Chordata > Myxini > Myxiniformes > Myxinidae > Myxine > Myxine glutinosa. The sequence continues at coordinate 36,232,606 of NC_136266.1, read as the reverse complement.
CCAAGTTCTCAATCCCTCTCCCAAACCCAAGTTCTCAATCCCTCTCCCAAACCCAAGTTCTCAATACCTCACCCCCCCCCCCCACCCCCAAACCCAAGTTCTCAATCCCTCTCCCAAACCCAAGTTCTCTATCCCCCTCCCAAGCCCAAGTTCTCAATCCCTCTCCCAAACCCAAGTTCTCAATCCCCCTCCCAAGCCCAAGTTCTCAATCCCCCTCCCAAACCCAAGTTCTCAATCCCTCTCCCAAGCCCAAGTTCTCCATCCCTCTCCCAAACCCAAGTTCTCAATCCCTCTCCCAAACCCAAGTTCTCAATACCTCACCCCCCCCCCACACCCAAACCCAAGTTCTCAATCCCTCTCCAAAACCCAAGTTCTCAATCCCTCTCCCAAGCCCAAGTTCTCCATCCCTCTCCCAAACCCAAGTTCTCAATCCCTGTCCCAAACCCAAGTTCTCAATCCCTCTCCCAAACCCAAGTTCTCAATCCCCCTCCCAAGCCCAAGTTCTCAATCCCTCTCGCAAACCCAAGTTCTCAATCCCTCTCGCAAACCCAAGTTCTCAATCCCTCTCCCAAACCCAAGTTCTCAATCCCTGTCCCAAACCCAAGTTCTCAATCCCTCTCCCAAACCCAAGTTCTCAATCCCCCTCCCAAACCCAAGTTCTCAATCCCCCTCACAAACCCAACTTCTCAATCCCTCTCGCAAACCCAAGTTCTCAATCCCTCTCCCAAACCCAAGTTCTCAATCCCTCTCCCAAACCCAAGTTCTCAATCCCTCTCCCAAACCCAAGTTCTCAATCCCTCTCCCAAACCCAAGTTCTCAATCCCTCTTCCAAACCCAAGTTCTCAATCCCTCTCCCAAACCCAAGTTCTCAATCCCTCTCCCAAACCCAAGTTCTCAATCCCTCTCCCAAACCCAAGTTCTCAATCCCTCACCCACCCCAAACCCAAGTTCTCAATCCCTCTCCCAAACCCAAGTTCTCAATCCCTCTCCCAAACCCAAGTTCTCAATCCCTCTCGCAAACCCAAGTTCTCAATCCCTCTCCCAAACACAAGTTCTCAATCCCTCTCCCAAACCCAAGTTCTCAATCCCTCTCCCAAACCCAAGTTCTCAATCCCTCTCCCAAACCCAAGTTCTTAATCCCCCTCGCAAACCCAAGTTCTCAATCCCTCTCCCAAACCCAAGTTCTCAATCCCTCTTCCAAACCCAAGTTCTCAATCCCTCTCCCAAACCCAAGTTCTCAATCCCTCTCGCAAACCCAAGTTCTCAATCCCTCTCCCAAACACAAGTTCTCAATCCCTCTCCCAAATCCAAGTTCTCAATCCCTCTCCCAAACCCAAGTTCTCAATCCCTCTCACAAACCCAAGTTCTCAATCCCACTCACAAACCCAAGTTCTCAATCCCTCTCCCAAACCCAAGTTCTCAATCCCTCGCCCAAACCCAAATTCTCAATCCCTCTCCCAAACCCAAGTTCTCAATCCCTCTCCCAAACCCAAGTTCCCAATCCCTCTCCCAAACCCAAGTTCTCAATCCCTCTCCCAAACCCAAGTTCTCAATACCTCACCCCCCCCCCCCACCCCCAAACCCAAGTTCTCGATCCCTCTACCAAACCCAAGTTCTCAATCCCCCTCCCAAGCCCAAGTTCTCAATCCCTCTCCCAAACCCAAGTTCTCAATCCCCCTCCCAAGCCCAAGTTCTCAATCCCCCTCCCAAACCCAAGTTCTCAATCCCTCTCCCAAGCCCAAGTTCTCCATCCCTCTCCCAAACCCAAGTTCTCAATCCCCCTCCCAAGCCAAAGTTCTCAATCCCTCTCCCAAACCCAAGTTCTCAATCCCCTCCCAAACCCAAGTTCTCAATCCCTCTCCCAAACCAAAGTTCTCAATCCCTCTCCCAAACCCAAGTTCTCAATCCCTCTCCCAAACCCAAGTTCTCAATCCCTCTCCCAAACCCAAGTTCTCAATCCCTCTCCCAAACCCAAGTTCTCAATCCCTCTCGCAAACCCAAGTTCTCAATCCCTCTCCCAAACCCAAGTTCTCAATCCCCCTCCCAAACCCAAGTTCTCAATCCCCCTCCCAAACCCAAGTTCTCAATCCCTCTCCCAAACCCAAGTTCTCAATCCCTCTCGCAAACCCAAGTTCTCAATCCCTCTCCCAAACACAAGTTCTCAATCCCTCTCCCAAACCCAAGTTCTCAATCCCTCTCCCAAACCCAAGTTCTCAATCCCTCTCCCAAACCCAAGTTCTCAATCCCCCTCGCAAACCCAAGTTCTCAATCCCTCTCCCAAACCCAAGTTCTCAATCCCTCTCCCAAACCCAAGTTCTCAATCCCCCTCCCAAGCCCAAGTTCTCAATCCCTCTCGCAAACCCAAGTTCTCAATCCCTCTCCCAAACCCACGTTCTCAATCCCTGTCCCAAACCCAAGTTCTCAATCCCTCTCCCAAACCCAAGTTCTCAATCCCCCTCACAAACCCAAGTTCTTAATCCCTCTCGCAAAGCCAAGTTCTCAATCCCTCTCCCAAACCCAAGTATCTCAATCCCTCTCCCAAACCCAAGTTCTCAATCCCTCTCCCAAACCCAAGTTCTCAATCCCTCTCCCAAACCCAAGTTCTCAATCCCTCTCCCAAACCCAAGTTCTCAATCCCTCTCCCAAACCCAAGTTCTCAATCCCTCTCCCAAACCCAAGTTCTCAATCCCTCACCCACCCCAAACCCAAGTTCTCAATCCCTCTCCCAAACCCAAGTTCTCAATCCCTCTCCCAAACCCAAGTTCTCAATCCCTCTCGCAAACCCAAGTTCTCAATCCCTCTCCCAAACACAAGTTCTCAATCTCTCTCCCAAACCCAAGTTCTCAATCCCTCTCCCAAACCCAAGTTCTCAATCCCTTTCCCAAACCCAAGTTCTCAATCCCCCTCGCAAACCCAAGTTCTCAATCCCTCTTCCAAACCCAAGTTCTCAATCCCTCTCCCAAACCCAAGTTCTCAATCCCTCTCCCAAACCCAAGTTCTCAATCCCTCTCCCAAACCCAAGTTCTCAATCCCTCACCCACCCCAAACCCAAGTTCTCAATCCCTCTCCCAAACCCAAGTTCTCAATCCCTCTCCCAAACCCAAGTTCTCAATCCCTCTCGGAAACCCAAGTTCTCAATCCCTCTCCCAAACACAAGTTCTCAATCCCTCTCCCAAACCCAAGTTCTCAATCCCTCTCCCAAACCCAAGTTCTCAATCCCTCTCCCAAACCCAAGTTCTCAATCCCCCTCGGAAACCCAAGTTCTCAATCCCTCTCCCAAACCCAAGTTCTCAATCCCTCTCCCAAACCCAAGTTCTCAATCCCTCTCGCAAACCCAAGTTCTCAATCCCTCTCCCAAACACAAGTTCTCAATCCCTCTCCCAAACCCAAGTTCTCAATCCCTCTCCCAAACCCAAGTTCTCAATCCCTCTCACAAACCCAAGTTGTCAATCCCACTCACAAACCCAAGTTCTCAATCCCTCTCCCAAACCCAAGTTCTCAATCCCTCTCCCAAACCCAATTTTCCAATACCTCTCCCAAACCCAAGTTCTCAATCCCTCTCCCAAACCCCCACCCCCAAACCCAAGTTCTCGATCCCTCTCCCAAACCCAAGTTCTCAATCCCCCTCCCAAGCCCAAGTTCTCAATCCCTCTCCCAAACCCAAGTTCTCAATCCCCCTCCCAAGCCCAAGTTCTCAATCCCTCTCCCAAACCCAAGTTCTCAATCCCCCTCCCAAGCCCAAGATCTCAATCCCCCTCCCAAACCCAAGTTCTCAATCCCTCTCCCAAGCCAAAGTTCTCCATCCCTCTCCCAAACCCAAGTTCTCAATCCCCCTCCCAAACCCAAGTTCTCAATCCCTCTCCCAAACCCAAGTTCTCAATCCCACTCACAAACCCAAGTTCTCGATCCCTCTCACAAACCCAAGTTCTCAATCCCTCTCCCAAACCCAAGTTCTCAATCCCTCTCCCAAACCCAAGTTCTCCATCCCTCTCCCAAACCCAAGTTCTCAATCCCCCTCCCAAACCCAAGTTCTCAATCCCTCTCCCAAACCCAAGTTCTCAATCCCACTCACAAACCCAAGTTCTCGATCCCTCTCCCAAACCCAAGTTCTCAATCCCTCTCCCAAACCCAAGTTCTCAATCCCTCTCCCAAACCCAAGTTCTCAATCCCTCTCCCAAACCCAAGTTCTCAATCCCTCTCCCAAACCCAAGTTCTCAATCCCTCTCCCAAACCCAAGTTCTCAATCCCTCTCCCAAACCCAAGTTCTCAATCCCTCTCCCAAACCCAAGTTATCAATCCCTCTCCCAAACCCAATTTCCCAATCCCTCTCCCAAACCCAAGTTCTCAATCCCTCTCCCAAACCCAAGTTCTCAATCCCTCTCCCAAACCCAAGTTCTCAATACCTCACCCCCCCCCCCCCACCCCCAAACCCAAGTTCTCAATCCCTCTCCCAAACCCAAGCTCTCTATCCCCCTCCCAAGCCCAAGTTCTCAATCCCTCTCCCAAACCCAAGTTCTCAATCCCCCTCCCAAGCCCAAGTTCTCAATCCCCCTCCCAAACCCAAGTTCTCAATCCCTCTCCCAAGCCCAAGTTCTCCATCCCTCTCCCAAACCCAAGTTCTCAATCCCTCTCCCAAACCCAAGTTCTCAATACCTCACCCCCCCCCCCCCCCACACCCAAACCCAAGTTCTCAATCCCTCTCCAAAACTCAAGTTCTCAATCCCTCTCCCAAGCCCAAGTTCTCCATCCCTCTCCCAAACCCAAGTTCTCAATCCCTGTCCCAAACCCAAGTTCTCAATCCCTCTCCCAAACCCAAGTTCTCAATCCCCCTCCCAAGCCCAAGTTCTCAATCCCTCTCGCAAACCCAAGTTCTCAATCCCTCTCGCAAACCCAAGTTCTCAATCCCTCTCCCAAACCCAAGTTCTCAATCCCTGTCCCAAACCCAAGTTCTCAATCCCTCTCCCAAACCCAAGTTCTCAATCCCCCTCCCAAACCCAAGTTCTCAATCCCCCTCACAAACCCAACTTCTCAATCCCTCTCGCAAACCCAAGTTCTCAATCCCTCTCCCAAACCCAAGTTCTCAATCCCTCTCCCAAACCCAAGTTCTCAATCCCTCTCCCAAACCCAAGTTCTCAATCCCTCTCCCAAACCCAAGTTCTCAATCCCTCTTCCAAACCCAAGTTCTCAATCCCTCTCCCAAACCCAAGTTCTCAATCCCTCTCCCAAACCCAAGTTCTCAATCCCTCTCCCAAACCCAAGTTCTCAATCCCTCACCCACCCCAAACCCAAGTTCTCAATCCCTCTCCCAAACCCAAGTTCTCAATCCCTCTCCCAAACCCAAGTTCTCAATCCCTCTCGCAAACCCAAGTTCTCAATCCCTCTCCCAAACACAAGTTCTCAATCCCTCTCCCAAACCCAAGTTCTCAATCCCTCTCCCAAACCCAAGTTCTCAATCCCTCTCCCAAACCCAAGTTCTTAATCCCCCTCGCAAACCCAAGTTCTCAATCCCTCTCCCAAACCCAAGTTCTCAATCCCTCTTCCAAACCCAAGTTCTCAATCCCTCTCCCAAACCCAAGTTCTCAATCCCTCTCGCAAACCCAAGTTCTCAATCCCTCTCCCAAACACAAGTTCTCAATCCCTCTCCCAAATCCAAGTTCTCAATCCCTCTCCCAAACCCAAGTTCTCAATCCCTCTCACAAACCCAAGTTCTCAATCCCACTCACAAACCCAAGTTCTCAATCCCTCTCCCAAACCCAAGTTCTCAATCCCTCGCCCAAACCCAAATTCTCAATCCCTCTCCCAAACCCAAGTTCTCAATCCCTCTCCCAAACCCAAGTTCCCAATCCCTCTCCCAAACCCAAGTTCTCAATCCCTCTCCCAAACCCAAGTTCTCAATACCTCACCCCCCCCCCCCCACCCCCAAACCCAAGTTCTCGATCCCTCTACCAAACCCAAGTTCTCAATCCCCCTCCCAAGCCCAAGTTCTCAATCCCTCTCCCAAACCCAAGTTCTCAATCCCCCTCCCAAGCCCAAGTTCTCAATCCCCCTCCCAAACCCAAGTTCTCAATCCCTCTCCCAAGCCCAAGTTCTCCATCCCTCTCCCAAACCCAAGTTCTCAATCCCCCTCCCAAGCCAAAGTTCTCAATCCCTCTCCCAAACCCAAGTTCTCAATCCCCTCCCAAACCCAAGTTCTCAATCCTTCTCCCAAACCAAAGTTCTCAATCCCTCTCCCAAACCCAAGTTCTCAATCCCTCTCCCAAACCCAAGTTCTCAATCCCTCTCCCAAACCCAAGTTCTCAATCCCTCTCCCAAACCCAAGTTCTCAATCCCTCTCACAAACCCAAGTTCTCAATCCCTCTCCCAAACCCAAGTTCTCAATCCCCCTCCCAAACCCAAGTTCTCAATCCCCCTCCCAAACCCAAGTTCTCAATCCCTCTCCCAAACCCAAGTTCTCAATCCCTCTCGCAAACCCAAGTTCTCAATCCCTCTCCCAAACACAAGTTCTCAATCCCTCTCCCAAACCCAAGTTCTCAATCCCTCTCCCAAACCCAAGTTCTCAATCCCTCTCCCAAACCCAAGTTCTCAATCCCCCTCGCAAACCCAAGTTCTCAATCCCTCTCCCAAACCCAAGTTCTCAATCCCTCTCCCAAACCCAAGTTCTCAATCCCCCTCCCAAGCCCAAGTTCTCAATCCCTCTCGCAAACCCAAGTTCTCAATCCCTCTCCCAAACCCACGTTCTCAATCCCTGTCCCAAACCCAAGTTCTCAATCCCTCTCCCAAACCCAAGTTCTCAATCCCCCTCACAAACCCAAGTTCTTAATCCCTCTCGCAAAGCCAAGTTCTCAATCCCTCTCCCAAACCCAAGTATCTCAATCCCTCTCCCAAACCCAAGTTCTCAATCCCTCTCCCAAACCCAAGTTCTCAATCCCTCTCCCAAACCCAAGTTCTCAATCCCTCTCCCAAACCCAAGTTCTCAATCCCTCTCCCAAACCCAAGTTCTCAATCCCTCTCCCAAACCCAAGTTCTCAATCCCTCACCCACCCCAAACCCAAGTTCTCAATCCCTCTCCCAAACCCAAGTTCTCAATCCCTCTTGCAAACCCAAGTTCTCAATCCCTCTCCCAAACACAAGTTCTCAATCTCTCTCCCAAACCCAAGTTCTCAATCCCTCTCCCAAACCCAAGTTCTCAATCCCTTTCCCAAACCCAAGTTCTCAATCCCCCTCGCAAACCCAAGTTCTCAATCCCTCTTCCAAACCCAAGTTCTCAATCCCTCTCCCAAACCCAAGTTCTCAATCCCTCTCCCAAACCCAAGTTCTCAATCCCTCTCGCAAACCCAAGTTCTCAATCCCTCTCCCAAACCCAAGTTCTCAATCCCTCTCCCAAACCCAAGTTCTCAATCCCTCTCCCAAACCCAAGTTCTCAATCCCTCACCCACCCCAAACCCAAGTTCTCAATCCCTCTCCCAAACCCAAGTTCTCAATCCCTCTCCCAAACCCAAGTTCTCAATCCCTCTCGGAAACCCAAGTTCTCAATCCCTCTCCCAAACACAAGTTCTCAATCCCTCTCCCAAACCCAAGTTCTCAATCCCTCTCCCAAACCCAAGTTCTCAATCCCTCTCCCAAACCCAAGTTCTCAATCCCCCTCGGAAACCCAAGTTCTCAATCCCTCTCCCAAACCCAAGTTCTCAATCCCTCTCCCAAACCCAAGTTCTCAATCCCTCTCGCAAACCCAAGTTCTCAATCCCTCTCCCAAACACAAGTTCTCAATCCCTCTCCCAAACCCAAGTTCTCAATCCCTCTCCCAAACCCAAGTTCTCAATCCCTCTCACAAACCCAAGTTGTCAATCCCACTCACAAACCCAAGTTCTCAATCCCTCTCCCAAACCCAAGTTCTCAATCCCTCTCCCAAACCCAATTTCCCAATACCTCTCCCAAACCCAAGTTCTCAATCCCTCTCCCAAACCCAAGTTCTCAATCCTCCTCGCAAACCCAAGTTCTCAATCCCTCTCCCAAACCCAAGTTCTCAATCCCCCTCCCAAGCCCAAGTTCTCAATCCCTCTCCCAAACCCAAGTTCTCAATCCCCCTCCCAAGCCCAAGATCTCAATCCCGCTCCCAAACCCAAGTTCTCAATCCCTCTCCCAAGCCAAAGTTCTCCATCCCTCTCCCAAACCCAAGTTCTCAATCCCCCTCCCAAACCCAAGTTCTCAATCCCTCTCCCAAACCCAAGTTCTCAATCCCACTCACAAACCCAAGTTCTCGATCCCTCTCCCAAACCCAAGTTCTCAATACCTCTCCCAAACCCAAGTTCTCAATCCCTCTCCCAAACCCAAGTTCTCAATCCCTCTCCCAAACCCAAGTTCTCAATCCCTCTCCCAAACCCAAGTTATCAATCCCTCTCCCAAACCCAATTTCCCAATCCCTCTCCCAAACCCAAGTTCTCAATCCCTCTCCCAAACCCAAGTTCTCAATCCCTCTCCCAAACCCAAGTTCTCAATACCTCACCCCCCCCCCACCCCCAAACCCAAGTTCTCAATCCCTCTCCCAAACCCAAGTTCTCTATCCCCCTCCCAAGCCCAAGTTCTCAATCCCTCTCCCAAACCCAAGTTCTCAATCCCCCTCCCAAGCCCAAGTTCTCAATCCCCCTCCCAAACCCAAGTTCTCAATCCCTCTCCCAAGCCCAAGTTCTCCATCCCTCTCCCAAACCCAAGTTCTCAATCCCTCTCCCAAACCCAAGTTCTCAATACCTCACCCCCCCCCCCCCCCACACCCAAACCCAAGTTCTCAATCCCTCTCCCAAACCCAAGTTCTCAATCCCTCTCCCAAGCCCAAGTTCTCCATCCCTCTCCCAAACCCAAGTTCTCAATCCCTGTCCCAAACCCAAGTTCTCAATCCCTCTCCCAAACCCAAGTTCTCAATCCCCCTCCCAAGCCCAAGTTCTCAATCCCTCTCGCAAACCCAAGTTCTCAATCCCTCTCGCAAACCCAAGTTCTCAATCCCTCTCCCAAACCCAAGTTCTCAATCCCTGTCCCAAACCCAAGTTCTCAATCCCTCTCCCAAACCCAAGTTCTCAATCCCCCTCCCAAACCCAAGTTCTCAATCCCCCTCACAAACCCAACTTCTCAATCCCTCTCGCAAACCCAAGTTCTCAATCCCTCTCCCAAACCCAAGTTCTCAATCCCTCTCCCAAACCCAAGTTCTCAATCCCTCTCCCAAACCCAAGTTCTCAATCCCTCTCCCAAACCCAAGTTCTCAATCCCTCTCCCAAACCCAAGTTCTCAATCCCTCTCCCAAACCCAAGTTCTCAATCCCTCTCCCAAACCCAAGTTCTCAATCCCTCTCCCAAACCCAAGTTCTCAATCCCTCACCCACCCCAAACCCAAGTTCTCAATCCCTCTCCCAAACCCAAGTTCTCAATCCCTCTCCCAAACCCAAGTTCTCAATCCCTCTCGCAAACCCAAGTTCTCAATCCCTCTCCCAAACACAAGTTCTCAATCCCTCTCCCAAACCCAAGTTCTCAATCCCTCTCCCAAACCCAAGTTCTCAATCCCTCTCCCAAACCCAAGTTCTTAATCCCCCTCGCAAACCCAAGTTCTCAATCCCTCTCCCAAACCCAAGTTCTCAATCCCTCTTCCAAACCCAAGTTCTCAATCCCTCTCCCAAACCCAAGTTCTCAATCCCTCTCGCAAACCCAAGTTCTCAATCCCTCTCCCAAACACAAGTTCTCAATCCCTCTCCCAAACCCAAGTTCTCAATCCCTCTCCCAAACCCAAGTTCTCAATCCCTCTCACAAACCCAAGTTCTCAATCCCACTCACAAACCCAAGTTCTGAATCCCTCTCCCAAACCCAAGTTCTCAATCCCTCGCCCAAACCCAAATTCTCAATCCCTCTCCCAAACCCAAGTTCTCAATCCCTCTCCCAAACCCAAGTTCTCAATCCCTCTCCCAAACCCAAGTTCTCAATCCCTCTCCCAAACCCAAGTTCTCAATCCCCCTCCCAAGCCCAAGATCTCAATCCCGCTCCCAAACCCAAGTTCTCAATCCCTCTCCCAAGCCAAAGTTCTCCATCCCTCTCCCAAACCCAAGTTCTCAATCCCCCTCCCAAACCCAAGTTCTCAATCCCTCTCCCAAACCCAAGTTCTCAATCCCACTCACAAACCCAAGTTCTCGATCCCTCTCCCAAACCCAAGTTCTCAATACCTCTCCCAAACCCAAGTTCTCAATCCCTCTCCCAAACCCAAGTTCTCAATCCCTCTCCCAAACCCAAGTTCTCAATCCCTCTCCCAAACCCAAGTTATCAATCCCTCTCCCAAACCCAATTTCCCAATCCCTCTCCCAAACCCAAGTTCTCAATCCCTCTCCCAAACCCAAGTTCTCAATCCCTCTCCCAAACCCAAGTTCTCAATACCTCACCCCCCCCCCACCCCCAAACCCAAGTTCTCAATCCCTCTCCCAAACCCAAGTTCTCTATCCCCCTCCCAAGCCCAAGTTCTCAATCCCTCTCCCAAACCCAAGTTCTCAATCCCCCTCCCAAGCCCAAGTTCTCAATCCCCCTCCCAAACCCAAGTTCTCAATCCCTCTCCCAAGCCCAAGTTCTCCATCCCTCTCCCAAACCCAAGTTCTCAATCCCTCTCCCAAACCCAAGTTCTCAATACCTCACCCCCCCCCCCCCCCACACCCAAACCCAAGTTCTCAATCCCTCTCCCAAACCCAAGTTCTCAATCCCTCTCCCAAGCCCAAGTTCTCCATCCCTCTCCCAAACCCAAGTTCTCAATCCCTGTCCCAAACCCAAGTTCTCAATCCTTCTCCCAAACCCAAGTTCTCAATCCCCCTCCCAAGCCCAAGTTCTCAATCCCTCTCGCAAACCCAAGTTCTCAATCCCTCTCGCAAACCCAAGTTCTCAATCCCTCTCCCAAACCCAAGTTCTCAATCCCTGTCCCAAACCCAAGTTCTCAATCCCTCTCCCAAACCCAAGTTCTCAATCCCCCTCCCAAACCCAAGTTCTCAATCCCCCTCACAAACCCAACTTCTCAATCCCTCTCGCAAACCCAAGTTCTCAATCCCTCTCCCAAACCCAAGTTCTCAATCCCTCTCCCAAACCCAAGTTCTCAATCCCTCTCCCAAACCCAAGTTCTCAATCCCTCTCCCAAACCCAAGTTCTCAATCCCTCTCCCAAACCCAAGTTCTCAATCCCTCTCCCAAACCCAAGTTCTCAATCCCTCTCCCAAACCCAAGTTCTCAATCCCTCTCCCAAACCCAAGTTCTCAATCCCTCACCCACCCCAAACCCAAGTTCTCAATCCCTCTCCCAAACCCAAGTTCTCAATCCCTCTCCCAAACCCAAGTTCTCAATCCCTCTCGCAAACCCAAGTTCTCAATCCCTCTCCCAAACACAAGTTCTCAATCCCTCTCCCAAACCCAAGTTCTCAATCCCTCTCCCAAACCCAAGTTCTCAATCCCTCTCCCAAACCCAAGTTCTTAATCCCCCTCGCAAACCCAAGTTCTCAATCCCTCTCCCAAACCCAAGTTCTCAATCCCTCTTCCAAACCCAAGTTCTCAATCCCTCTCCCAAACCCAAGTTCTCAATCCCTCTCGCAAACCCAAGTTCTCAATCCCTCTCCCAAACACAAGTTCTCAATCCCTCTCCCAAACCCAAGTTCTCAATCCCTCTCCCAAACCCAAGTTCTCAATCCCTCTCACAAACCCAAGTTCTCAATCCCACTCACAAACCCAAGTTCTGAATCCCTCTCCCAAACCCAAGTTCTCAATCCCTCGCCCAAACCCAAATTCTCAATCCCTCTCCCAAACCCAAGTTCTCAATCCCTCTCCCAAACCCAAGTTCCCAATCCCTCTCCCAAACCCAAGTTCTCAATCCCTCTCCCAAACCCAAGTTCTCAATACCTCACCCCCCCCCCCCCCCCCACCCCCAAACCCAAGTTCTCGATCCCTCTCCCAAACCCAAGTTCTCAATCCCCCTCCCAAGCCCAAGTTCTCAATCCCTCTCCCAAACCCAAGTTCTCAATCCCCCTCCCAAGCCCAAGTTCTCAATCCCCCTCCCAAACCCAAGTTCTCAATCCCTCTCCCAAGCCCAAGTTCTCCATCCCTCTCCCAAACCCAAGTTCTCAATCCCCCTCCCAAGCCAAAGTTCTCAATCCCTCTCCCAAACCCAAGTTCTCAATCCCCTCCCAAACCCAAGTTCTCAATCCCTCTCCCAAACCAAAGTTCTCAATCCGTCTCCCAAACCCAAGTTCTCAATCCCTCTCCCAAACCCAAGTTCTCAATCCCTCTCCCAAACCCAAGTTCTCAATCCCTCTCGCAAACCCAAGTTCTCAATCCCTCTCCCAAACCCAAGTTCTCAATCCCCCTCCCAAACCCAAGTTCTCAATCCCCCTCCCAAACCCAAGTTCTCAATCCCTCTCCCAAACCCAAGTTCTCAATCCCTCTCGCAAACCCAAGGTCTCAATCCCTCTCCCAAACACAAGTTCTCAATCCCTCTCCCAAACCCAAGTTCTCAATCCCTCTCCCAAACCCAAGTTCTCAATCCCTCTCCCAAACCCAAGTTCTCAATCCCCCTCGCAAACACAAGTTCTCAATCTCTCTCCCAAACCCAAGTTCTCAATCCCTCTCCCAAACCCAAGTTCTCAATCCCTCTCCCAAACCCAAGTTCTCAATCCCTCTCCCAACCCAAGTTCCCAATCCCTCTCCCAAACCCAAGTTCTCAATCCCTCTCCCAAACCCAAGTTCTCAATCCCTCTCCCAAACCCAAGTTCTCAATAACTCACCCCCCCCCCCAAACCCAAGTTCTCAATCCCTCTCCCAAACCCAAGTTCTCAATCCCCCTCCCAAGCCCAAGTTCTCAATCCCTCTCCCAAACCCAAGTTCTCAATCCCCCTCCCAAACCCAAGTTCTCAATCCCCCTCCCAAACCCAAGTTCTCAATCCCTCTCCCAAACCCAAGTTCTCAATCCCCCTCCCAAACCCAAGTTCTCAATCCCCCTCCCAAACCCAAGTTCTCAATCCCTCTCCCAAACCCAAGTTCTCAATCCCTCTCGCAAATCCAAGTTCTCAATCCCTCTCCCAAACCCAAGTTCTCTATCCCCCTCCCAAGCCCAAGTTCTCAATCCCTCTCCCAAACCCAAGTTCTCAATCCCCCTCCCAAGCCCAAGTTCTCAATCCCCCACCCAAACCCAAGTTCTCAATCCCTCTCCCAAGCCCAAGTTCTCCATCCCTCTCCCAAACCTAAGTTCTCAATCCCTGTCCCAAACCCAAGTTCTCAATCCCTCTCCCAAACCCAAGTTCTCAATCCCCCTCCCAAGCCCAAGTTCTCAATCCCTCTCGCAAACCCAAGTTCTCAATCCCTCTCCCAAACCCACGTTCTCAATCCCTGTCCCAAACCCAAGTTCTCAATCCCTCTCCCAAACCCAAGTTCTCAATCCCCCTCACAAACCCAAGTTCTTAATCCCTCTCGCAAAGCCAAGTTCTCAATCCCTCTCCCAAACCCAAGCATCTCAATCCCTCTCCCAAACCCAAGTTCTCAATCCCTCTCCCAAACCCAAGTTCTCAATCCCTCTCCCAAACCCAAGTTCTCAATCCCTCTCCCAAACCCAAGTTCTCAATCCCTCTCCCAAACCCAAGTTCTCAATCCCTCTCCCAAACCCAAGTTCTCAATCCCTCACCCACCCCAAACCCAAGTTCTCAATCCCTCTCCCAAACCCAAGTTCTCAATCCCTCTCCCAAACCCAAGTTCTCAATCCCTCTCGCAAACCCAAGTTCTCAATCCCTCTCCCAAACACAAGTTCTCAATCTCTCTCCCAAACCCAAGTTCTCAATCCCTCTCCCAAACCCAAGTTCTCAATCCCTTTCCCAAACCCAAGTTCTCAATCCCCCTCGCAAACCCAAGTTCTCAATCCCTCTTCCAAACCCAAGTTCTCAATCCCTCTCCCAAACCCAAGTTCTCAATCCCTCTCCCAAACCCAAGTTCTCAATCCCTCTCCCAAACCCAAGTTCTCAATCCCTCACCCACCCCAAACCCAAGTTCTCAATCCCTCTCCCAAACCCAAGTTCTCAATCCCTCTCCCAAACCCAAGTTCTCAATCCCTCTCGGAAACCCAAGTTCTCAATCCCTCTCCCAAACACAAGTTCTCAATCCCTCTCCCAAACCCAAGTTCTCAATCCCTCTCCCAAACCCAAGTTCTCAATCCCTCTCCCAAACCCAAGTTCTCAATCCCCCTCGGAAACCCAAGTTCTCAATCCCTCTCCCAAACCCAAGTTCTCAATCCCTCTCCCAAACCCAAGTTCTCAATCCCTCTCGCAAACCCAAGTTCTCAATCCCTCTCCCAAACACAAGTTCTCAATCCCTCTCCCAAACCCAAGTTCTCAATCCCTCTCCCAAACCCAAGTTCTCAATCCCTCTCACAAACCCAAGTTGTCAATCCCACTCACAAACCCAAGTTCTCAATCCCTCTCCCAAACCCAAGTTCTCAATCCCTCTCCCAAACCCAATTTCCCAATACCTCTCCCAAACCCAAGTTCTCAATCCCTCTCCCAAACCCCCACCCCCAAACCCAAGTTCTCGATCCCTCTCCCAAACCCAAGTTCTCAATCCCCCTCCCAAGCCCAAGTTCTCAATCCCTCTCCCAAACCCAAGTTCTCAATCCCCCTCCCAAGCCCAAGTTCTCAATCCCTCTCCCAAACCCAAGTTCTCAATCCCCCTCCCAAGCCCAAGATCTCAATCCCCCTCCCAAACCCAAGTTCTCAATCCCTCTCCCAAGCCAAAGTTCTCCATCCCTCTCCCAAACCCAAGTTCTCAATCCCCCTCCCAAACCCAAGTTCTCAATCCCTCTCCCAAACCCAAGTTCTCAATCCCACTCACAAACCCAAGTTCTCGATCCCTCTCCCAAACCCAAGTTCTCAATCCCTCTCCCAAACCCAAGTTCTCAATCCCTCTCCCAAACCCAAGTTCTCAATCCCTCTCCCAAACCCAAGTTCTCAATCCCTCTCCCAAACCCAAGTTATCAATCCCTCTCCCAAACCCAATTTCCCAATCCCTCTCCCAAACCCAAGTTCTCAATCCCTCTCCCAAACCCAAGTTCTCAATCCCTCTCCCAAACCCAAGTTCTCAATACCTCACCCCCCCCCCCCCACCCCCAAACCCAAGTTCTCAATCCCTCTCCCAAACCCAAGTTCTCTATCCCCCTCCCAAGCCCAAGTTCTCAATCCCTCTCCCAAACCCAAGTTCTCAATCCCCCTCCCAAGCCCAAGTTCTCAATCCCCCTCCCAAACCCAAGTTCTCAATCCCTCTCCCAAGCCCAAGTTCTCCATCCCTCTCCCAAACCCAAGTTCTCAATCCCTCTCCCAAACCCAAGTTCTCAATACCTCACCCCCCCCCCCCCCCCCACACCCAAACCCAAGTTCTCAATCCCTCTCCAAAACCCAAGTTCTCAATCCCTCTCCCAAGCCCAAGTTCTCCATCCCTCTCCCAAACCCAAGTTCTCAATCCCTGTCCCAAACCCAAGTTCTCAATCCCTCTCCCAAACCCAAGTTCTCAATCCCCCTCCCAAGCCCAAGTTCTCAATCCCTCTCGCAAACCCAAGTTCTCAATCCCTCTCGCAAACCCAAGTTCTCAATCCCTCTCCCAAACCCAAGTTCTCAATCCCTGTCCCAAACCCAAGTTCTCAATCCCTCTACCAAACCCAAGTTCTCAATCCCCCTCCCAAACCCAAGTTCTCAATCCCCCTCACAAACCCAACTTCTCAATCCCTCTCGCAAACCCAAGTTCTCAATCCCTCTCCCAAACCCAAGTTCTCAATCCCTCTCCCAAACCCAAGTTCTCAATCCCTCTCCCAAACCCAAGTTCTCAATCCCTCTCCCAAACCCAAGTTCTCAATCCCTCTTCCAAACCCAAGTTCTCAATCCCTCTCCCAAACCCAAGTTCTCAATCCCTCTCCCAAACCCAAGTTCTCAATCCCTCTCCCAAACCCAAGTTCTTAATCCCTCACCCACCCCAAACCCAAGTTCTCAATCCCTCTCCCAAACCCAAGTTCTCAATCCCTCTCCCAAACCCAAGTTCGCAATCCCTCTCGCAAACCCAAGTTCTCAATCCCTCTCCCAAACACAAGTTCTCAATCCCTCTCCCAAACCCAAGTTCTCAATCCCTCTCCCAAACCCAAGTTCTCAATCCCTCTCCCAAACCCAAGTTCTTAATCCCCCTCGCAAACCCAAGTTCTCAATCCCTCTCCCAAACCCAAGTTCTCAATCCCTCTTCCAAACCCAAGTTCTCAATCCCTCTCCCAAACCCAAGTTCTCAATCCCTCTCGCAAACCCAAGTTCTCAATCCCTCTCCCAAACACAAGTTCTCAATCCCTCTCCCAAATCCAAGTTCTCAATCCCTCTCCCAAACCCAAGTTCTCAATCCCTCTCACAAACCCAAGTTCTCAATCCCACTCACAAACCCAAGTTCTCAATCCCTCTCCCAAACCCAAGTTCTCAATCCCTCGCCCAAACCCAAATTCTCAATCCCTCTCCCAAACCCAAGTTCTCAATCCCTCTCCCAAACCCAAGTTCCCAATCCCTCTCCCAAACCCAAGTTCTCAATCCCTCTCCCAAACCCAAGTTCTCAATACCTCACCCCCCCCCCCCACCCCCAAACCCAAGTTCTCGATCCCTCTACCAAACCCAAGTTCTCAATCCCCCTCCCAAGCCCAAGTTCTCAATCCCTCTCCCAAACCCAAGTTCTCAATCCCCCTCCCAAGCCCAAGTTCTCAATCCCCCTCCCAAACCCAAGTTCTCAATCCCTCTCCCAAGCCCAAGTTCTCCATCCCTCTCCCAAACCCAAGTTCTCAATCCCCCTCCCAAGCCAAAGTTCTCAATCCCTCTCCCAAACCCAAGTTCTCAATCCCCTCCCAAACCCAAGTTCTCAATCCCTCTCCCAAACCAAAGTTCTCAATCCCTCTCCCAAACCCAAGTTCTCAATCCCTCTCCCAAACCCAAGTTCTCAATCCCTCTCCCAAACCCAAGTTCTCAATCCCTCTCCCAAACCCAAGTTCTCAATCCCTCTCGCAAACCCAAGTTCTCAATCCCTCTCCCAAACCCAAGTTCTCAATCCCCCTCCCAAACCCAAGTTCTCAATCCCCCTCCCAAACCCAAGTTCTCAATCCCTCTCCCAAACCCAAGTTCTCAATCCCTCTCGCAAACCCAAGTTCTCAATCCCTCTCCCAAACACAAGTTCTCAATCCCTCTCCCAAACCCAAGTTCTCAATCCCTCTCCCAAACCCAAGTTCTCAATCCCTCTCCCAAACCCAAGTTCTCAATCCCCCTCGCAAACCCAAGTTCTCAATCCCTCTCCCAAACCCAAGTTCTCAATCCCTCTCCCAAACCCAAGTTCTCAATCCCCCTCCCAAGCCCAAGTTCTCAATCCCTCTCGCAAACCCAAGTTCTCAATCCCTCTCCCAAACCCACGTTCTCAATCCCTGTCCCAAACCCAAGTTCTCAATCCCTCTCCCAAACCCAAGTTCTCAATCCCCCTCACAAACCCAAGTTCTTAATCCCTCTCGCAAAGCCAAGTTCTCAATCCCTCTCCCAAACCCAAGTATCTCAATCCCTCTCCCAAACCCAAGTTCTCAATCCCTCTCCCAAACCCAAGTTCTCAATCCCTCTCCCAAACCCAAGTTCTCAATCCCTCTCCCAAACCCAAGTTCTCAATCCCTCTCCCAAACCCAAGTTCTCAATCCCTCTCCCAAACCCAAGTTCTCAATCCCTCACCCACCCCAAACCCAAGTTCTCAATCCCTCTCCCAAACCCAAGTTCTCAATCCCTCTCGCAAACCCAAGTTCTCAATCCCTCTCCCAAACACAAGTTCTCAATCTCTCTCCCAAACCCAAGTTCTCAATCCCTCTCCCAAACCCAAGTTCTCAATCCCTTTCCCAAACCCAAGTTCTCAATCCCCCTCGCAAACCCAAGTTCTCAATCCCTCTTCCAAACCCAAGTTCTCAATCCCTCTCCCAAACCCAAGTTCTCAATCCCTCTCCCAAACCCAAGTTCTCAATCCCTCTCGCAAACCCAAGTTCTCAATCCCTCTCCCAAACCCAAGTTCTCAATCCCTCTCCCAAACCCAAGTTCTCAATCCCTCTCCCAAACCCAAGTTCTCAATCCCTCACCCACCCCAAACCCAAGTTCTCAATCCCTCTCCCAAACCCAAGTTCTCAATCCCTCTCCCAAACCCAAGTTCTCAATCCCTCTCGGAAACCCAAGTTCTCAATCCCTCTCCCAAACACAAGTTCTCAATCCCTCTCCCAAACCCAAGTTCTCAATCCCTCTCCCAAACCCAAGTTCTCAATCCCTCTCCCAAACCCAAGTTCTCAATCCCCCTCGGAAACCCAAGTTCTCAATCCCTCTCCCAAACCCAAGTTCTCAATCCCTCTCCCAAACCCAAGTTCTCAATCCCTCTCGCAAACCCAAGTTCTCAATCCCTCTCCCAAACACAAGTTCTCAATCCCTCTCCCAAACCCAAGTTCTCAATCCCTCTCCCAAACCCAAGTTCTCAATCCCTCTCACAAACCCAAGTTGTCAATCCCACTCACAAACCCAAGTTCTCAATCCCTCTCCCAAACCCAAGTTCTCAATCCCTCTCCCAAACCCAATTTCCCAATACCTCTCCCAAACCCAAGTTCTCAATCCCTCTCCCAAACCCCCACCCCCAAACCCAAGTTCTCGATCCCTCTCCCAAACCCAAGTTCTCAATCCCTCTCCCAAACCCCCACCCCCAAACCCAAGTTCTCGATCCCTCTCCCAAACCCAAGTTCTCAATCCCCCTCCCAAGCCCAAGTTCTCAATCCCTCTCCCAAACCCAAGTTCTCAATCCCCCTCCCAAGCCCAAGTTCTCAATCCCTCTCCCAAACCCAAGTTCTCAATCCCCCTCCCAAGCCCAAGATCTCAATCCCCCTCCCAAACCCAAGTTCTCAATCCCTCTCCCAAGCCAAAGTTCTCCATCCCTCTCCCAAACCCAAGTTCTCAATCCCCCTCCCAAACCCAAGTTCTCAATCCCTCTCCCAAACCCAAGTTCTCAATCCCACTCACAAACCCAAGTTCTCGATCCCTCTCCCAAACCCAAGTTCTCAATCCCTCTCCCAAACCCAAGTTCTCAATCCCTCTCCCAAACCCAAGTTCTCAATCCCTCTCCCAAACCCAAGTTCTCAATCCCTCTCCCAAACCCAAGTTATCAATCCCTCTCCCAAACCCAATTTCCCAATCCCTCTCCCAAACCCAAGTTCTCAATCCCTCTCCCAAACCCAAGTTCTCAATCCCTCTCCCAAACCCAAGTTCTCAATACCTCACCCCCCCCCCCCCCACCCCCAAACCCAAGTTCTCAATCCCTCTCCCAAACCCAAGTTCTCTATCCCCCTCCCAAGCCCAAGTTCTCAATCCCTCTCCCAAACCCAAGTTCTCAATCCCCCTCCCAAGCCCAAGTTCTCAATCCCCCTCCCAAACCCAAGTTCTCAATCCCTCTCCCAAGCCCAAGTTCTCCATCCCTCTCCCAAACCCAAGTTCTCAATCCCTCTCCCAAACCCAAGTTCTCAATACCTCACCCCCCCCCCCCCCCACACCCAAACCCAAGTTCTCAATCCCTCTCCCAAACCCAAGTTCTCAATCCCTCTCCCAAGCCCAAGTTCTCCATCCCTCTCCCAAACCCAAGTTCTCAATCCCTGTCCCAAACCCAAGTTCTCAATCCCTCTCCCAAACCCAAGTTCTCAATCCCCCTCCCAAGCCCAAGTTCTCAATCCCTCTCGCAAACCCAAGTTCTCAATCCCTCTCGCAAACCCAAGTTCTCAATCCCTCTCCCAAACCCAAGTTCTCAATCCCTGTCCCAAACCCAAGTTCTCAATCCCTCTCCCAAACCCAAGTTCTCAATCCCCCTCCCAAACCCAAGTTCTCAATCCCCCTCACAAACCCAACTTCTCAATCCCTCTCGCAAACCCAAGTTCTCAATCCCTCTCCCAAACCCAAGTTCTCAATCCCTCTCCCAAACCCAAGTTCTCAATCCCTCTCCCAAACCCAAGTTCTCAATCCCTCTCCCAAACCCAAGTTCTCAATCCCTCTCCCAAACCCAAGTTCTCAATCCCTCTCCCAAACCCAAGTTCTCAATCCCTCTCCCAAACCCAAGTTCTCAATCCCTCTCCCAAACCCAAGTTCTCAATCCCTCACCCACCCCAAACCCAAGTTCTCAATCCCTCTCCCAAACCCAAGTTCTCAATCCCTCTCCCAAACCCAAGTTCTCAATCCCTCTCGCAAACCCAAGTTCTCAATCCCTCTCCCAAACACAAGTTCTCAATCCCTCTCCCAAACCCAAGTTCTCAATCCCTCTCCCAAACCCAAGTTCTCAATCCCTCTCCCAAACCCAAGTTCTTAATCCCCCTCGCAAACCCAAGTTCTCAATCCCTCTCCCAAACCCAAGTTCTCAATCCCTCTTCCAAACCCAAGTTCTCAATCCCTCTCCCAAACCCAAGTTCTCAATCCCTCTCGCAAACCCAAGTTCTCAATCCCTCTCCCAAACACAAGTTCTCAATCCCTCTCCCAAACCCAAGTTCTCAATCCCTCTCCCAAACCCAAGTTCTCAATCCCTCTCACAAACCCAAGTTCTCAATCCCACTCACAAACCCAAGTTCTGAATCCCTCTCCCAAACCCAAGTTCTCAATCCCTCGCCCAAACCCAAATTCTCAATCCCTCTCCCAAACCCAAGTTCTCAATCCCTCTCCCAAACCCAAGTTCCCAATCCCTCTCCCAAACCCAAGTTCTCAATCCCTCTCCCAAACCCAAGTTCTCAATACCTCTCCCAAACCCAAGTTCTCAATCCCCCTCCCAAGCCCAAGTTCTCAATCCCTCTCCCAAACCCAAGTTCTCAATCCCCCTCCCAAGCCCAAGTTCTCAATCCCCCTCCCAAACCCAAGTTCTCAATCCCTCTCCCAAGCCCAAGTTCTCCATCCCTCTCCCAAACCCAAGTTCTCAATCCCCCTCCCAAGCCAAAGTTCTCAATCCCTCTCCCAAACCCAAGTTCTCAATCCCCTCCCAAACCCAAGTTCTCAATCCCTCTCCCAAACCAAAGTTCTCAATCCCTCTCCCAAACCCAAGTTCTCAATCCCTCTCCCAAACCCAAGTTCTCAATCCCTCTCCCAAACCCAAGTTCTCAATCCCTCTCCCAAACCCAAGTTCTCAATCCCTCTCGCAAACCCAAGTTCTCAATCCCTCTCCCAAACCCAAGTTCTCAATCCCCCTCCCAAACCCAAGTTCTCAATCCCCCTCCCAAACCCAAGTTCTCAATCCCTCTCCCAAACCCAAGTTCTCAATCCCTCTCGCAAACCCAAGTTCTCAATCCCTCTCCCAAACACAAGTTCTCAATCCCTCTCCCAAACCCAAGTTCTCAATCCCTCTCCCAAACCCAAGTTCTCAATCCCTCTCCCAAACCCAAGTTCTCAATCCCCCTCGCAAACCCAAGTTCTCAATCCCTCTCCCAAACCCAAGTTCTCAATCCCTCTCCCAAACCCAAGTTCTCCATCCCTCTCCCAAACCCAAGTTCTCAATCCCCCTCCCAAGCCAAAGTTCTCAATCCCTCTCCCAAACCCAAGTTCTCAATCCCCTCCCAAACCCAAGTTCTCAATCCCTCTCCCAAACCCAAGTTCTCAATCCCTGTCCCAAACCCAAGTTCTCAATCCCTCTCCCAAACCCAAGTTCTCAATCCCCCTCCCAAGCCCAAGTTCTCAATCCCTCTCGCAAACCCAAGTTCTCAATCCCTCTCGCAAACCCAAGTTCTCAATCCCTCTCCCAAACCCAAGTTCTCAATCCCTGTCCCAAACCCAAGTTCTCAATCCCTCTCCCAAACCCAAGTTCTCAATCCCCCTCCCAAACCCAAGTTCTCAATCCCCCTCACAAACCCAACTTCTCAATCCCTCTCCCAAACCCAAGTTCTCAATCCCTCTCCCAAACCCAAGTTCTCAATCCCTCTCCCAAACCCAAGTTCTCAATCCCTCTCCCAAACCCAAGTTCTCAATCCCTCTCCCAAACCCAAGTTCTCAATCCCTCTCCCAAACCCAAGTTCTCAATCCCTCTCCCAAACCCAAGTTCTCAATCCCTCTCCCAAACCCAAGTTCTCAATCCCTCTCCCAAACCCAAGTTCTCAATCCCTCACCCACCCCAAACCCAAGTTCTCAATCCCTCTCCCAAACCCAAGTTCTCAATCCCTCTCCCAAACCCAAGTTCTCAATCCCTCTCGCAAACCCAAGTTCTCAATCCCTCTCCCAAACACAAGTTCTCAATCCCTCTCCCAAACCCAAGTTCTCAATCCCTCTCCCAAACCCAAGTTCTCAATCCCTCTCCCAAACCCAAGTTCTTAATCCCCCTCGCAAACCCAAGTTCTCAATCCCTCTCCCAAACCCAAGTTCTCAATCCCTCTTCCAAACCCAAGTTCTCAATCCCTCTCCCAAACCCAAGTTCTCAATCCCTCTCGCAAACCCAAGTTCTCAATCCCTCTCCCAAACATAAGTTCTCAATCCCTCTCCCAAACCCAAGTTCTCAATCCCTCTCCCAAACCCAAGTTCTCAATCCCTCTCACAAACCCAAGTTCTCAATCCCACTCACAAACCCAAGTTCTGAATCCCTCTCCCAAACCCAAGTTCTCAATCCCTCGCCCAAACCCAAATTCTCAATCCCTCTCCCAAACCCAAGTTCTCAATCCCTCTCCCAAACCCAAGTTCCCAATCCCTCTCCCAAACCCAAGTTCTCAATCCCTCTCCCAAACCCAAGTTCTCAATACCTCACCCCCCCCCCCCACCCCCAAACCCAAGTTCTCGATCCCTCTCCCAAACCCAAGTTCTCAATCCCCCTCCCAAGCCCAAGTTCTCAATCCCTCTCCCAAACCCAAGTTCTCAATCCCCCTCCCAAGCCCAAGTTCTCAATCCCCCTCCCAAACCCAAGTTCTCAATCCCTCTCCCAAGCCCAAGTTCTCCATCCCTCTCCCAAACCCAAGTTCTCAATCCCCTCCCAAACCCAAGTTCTCAATCCCTCTCCCAAACCAAAGTTCTCAATCCCTCTCCCAAACCCAAGTTCTCAATCCCTCTCCCAAACCCAAGTTCTCAATCCCTCTCCCAAACCCAAGTTCTCAATCCCTCTCCCAAACCCAAGTTCTCAATCCCTCTCGCAAACCCAAGTTCTCAATCCCTCTCCCAAACCCAAGTTCTCAATCCCCCTCCCAAACCCAAGTTCTCAATCCCCCTCCCAAACCCAAGTTCTCAATCCCTCTCCCAAACCCAAGTTCTCAATCCCTCTCGCAAACCCAAGTTCTCAATCCCTCTCCCAAACACAAGTTCTCAATCCCTCTCCCAAACCCAAGTTCTCAATCCCTCTCCCAAACCCAAGTTCTCAATCCCTCTCCCAAACCCAAGTTCTCAATCCCCCTCGCAAACCCAAGTTCTCAATCCCTCTCCCAAACCCAAGTTCTCAATCCCTCTCCCAAACCCAAGTTCTCAATCCCTCTCCCAAACCCAAGTTCTCAATCCCTCTCCCAAACCCAAGTTCCCAATCCCTCTCCCAAACCCAAGTTCTCAATCCCTCTCCCAAACCCAAGTTCTCAATAACTCACCCCCCCCCCCCAAACCCAAGTTCTCAATCCCTCTCCCAAACCCAAGTTCTCAATCCCCCTCCCAAGCCCAAGTTCTCAATCCCTCTCCCAAACCCAAGTTCTCAATCCCCCTCCCAAGCCCAAGTTCTCAATCCCCCTCCCAAACCCAAGTTCTCAATCCCTCTCCCAAGCCCAAGTTCTCCATCCCTCTCCCAAACCCAAGTTCTCAATCCCCCTCCCAAGCCAAAGTTCTCAATCCCTCTCCCAAACCCAAGTTCTCAATCCCCTCCCAAACCCAAGTTCTCAATCCCTCTCCCAAACCAAAGTTCTCAATCCCTCTCCCAAACCCAAGTTCTCAATCCCTCTCCCAAACCCAAGTTTTTAATCCCTCTCCCAAACCCAAGTTCTCAATCCCTCTCCCAAACCCAAGTTCTCAATCCCTCTCCCAAACCCAAGTTCTCAATCCCTCTCGCAAACCCAAGTTCTCAATCCCGCTCCCAAACCCAAGTTCTCAATCCCCCTCCCAAACCCAAGTTCTCAATCCCCCTCCCAAACCCAAGTTCTCAATCCCTCTCCCAAACCCAAGTTCTCAATCCCTCTCCCAAACCCAAGTTCTCAATCCCTCTCCCAAACTCAAGTTCTCAATGCCTCTCCCAAACCCAAGTTCTCAATCCCTCTCCCAAACCCAAGTTCTCAATCCCCCTCCCAAACCCAAGTTCTCAATCCCCCTCGCAAACCCAAGTTCTCAATCCCTCTCCCAAACCCAAGTTCTCAATCCCTCTCCCAAACCCAAGTTCTCAATCCCTCTCCCAAACCCAAGTTCTCAATCCCTCTCCCAAACCCAAGTTCCCAATCCCTCTCCCAAACCCAAGTTCTCAATCCCTCTCGCAAACCCAAGTTCTCAATCCCTCTCCCAAACCCAAGTTCTCAATCCCTCTCCCAAACCCAAGTTCTCAATACCTCACCCCCCCCCCACCCCCCCCTCCCCCAAACCCAAGTTCTCAATTCCCCTCCCAAGCCCAAGCCCTGTGATTATCATGCAAAAATGTCTGAACGCATTCAACTTTAATGGCACCAACCGTTCACCAAGCGTTCATGAATTCGAAAAAATAATTAAATGGTGAGGTAATTTTATACCAAAACAGATATGCGGCCCGCAACGACATCCCAAAATTCTTATGTGGCCCGCCCGTGAAAGTTATTGCTCACCTCTGCTTTGAATGCTACCTGTCATAATCTGTCTTTGTCTTTCTTTAAAGTTAATCATTTCAACAGCTTTGCAAGCCCAGCAAATTCTACCCCTTTGCCCAAGGACGGTAAAAGTAAAGCTCTTCGAAGTGTTACGGATCCCGGATTTAGAGGAGTTACTATTCATGTCATTGCTTATTAATGTTTATTCTATTAAAGGTTGTGGTGGTTAAAGGGTTAGAGAGGCTCCGGATAACAGGAGACCGGAAACGGGATAGTGAACCGGAAGAAGAAAAAGACACGAGGTCCGGGAGAAGCGGCGATCTTCTTCTTCCTCGCCCAGCTCCGACGCGAGCGGTGTCGATATTGAGCAGCGTGGGGGGACGCTGCGTTTGAAAGCCCATCTGGCGAAAGGAGTTACCTGCGCGGGGTAATTACCGATTACACGTCAAGTTGCCGTGGGTTCGTGCACGGAACCAAGCGTCCGGCACAGTTCGCCTCAACGTCTACAAGGACGCGTACGGGTCGCACCGGGTCGCACCTTGGGCCGCGCTTTGCTTTGCCCGCTTTGCTTTGCAAGGAGGTGTGCGCTGCAGCAGCTGTTCCCGGTACGCGACGTGCACGTTTGGAACCCGTCAGCCAGGGGTTCGTTCAACCGCCCGTGTGCGGAGAAGTCGACCTTCACCTTGGTCTGGAGGGGCCCAGAGACATTGTGAGGGACAGTGACCATTGAGGGGTCGTGAGTGGGGAAAGGGGGGAAATTTATGAGATGGCCATCTTAGTAAGATTGTTGATGGATTGTTGATTGCTGATGATGGATGGAGAATATATTATTAAGTAATCCGGATCCTTGGTGTGGGGTTTCTTATTGACTGGAATTATTGTGTCTTTCATATTGATTGCGCTACAAAAGCGTATAAATCAGATATCTTTCTGGCGGGGTCCTCCCACGGTCCGGGGGTCACCAAGACCAGGTATTTACCGGGAGGACCACGTAACAGAATTGGGGGCTCGTCCAAATTACGATTTGCGGATTCGCAATTGGGTCTACGTCCGGGATCTAAAATTGTATAACATAATAAAATAATAATTTTTAGTAATTAAAATTTATTAATTAATTATTAATTGGTAAATTTTTGAGAAATTGTGGTAAAGTCTTGGGTGAAGGTTAACAGGTGTTAACGATAGTCACCATGGCGTTTGTTGCACAGAACTTTGCGGTAACACCTAGTGAGGCACAGTTCCGAGCGTTACTAAAAGCGGACCTCTTGAAATTGGCCAAACATTTTAACTTGGAGGTCCGAACTAATTTGAGGAAGGCAGAGTTGCAGACCACGGTGATACAATCTATGGTGGGATTAGGAACATGGGACGAGTTAGCCTGGCAGTGGCTACCCGAAGAACCAGAAGACGTTGAGATCCGGAAACTGGAGTTGCAATTACGGAGCCAGGAACGGATCAAAGAAGAGGAAAGGAAAGCAGAAGAGAGGAGAGAAGAGAAACAAGCAGAGGAAAGGAGAGTGGAACGAGAACTCCAGGAAAGGTTAGAAAGGATGAAAACAGAGGAAAGGAAAGCAGAAAAGGAAAGAGCAGAAGAAGAAAGGAAAGCAGAAAAGGAAAGAGCAGAAGAGGAAAGGAAAGCAGAAGAGAGGAGAGAAGAGAAACAAGCAGAAGAAACGAGAGTGGAACGAGAACTCCAGGAAAGGTTAGAAAGGATGAAAACAGAGGAAAGGAAAGCAGAAGAGAGGAGAGAAGAGAAACAAGCAGAGGAAAGGAGAGTGGAACGAGAACTCCAGGAAAGGTTAGAAGGGAGAAAAGCAGAGGAGAGGAGAGCTGCCCGGGAACTCGAAGCAGAGGAGAGAAAAGCCGAAAGGGAGTTGAAGGAACGTGATCTGGCGCTTCAGCAAGAAATTAAATTCAAGGAGCTGGATTTAATGAGAGAACGGGGAGAGGTACCACTCTTGCTGACGGGGTCGACACCTAGCCAGAAAACCTGGGATGTGGGCAGACATGTGAGGCTGGTTCCACCCTTCAGTGAAAAGGAAGTCACTCAATTTTTTCCACACTTTGAGAAAGTGGCTCGACAGTTAAACTGGCCGGAGGAGGCCTGGACCATACTAGTGCAAAGTGTGCTGGTGGGTAAAGCTCAAGAGATTTATTCGGCGCTACCAATGGACCAATGTGCAGATTATGAGGTATTGAAGAAGCACATCCTCAAAGCCTATGAGTTGGTTCCTGAAGCTTACCGGCAAAAATTCAGGAATGCCAGGAAGAGGGAGAGTGAGACCCATGTGGAGTTTGCCAGAGTGAAAGAAAACATGTTTGATCGGTGGTGTGAGTCGAAAGGAGTCAGGAACGACTTCGAAGCATTGCGTGACCTGATGCTGGTGGAGGATTTTCAACTGTGTGTCCACGAGGACATCAAAGTGTACCTGCAGGCAAAGAAAGTACCAAAGTTGTGGGACGCAGCCACCATGGCAGATGATTATGCCTTAACACACCGGATAGGGGTCCACACACCTAGCTCCTCGCCTAGACTTCAGCAGGGGAGTTATGGAACACCCGGTGCGGAGAACGACAATACATGGCGGCGGCCTCGAGAGGATTAAGGGGACAACGCGGATACCCCAACTGTTCGAAATCAGAGGGCTACGGGCCCAAGACAAACTTATTTCCCGGGGGGCCCGAGGCAGACCACGAGTTTTTCCTCCGGGCCTACTTGCGCCTTTTGCAAAAAACCTGGACACTTGATGTTCAGTTGTTACCTCATGAAAAGGGACAACCTAGAGCGGAGTCCGACTATTACAACTCCGAATGCGATGGCTAGCGTAAGAAATCGCCCACAGAAGAGTTACCAACCATTTATTTATGAGGGGTTTGTCTCACTCGAGGGAGACTTGACTAACCCAAGACCTGTTAGGGTATTGAGGGACACAGGAGCCCATCAATCCTTAATGCTTGAAGGCATTTTGCCATTATCAAAGAGTACCGCAACTGGTGATAGTGTTCGGTTACAAGGGATCGGTGGCTGTGTTAGTGCCCCACTTCATGTCATCCATTTGGAATCCGATTTGGTGTCAGGACCGGTCACCGTCGGTTTACAAGCCACGCTTCCTGTAGAGGGGGTATCTGTGATTATCGGGAATGATTTGGCCGGGGGGCAAATTTATGGTAACCCGAGGGTGGGTAAAGAGCCCCGCAGGGGAAATAACACCACCCCAGCTCGGGATGGCGACAAAAGTTCCAAGTTATTCGTAGGGGGACTGAAC
Organism: Myxine glutinosa; assembly: GCF_964187855.1. Taxonomy (NCBI): domain Eukaryota; kingdom Metazoa; phylum Chordata; class Myxini; order Myxiniformes; family Myxinidae; genus Myxine; species Myxine glutinosa. The sequence goes on along the minus strand of NC_136266.1, from coordinate 36,204,547 downwards.
TTCAACACAGAGGAAGTAGTTCTGACCTCTGTCTTCAACAGATATGGGCCGCTGGTGGAAGTGCGGGTGGTAAAAGACAGGGAAACGCAACGGTCAAGAGGGTTCGGCTTTGTCACGTTTGCAAGCACAAGAGACGCCAGGGAGGCAGAGAAGAATTGGAATGGTAAGGATTTGGAGGGTCGGACCATAACAGTAGGGAAGGCATTTCGTAGGCGTCGAGAGGTCTACAGAAGAGGACCACTTGGCGGTAGTTTTGGTGTTGGCAGCAGCCGATATTACTATGGAGGCTCCCAGAGTTACGGCATCTCCCGAAAGAATGATTGGCAGAGGACTGGCTGAGAAGGAGACCGCCAGCCAGGGGACTGCTGGGACAAGGGGTCCCACCGTAACTGTTAGGAGTCCGGAGAAGTTGAAGCACTCTATATACGGCGGAGCCGCCGAGCCTGGGCTCCTACACGGGCTAACCGTGAACGCCACGTTCTTAAAAGGCGTCCCGGTAGGGAACGTTCCTACACGGACTAACCGTGAACTCCACGTTCTTAAAGGCGTCCATGTAATGAACTTTCCTCCCCAGACTAACCGTGAACCCCACATTCCTTAAGGCGTCCATGTAGTGAGTACTCAGCTGGGCCTCCATCCAAGAGCAACTAGAAGTGGTTGATGCTTGGTCTAGAGGGAATTACCTTGGAATCTCTGGGGGGTTTTGGTGAAAGTTTGTTGCTTTATTTTTGAGATGCGATAATTGTGCCCGGGGGGAACTGATGATTTGGGGTATCGGGTTGGTTTATCAAAGTTGGCCGGCACAGAAAGTTTTCGTGGGGTTCAAACTTTCTTTCTTGAAGGGGGGGGGGAGTGTTACGGATCCCGGATTTAGAGGAGTTACTATTCATGTCATTGCTTATTAATGTTTATTCTATTAAAGGTTGTTGTGGTTAAAGGGTTAGAGAGGCTCCGGATAACAGGAGACCGGAAACGGGATAGTGAACCGGAAGAAGCAAAAGACACGAGGTCCGGGAGAAGCGGCGATCTTCTTCTTCCTCGCCCAGCTCCGACGCGAGCGGTGTCGATATTGAGCAGCGTTGGGGGACGCTGCGTTTGAAAGCCCATCTGGCGAAAGGAGTTACCTGCGCGGGGTAATTACCGATTACACGTCAAGTTGCCGTGGGTTCGTGCACGGAACCAAGTGTCCGGCACAGTTCGCCTCAACGTCTACAAGGACGCGTACGGGTCGCACCTTGGGCCTCGCGTGCTTTGCAAGCCGCGCTTTGCTTTGCCCGCTTTGCTTTGCAAGGAGGTGTGCGCTGCAGCAACTGTTCCCGGTACGCGACGTGCACGTTTGGAACACGTCAGCCAGGGGTTCGTTCAACCGCCGGTGTGCGGAGAAGTCGACCTTCACCTTGGTCTGGAGGGGCCCAGAGACATTGTGAGGGACAGTGACCATTGAGGGGTCGTGAGTGGGGAAAGGGGGGAAATTTATAAGATGGCCATCTTAGTAAGATTGTTGATGGATTGTTGATTGCTGATGATGGATGGAGAATATATTATTAAGTAATCCGGATCCTTGGTGTGGGGTTTCTTATTGACTGGAATTATTGTGTCTTTCATATTGATTGCGCTACGAAAGCGTATAAATCAGATATCTTTCTGGCGGGGTCCTCCCACGGTCCGGGGGTCACCAAGACCATGTAGTTACCGGGAGGACAACGTAACAGAAGTAAGAGCTGCACCCATGCTGGTGACCACCCAGACCAGGTTGAAAGTGTTCATAACTGCGGGCATGGCGAGGATCTACACGAGAAGCCAAATGGGGAGCCCATGAGTGCACTGTCGCATGGTCATGAAAAACCGTGGGGAAAGGGACACAGGGAACAGTTCAGTGGGGACAGCATAGTGCGAGGAAGCTCAGTTAGTTCAGAGTTGAGTGAGTGAGTGAAGATAGGATGAGTTTGGGATTAGGACAGAGAGACGTCCTGCAGAGCCCAGTAAGTGAGTTGGCAGACAAACGGGAGAGAGCCAACGACGCCAGACAAGCTTGTGTGCTGGAGGCCACATGGAGCCTGGATGTGGTGGATGTGGCACCGACAAAACGTCTATTGCTCCCACCAAAAATCAACTCGCTCTTGCGCTCTTTCTCACCCCAGCCAACACCAACCACAAACAACCATCACGTGGGGACAGGTCTTCTGTATCTCGTGACCTATCCCTATCTGACTGTCTGTGCTGTGACGGATTATGGTTTTGCGTAAGTCGTTGACATAGTGTAGGTGCAAGGGGCTTTTATTGCCCAGAAAGTTATTTGGTTTCTTTGCTTCCTTGTTCTCCCTACCCCTTATGCCCTTAACAAACCTGTTTGTCACCGCTGGCATATCGGCCTGGTACGCGGTTCAAGATGGGATTATTATAACTGCAGTGATATTAAAAGTCGGGGCCTTTGGAAATCTGGCACCAAACCTTGTATTCCCCCGTCGCACCGCGGAGCGAAAGGGGGACTATGGTTTTCCCCTCCGCCCATGTGTGCGTCCGTCCGTCCGTCCGTGCGTGCGTCCGTCCATCCGTGCGTGTGCGTCCGCCTGTGCACGTAGACGTGCGTGCGTGCGTGCGTCCGTCTGTGCGTGCGGACGTGCGTGCATGCGCGCGTGCGTGCGGAAGCGAAGGACCGAATACTAATTTGGTGTGTGGGTGCAATCCACGTCAAAATCCAAAATGGCCACCGCCATGTATGTCTGAACTTTGTGAGTGGAATATCTTGAAAAATAAGCAAAGTAGCAACTTCTAATCTGGTGTGTGGGTATATCTAGGCATAAGGGAGAACGCTATTGAAAATTGGGTCTCCACGTCAAAATCCAAGATGACCGCCACCATATATATGTCTGAACCTTGTCAGCAAAATATCTCGAAAAATTAACGAACTACTAACTTCTAATCTTGTGTGTGGGTGTATCTACGCATAAGGAAGAACGCTATTGAAAATTGCGTCACCACGTCAAAATCCAAGATGGCCGCCTTGCGTCTTCCACTTTGTCAACTCACATCACTTCACCGATGGGGGACCTAGGCATAACGCTTGTTAGGAATTTTTAAAACGGCAGCGGTTCATCATGGTACATCGCGCGGAGCACTCATCGTTTCAGACGGCTGAACCGGCTGAAGGCGACAGATCTCGTTAGAGTTTCAATACATCAGAAACTAAAGAAAAGATTTATTTGGCTTCCCTGTGGATGATGTTCTGTCTCAAAAGACCATCTGTTGCTAAATTGGCGATCATCCCGGTGGAGGATTTGACCTCGTGTCCACACTATGTTCCGCCATAGCAATATTTCGCCACATCCCATCAATATTCTGGATGGCAACATCCACAGAGTCCAACCTGAAACTACTGAAAGGTATTGGGCGAGATTACCAAGTAGCCTTGGTGTTCAGGAAACCCTAACCCGAACAATATTGTCACATTGCAACCAAATTTGTGGTTCACTGACACGCATTTCATCCTGTTCATTCAGAAGGGAGTTGAAATCGACGGATTAGCAGCCAAACAACACTCGACAGAAGGCACAGAAAACACGAGAAGGAAGAAGGACTTTGCCTTCTGCTTATGATTGAAAATCTGTGGCACAATTTCCCATCAACCAATGAGCTCTTCCTTTTTCTTTGTGAGATAAAATTTTGCAAATCTTCAAATGAAATGGATGTTGTCATTGTTATGCCTTACATACTATTATTATTGTACTTTTAGATCCCAATTAGTTATATTTTTTTTTTTCTAAATAACTAGTTGAGAGTCATGTAATGCCAATCATGCTAAAACTGCATGAATATACATCCCAACATTACCTAAGCCAGAAAAATTGGCTAATATGATAGTAATTACCTTACATTCTTATAAAATAACTTAGACACAGGAGGAGGCCATTAGGCCATCAATGTCTGCTCTATTATACGAGTATAAACGACAAATGTTTGCTTGTCCGTGCTCTATAGTTTTTAAACGCTGAGTGTAAAGCGAGGCAGCAGCACGTACCATTTCTGAAGTCTTTGGTATAACTCGGCTGGGCATTTGAACAACCAACCTCCTAGACTCAGAGCAGTCACTCTCACCATTATGCCACCATGGCTGGTTCAGTTAGGTAACATGCACATACTGTGCATTATGCGCATGTTAAAACTGCTCATCAAAACTCTTGATTCTGAGATTTTGCCTGGAATGATTGATAAAGGTCACGTAGAAGTGGTTTGAGCCATCTACCGTACATAACACAATGTCAGTTTGTGTGTTTGCAGAGATGTTTATCCCCCTTCATAAGGGGTAGATTTTAAAGGCCATTATTTTAACCTGAATGTGTGTTCACTACGGTCTATTGTTGAGGATAAAAAAACATTTTCCAAAAAAGAATAAGTATGTCTCTTCTATTGGAAATGTAGATGGTGATTGCAAAACGAGCCTCAACGGTGGTGTACAGAAGTCTTTTTTTTAATAACAATAAATACAAGGTGCAGGGAGGTGAAATTCGCTGCACGTGATGTGCAACATGCTCAGAGTAAAAGGAGCATGCATTTACATCTGCACAATGTCTAATAAATAAAGAAGATATACGGTAGGCACATCTGACACTAGGCCGAGGCTTCAGCCTTTGGCACGCTCATAAGGCTGCACCGTATAATAAACTGTTCCAACCCTTCATTTTTAATGGGCTTTTTACGAGTATTATAATCTATACAGTATACCATATCGAATATGGTACCGGTAGTACTCCATATGTAGCTAGATGGCATGTGAAAAAAATGGCCACCCCATCAAATGTGTACAAAATGAAAAGCTACTATGGAGTGAAGTGATTAGCCTAATAAAGTTGTACCTTTTATTGTAGAGCGTTTTCAGAACTAACAAGACTAAAAAAAAAAAATCACCAGAATGCATCGCAAAAGTATCATATCAGGAGATAGTAAAATCGCCGAATTGTACTTCACCTTTCCATGAATTTCCCACAGCCAAACACAATAATGGCTGAAGCGATTCCAATGATTCCAATTTGAGGAAGCGACATTTTCTCGAAGGTATTGCATCCGCACCATAACAAAATAAATGGATGAAATAAAAACAATACAACCACAATACACCACAAGCTGCTAAACGCCATTTGTACAAGTATAGCTCACTTTATGCCATAAAATGCAATGGAATCTAAGGCGGTGTGGATTGTAAGGTGGCTTCATATATATTGTTACGTTTGTCGGGGGGCGGAGCTATGAATGCCTCATTGTATATACTCCTAGTTACTGTATTTATTGATTACTTGTTATGTGTTTCCCCATTTTCCCTTCCCCCTTTTCGTCATCGTATCTCCGTTGGATTCACATTCCATCTTCCCTTGGATTTGTTCATCGGAAAATAAACCCATTGGATTCGAAGGCTCTTGTATGCTTCCTCGGTAACAGCATGTGCGCAGAATTGCCATAATTCGATTTCCAGCCGCCATAATTTGTCTATTCGTCCAGCATCGGTGTTAATTGGGCTGAACACAACGATATATGAATATATATATATACAGACTTGGCATTTAATATGGAATATATTTTTTTCCTTGACTTGGGTTTACTTTCTTAACTCAGTATATCAATCTGGTGAGTTTCTTTTACACTTTGGTGATTTATTTGTTAAAAGAACCATGTCACTGATTGTCTGTCGCAGCAAGAAGTCAACAACAGGATTATATCACAGGTGGCGTGGCAAAATGTACGGACAGGTGCATTTGATGATTGGCTTCACAGTCGGGTATACAAGGGTTGTTGCGTTCTGTAGTAGTGGAAAACAACTGCTGCACGTCTCCAAAAGTTATTGCCGCTTCCTCTGGAGATAGTCCGTCAACTCGACAATGCTGCTTGTCATGGAGTGGTGGCTTTACGAAATTATGGCATGAAACAGCGTGCTATTGCTCGGCAGTATGGCATCACTCAAGGTCAGGTGTCAAAGATCCTCAAACGAAATGCTCAGAGGGGTGTCCCTTCTCCAATACTGAGGCCAGGACGTCCCCGCAGAACGACAAGGAGGGATGATCACCAGCTGCACCGGTTAGTCCGCAATGGCCGTCCCAAGTCAGCTAATCGGCTTAGAGCTGAGTGGCAGCAACTGACAAATGTGCCTGTATCCAGAAGGCTAGTCAACCAACGACTGGTTCAAGAAGGCTATTGTGCCAGGCGTCCCCTGAGAAAGCCACGCCTGACCAGACAACACCACCAGTGCCGATTGCAGTGGGCCAGAGAGCACTGTCAATGGCAGCCAGGACACTGGAATCACATGATCTTCAGTGACGAGTCTAGATTTCTGGTCTGTCGTCAAGATGGCCGCATCCGAGTGTGCAGACAAGTGCATGAAGCCTACAACAAAGATTGTATAGTGCCAAGAGTCCAAGCTGGAGGTGGTGGGGTGACTGTTTGGGCTGCTTTTCATGCAGGGGGCAAAACTGACCTGGTTGTTCTGAATGGAAACCTGAATATATATATATATATATATATATATATATATATATATATATATATATATATATATATATATATATATATATATACACATACATACATACATATAATTATGTATATACAGACTTGGCATTTAATATGGAATAATTTTTTTTCCTTGACTTGGGTTTACTTTCTTAACTCAGTATATCAATCTGGTGAGTTTCTTTTACACTTTGGTGATATATTTGTTAAAAGAACCATGTCACTGATTGTCTGTCGCAGCAAGAAGTCAACAACAGGATTATATCACAGGTGGCGTGGCAAAATGTACGGACAGGTGCATTTGATGATTGGCTTCACAGTCGGGTATACAAGGGTTGTTGCGTTCTGTAGTAGTGGAAAACAACTGCTGCACGTCTCCAAAAGTTATTGCCGCTTCCTCTGGAGATGGTCCGTCAACTCGACAATGCTGTTTGTCATGGAGTGGTGGCTTTACGAAATTACGGCATGAAACAGCGTGCTATTGCTCGGCAGTATGGCATCACTCAAGGTCAGGTGTCAAAGATCCTGAAACGAAATGCTCAGAGGGGTGTCCCTACTCCAATACCGAGGCCGGGACGTCCCCGCAGAAATACAAGGAGGGATGATCGCCAGCTGCACCGGTAAGTCCGCAATGGCCGTACCAAGTCAGCTAATCGGCTTAGGGCTGAGTGGCAGCAACTGACAAATGTGCCTGTATCCTGAAGGCTAGTCAACCAACGACTGGTTCAAGCAGGCTATCGTGCCAGGCATCCCCTGAGAAAGCCATGCCTGACCAGACAACACCGCCAGCACCGATTGCAGTGGGCCAGAGAGCACCATCAATGGCAGCCAGGACACTGGAATCACGTGACCTTCAGTGACGAGTCTAGATTTCTGGTCTGTCGTCAAGATGGCCGCATCCGAGTGTGCAGACAAGTGCATGAAGCCTACAACAAAGATTGTATAGTGCCAAGAGTCCAAGCTGGAGGTGGTGGGGTGACCGTTTGGGCTGCTTTTCATGCAGGGGGCAAAACTGACCTGGTTGTTCTGAATGTAAACCTGAACCAGTTCAAGTACAGGGCCATTCTGGAAGAAACATTGCTTCCATTTGCTCGTGCAGCCTTTCGAGGAAACTTTGTCTTCCAAGATGACAATGCACGGCCTCATCGTGCTCGCATGATCCAACACTTTCTTGCTGACCATGGTGTAGAGCTGACCTGCCATGTCCCCGGATATGAATCCGATAGAGAACTTGTGGGCAGAATTAACGCGTCAAATCGACCACTTTGACCAGCAGCCGACCTCTGTGCGTGAATTGCAGCAGGCTATTGTCACTGCATGGCAAGCGATTCCTGTCCAAACCTTGGCAAATCTCGTGAAAAGCATGCCTCAACGTGTACGTGCTCTTCTGAATGCTCGTGGAGGTTACACGAAGTACTGAACTATAATTTTACTGTCCGTAATACCAGTCGTAATTTGACTTTTGTTTTTGTTAAAAAAAATTTGGGCTCATGTGCAAAATAAAGAGATACTTCTGGAAAACGTACAGAAGCTTAACACAGTACTGTCCATGAATTGAGTTCGATATCAGTTTACATCACTTTCAAGGATCAATTTATTAGTTTCGAAATGTCAAATGTGGTTTTTGTTTCTTTTAAAGGTCACATTAACAAAATCTAGAATAATTTAAACATAATTCCAATGAACTTTTGGTTCCAAGACATCTTGAAAAGTAAGTTCACCCCCACAAAAAAAATAATCCATATTAAATGCCAAGTCTGTATATACTTGGAGCCGACCTCTGTGCGTGAACGAGGCCGGCAGTATGGCATCATTATTATAATATATATATTATAATAATAATGCATTTATTTTATATAGCGCTTTTCAGGAAGCCCAAAGACGCTTTGACAGAGTGCAAAACATAATGCATAGCAAAACATAAAAACAATTGCAAAAAAGAAGAATCAATAGGGAAATATTCAAAGCACAAAGGAGGGAGAAGGAGAGGAGATAGTCAGGGGTTAGATGCTGTGGGTTAAATGTTGAATGCAGTGTTGAACAGGTGGGTCTTGAGTGATGTTTTGAATGTGGTGAGTGGGGAGGAGTCTCTGATGGTGTGAGGTAGCGAGTTCCAGAGGGTGGGAGCAGCGATGGAGAAGGCCCTGTCCCCCCAGGATCTAAATTTGGTCCGGATGGGGGGGGGTGGGGTCAGGAGGTTGGTATCAGCAGAGCGGGGGTTGCGGGTGGGAGTGTGTCTGGAGAGGAGGTCAGCCAGGTAGGATGGGGCCAGGTTATGGAGGGCTTTGTAGGTCAAGAGGAGGATTTTGTACTGGATTCTCTGGGAGATGGGGAGCCAGTGAAGCTTGTAAAGGACGGGGGTGATGTGGTCACGGGTCCGGGAATGGGTGAGTAGACGGGCAGCGTATATTGATGGGCAGCAATATATATATATATATTGTTGCGGATCTCGGAGTACGGCACTCCCCTTACCGAGGGGGGGGGGGGGTTAATCCCCTCGTCTATTAAGCTGGCCGTTTCCGGTACCGGCGCTATGACGTCACTTCCGGTCAGCGCTGAAAATAGGGTGGTAGGCCAATTGTTCCTATTACCTAATTACCAGCGCCTTCTGGTAAGCAAGGACATGAGCCCCGCCCGAGCCGCGGCTGTAATGGACACGCGGAGCAAAGCGAGCCACGACTCAGGCCGTTAACAAAAGGACTAAACCCGATTATAGCGGTTGGCCAAATCGTGCCACAGGTACTCAATGGGGAAAAGACTAAGACGATCGGATGAGAGGAAGCAAAGCATACGAAGGGTAAAGGAAGAACAAATATGATTTATTACTCTCTACAAGAGGAAACGAAAGAAGGGAATATACAAGGAGAGGAAATAAAAGGACATAGGGCAACCTTAGACACTCTTATATAACACGCCCCTGGACAATACAGACAGACTTACATGAATAGGGAATGGCAGGAAGGAATGGCTGGAAGGGGGAGAAGGTCCAAGCAGATGGCAGGGCAGGAAGGTCTGGGAAGATGGTACAGCATCGAGGTCCACTCCAGGTCGTGCTCAGGGCTTGAGGCGAAACCCGGCGGCAGGTGCACGTATCGGTTTCACACGGTCGGACAATGCGAATATATTGCGGTATTGTCGCCGTTAACGGACACACTCTCCTGCCTTACGACTCGTCATGTTCATCTGCTGCCCCTCTCTCTCTCTCTCTCTCTCTCTCTCTCTCTCTCTCTCTCTCTCTCTCTCTCTCTCTCTCTCTCCTCTCTCGCTGCCATTCAACTCCGTGAAAAGGCTTTGCGTTCGCGCTTTTATTGGAAGCTTCGCGTATTAAGCCGCGTCCACTTTGCTCCGCCTACCCGTGAACATGCCTCGGCCCGGATTGGTCACAAGGGTTCACTCGTACCTCCCTTCGTGATGCGTCGATGGGGCCATGCCTGTGTTCCTGGCCGCTCCTCCCTTTTCCTCCCACTCTGACTGCGTGTGTAATGGCGGCTTGGGGCCAGCAAACAAACCAAAAGGGCATCGAACGCTGCAATACAGCTACTGGCACTTTGAAGAGAGAGAGAGAGAGAGAGATGATTGGGGATAATTGAAGGGGGCTATCTTATTTGATTAATACAACGCAGAGTCAAACTATTGGAAACAGATCCTTACCTGAAACACATACTAATGAAATAACTAAAGAAGAATGTATGGTGTCCTATTTGTTGCAATATGACCTAACTAGGGTGTGACCTTTACAAAGGGGGATATTTACAAGAATTATTATTTTACAAAGTGAAGGTTCTAAAAACCGTAACACAGCACCCGTCTCTCCTCCAGGGCCGTCCCGGCCCGAAAGAACTTTAACTTAATGTGACACTCAGGTGTAGTAACCCTCTACTATTAACCTTACCCTGAGTGCGACAGTTTTAAAACAATTAAGTATGTCCCGCCTGCTGCGTTGCATTCTATCTAACAGATTCATGCCCACAGGATAACCGAATCACGGAATTTATTCTCAAACTACACATGGACGGTGGGGAGCATTATTTACAAAGACACACTATTTGGTATTTACAAAACTAAACCCAGGACCTGTTCTTTTGGGAAACAAAAGCACAGTTTTTGATAAGAGGAAAGGTCATGCACTGCACTGCACCGGTACACCATACCCACGGGTGCTCCGAGACACACAATTGATATTGCAGTGCAATCTCAGAGCACCAAAAGCACCACCATAAAGCACCCAATAAAAAACACAAAGCACCATCCAGTGCACATTTCAACAATAAACAATAATCATGGCGTCCGACGTCTTCTTCTCTCTGCTGGTCCGCTGGTTCTAGACGACTTCTTTGCTTGCGGCCTGTTTGGTAATATAAAGAAGGCATAAAACGCGTCCATTCCTTTAATTATGGCCAGCAGGGGCCAACTAAGGTGGTCCACCTGCTTGGCATAGGTGCCACCTTTACCGTGGTCCACAAGCAAGATTCCCCAGCAGTGGCCATGCCACAGCCGTGCGATCCATGATGTGGTGCTTGGCCACAAACGTGTGGTCCATAAGTGGTGTACCGGTCCAGGCAGGCAGGCAGCGGAGGTGCGGGCACACAACTGCGGCACCTGCAAGCTTTCCCCTCAGTGCCCAGAGAGCACGGTCCATAGGTGGGGAAGGAAGACAAAGCAGAGTTAGCGGGGTGCAAGGGCGCAAGAGTACACATCAACACAAGGTAATGCAGAGGTGAGGTGCGCCGGAGAGCGAGCGGAGAAAGCTCGTCCCTACCGTACGTCCACCCCCTGTCACCTAATCTACCCTTGCCCATTACCCCGTATTTACACAATTTACAATTCGTCTCTACGTCTTGTCTTCCCCATATCTCCCCTAATTCCAAATTCGTCCACAATCCCAAGAACGAAATTTGCCATAAATCCATTTATCACCAATCCCTCCTAAGGAGAAAGAGATGGAACATCAGCACAATGTAACACCCACGTCATGATGCGTCTCACCATTCCAAACATTTGCACAAACCGGTGGTGTGGAGTCTTGTCACCTTGGTGAGTGGATTCAGATGGTGCGAAGAGATTCCAATCCTAACTATACTCTAAATGACTTTAACACACTTACTCTACCCGGGGTCTTTCCTTGCCAAACCATTGGCCATTTTACTCGATGTGGTTCTAAGAACCGAACTCCCATTGACCAACCTGTGGTGCTCACCAATTTGGGGTCTCACTCCCCCGATTCTACTCCCTGTGCCCTCGCACAATTTCTGGGCTGGGTCGTGTGGCATTCCCAGCAGGTCCGCTCACCTGCACACCTCTGCCACTGCAGTTGCCCCCAAGCTTACCTGCTCCTTACACTAACCTACCTGGGGAAGGCCCTCTGGTGCTCTCACCACACTACCGCCCTCTCTGGCATCGGGCTACCCGGGTCCGTCCTCCAGATCCTCGGGCCCCATTGAACAACTCTACTGGTTCCCAGAGCCTACCTGCGGCCTCAACTGGCCGACATACTAACAGTGGCGGAGTGCTCAACCAATCACACGTACTAACAGGCCACACGCCCAGCCATTCCACTTTACTCATGCACCAATCACAACACTCCTTTACTACTACACGCACCACAGATGTCAATCTCCACCACAATTTACCTACTCCCTCTACCTACTTTTAAACTACCCTCCCCGGGTACTTGTGAAGGGGTCCATCTTCCCCATCCACGTCTTTCGCACCAACCACTGCACTCCACATATTCCACACTACTCACTCCACACCATCCATTCCATACTACATATATTCCATACCATCTACTCCATGCTCCATTCACTCCAGACCATTCATTTCATCCAACCATTCTCCATACACCTGTGCTTCACCTGCACACCTGTGCCCACACACCTGGTGGCACTTGCACCCTCCTTCCCTCCAGGACCATTCACTCAATACAATGCACAATCACACTTTTCACAATACGCTGCTCAATCACTTCCTTCACATACACTGCATCATCTAAGCTGACTACTCCCTTCTGAAACTCATGCTTCCCAGTCGCCCCTTATACTATTGCACATCCCACATCGTTAACATCCAAACTAATCTACCTATGTCCCCTACTACAGGTATCATGTCGCTACTTAAATCTAAAGTTACCTATTGTCATCTTTCTAGATCCCTATCATTTTATCCTAACCCTCCCAGGCTAGGTTACACAGCCATGCACCATAAAACTATAGCTCCTTTGCCCAAAATGTGATGTGAGGAATGGTAGGGATACCACCCCCCGACACTGGGAATCAATTTCCAATTTCAAATCCCTATTACCAATTTCCAATTACTGGGTATCAATTCCAAACCAAAACACTATCATCATCACAGTCCGCTATATCTGAGCCTCCTCGGTACGTCATTGCATTATCAAAGCTCGGCTTTGCAAAGCCGCGCAATGCATATGGGTGGTTTGGTCTACTGCAGGTTGGGTCCGTCCGGCATTCGGTTCAGGGGGGGAGATTTCGTTGGCCCAAGGTTCAAAGCACCATCCCGGCGCGGGGCCTTGCACTCCCATGCGCGGTGGGCCAGCCTTGCCCGGGTGTAGCACCGCCTCCACAAGGGGGCGCCGTTCTCACCCCTCCTACCTTCCCTCGAACCGGGCCGGTCGCCTTGCCCGGCAAAGCGCGGACTCGATCGTGCAGGGCGGGGCCCGGCCCGAATCGTGCACGACGCTCCGAATAGGAGCGACGCGACACCGATCCCCACCGGTTCCCGCCATACACAAAGCCCGGCACGGACCGAGGGCTCGCGTTGGCTAAACGTCGGTCTGAACGCTGCCCCGGTCAACGTCGATGCCCTACTCGCATGCTCACACCACGCGTTCCTTTTTACATTCACCAAACCCGGCGCTCACACACTCCGTTCACACAGTATCACACACTCCGTTCCACACCTTTCCTCCATTACGTCCTCCATAACACTCACCACGGGTGTGCACTCCTGCACATACCCACTCACATGCTCCGATGTGCCCTCCCGCACACGCGCCACAACCAACTCAGGTGTGCCTCCTCGCACCCGCTCCTCATCCATCTCACTCTCCGTATCACTCTCATCACACATACACTCCGACGTGCATTCTCGCTCGCACTCGGTTTCACTTCCATACTCTGTCGTGCATTCTACCTCGCACCCGGTATCACACTCGCGCTCCGACGCCACTTGCACATGCGCGCCGTTCACCTTCACACACCATTTCCTCACACGTGCGGCATTTTCTCTCCCACCACTCACAAGGGACCCTCCACAAACGCCCGAGTTACGCTGGAATCCCAAGCGCGCGAACATTCCTTTCGCGACAAACACTTTCCTGCAAATCCTCCCCGCACAATATACAGCCCGACTCACCTGGGTGCTTCTTCTTCCTCGCTCCAACACCACCTGCAAATCTTTATAAGGATTAAGCACGGCATCAGGAATCAGGATGCGAGCACAGACTTTGGGCAATTTCCACTCCTTCCTGCCGCGTGTGCTTTTCTACGTCTGCGGTCTCTCCATTTCCAATTTCCACTACTATTTGTTCAGTTGATTCGATTCTAATTTCTTTTTCCACCGCTGCACATGAATTTGCCCTGTCCAATTCGGTGGCCGTCGGGTTTTTCGCACCCCGTGTCGCGATTTCTATCCCGGTCCATCCGGCTGTGCTTTGCTCCAACTCGCTTCCCCCGCGCTTCTCAAGTCGCGTTACCTTGTCGCGTACCAATGTACTTTTCCCGCTTGACCTGCGGTCTATGTCTTTCCACATCATCAATTCTTTCATTTCCTGGGTTTCGTTTTTTATTTCCCTTAGTGCTTTCATGCATTGCGCCATGAAGGCTTGCATGTACCCTGGCATCTCGGGCTCGGCTGCCACGACCACGTGTGAGGCGCCGCCATCTTGTGCACCTGCAACCCCCACTACCGCATCCTCATTGCTCTCCTCTTCCATTATTCCCACTGCTTCTCTGGGGTCCTGGGTTGCCTCTACCTCCACATTCTCCCCTACCGGCACCCGATCGCCTTGATCATCCATGGCACGATTTAAATTTAGTGGTGTTAATAAAATTTCGGCCGCTCAAAATTTTGACCAAATTTCTCAGATGTTTTAAAAAATTTGGTTCGGGTCTAAATCCCACTCCCGACACCAATTGTTGCGGATCTCGGAGTACGGCACTCCCCTTACCGAGGCGGGGGGGGTTAATCCCCTCGTCTATTAAGCTGGCCGTCTCCGGTCCTGGAGCTATGACGTCACTTCCGGTCAGCACTGAATAGGGTGGTAGGCCAATTGTTCCTATTACCTAATTACCAGCGCCTTCCGGTAAGCGAGGAAATGAGCCCCGCCCGAGCCGCCGCTGTAATGGACACGCCGAGCGAAGCGAGCCATGACTCAGGCCGTTAACAAAAGGACTAAACCCGATTATAGCGGTTGGCCAAATCGTGCCACAGGTACTCAATGGGGAAAAGACTAAGACGATCGGAAGAGAGGAAGCAAAGAATACGAAGGGTAAAGGAAGAACAAATATGATTTATTACTATCTACAAGAGGAAACGAAAGAAGGGAATATACAAGGAGAGGAAATAAAAGGACATTGGGCAACCTTAGACACTCTTATATAACACACCCCTGGACAATACAGACAGACTTACACAAATAGGGAATGGCAGGAAGGAATGGCTGGAAGGGGGAGAAGGTCCAAGCAGATGGCAGGGCAGGAAGGTCCGGGCAGATGGCACAGCGTCGAGGTCTGCTCCAGGTCGCGCTCCGGTCCACGCTCCGGGCTTGAGGTGAAACCCGGCGGCAGCTGCACATATCAGTTTCACGCGGTCGGACATTGCGAATATATTGCGGTATTGTCGCCGTCAACGGACCCACTCTCCTGCCTTACGACTCGTCGTGTTCATCTGCTGCCTCTCTCTCTCCCTCTGCCGTTCAACTCCGTGAAAAGGCTTTGCGTTCGCGCTTTTATTGGAAGCTTCGCGTATTAAGCCGCGTCCGCTTTGCTCCACCTACCCGTGAACACGCCTCGGCCCGGAATGGTCACAAGGGTTCACTCGTACCTCCCCTCGTGACGCGTCGATGGGGCCACGCCTGTGTTGCTGGCTGCTCCTCCTTTTTCCTACCACTCTGACCGCGTGCGTAATGGCGGCTTGGGGCCAGCAAACAAACCAAAAGGGCAGCAAACGCTACAATACAGCTACTGGCACTTTGAAGAGAGAGAGATGATTGGGGATAATTGAAGGGGGCTATCTTATTTGATTAATACAACGCAGAGTCAAACTAATGGAAACAGATTCTTACCTGAAACACATACTAATTAAATAACTAAAGAAGAATCTATGGTGTCCTACGTGTTGCAATATGACATGACCTTACTAGGGTGCGACCTTTACAAAGGGGGATATTTACAAGAATTATTATTTTACAAAGTGAAGGTTCTAAAAACCTTAACAATATATATATATCTATATATATATCTATATATCTATATATATATATATATATATATATATATATATATATATATATATATATATATGTATATATATATATATATATATATATATATATATGTATATATACTGTATATATATATATAATTGTAAAGGTAATATAAAATTACCCTTTACAATTACCCTTTACAATTACCCTTTCGATCCCTTTATATTTACCCTTTACAATTACCCTTTACAATTACCCTTTACAATTACTATTTGGAATTACACTTTATAATTACTCTTTCTAATTCCCATTTAGAACCATTTATAATTACCCTTTAGAATTACCATTTGGAGCCCTTTAGAATTACCATTTGGAGCCCTTTAGAATTACCCTTTAGAATTACCTTTTAGAATTTCCCTTAACAACCCTTTCAAAAATTCGACTTTAGAATTACACTTTGGAATTACCCTTTAGAACCGTTTAGAATAACCCTTTAGAATTACCTTTTAGAATTTCCCTTTACAACCGTTTCGAAAATTCCCCTTTCGAATTACCCATTATAATTACCCTTTCGAAACCTTTAGAATTACAATTTGGAACCCTTTGGAATTACCCTTTAGAACCCTTTAGAATTACCCTTTATAATTACCCTTTAGAATTACCTTTTAGAATTTCCCTTTACAACTCTTTCGAAAATTCCCCTTTAGAATTACCCATTATAATTACCCTTTAGAACCCTTTAGAATTAAAGACGGTGAGTCAGAAAGGTCCTTCTGCTTCATTTTTGATAGACGGATGGACATAGCCAGATAGTGAAGTGGCTTCGCCACTTTAAAATGACCTTACTCCTCTATACACATGCACTCTCGTAACAACATTCTGTACAACTTGCCAAATTCAGAGCTAAAGTAGGCCTACTGCTAAACTGCAGGTTCGTGTTCCGATTCATGTTCCAATTCGTGTTCTGCATTGTTCAAAATATAACATTCAATTGAAATTAAGTAGTTTATTGGTCATAAACTGACGTTTGTAGACAGACAGACAGATATATAGATATACAAAGTGAACCAATTACTTAACTCTGCTCCTCGCTTTGTGTAAAAATGGAACATGTCAGGATGAAATTCCAAAAAAAACAACCAAACAAGGTAGGAAGCAATGAAAAGGATTACATGAAACCACAATATGACACCATAATTATTTTGCAATATGAAACCTCCTATATCAATACCTAAAATAGGTATTTAGTCATTTTTCCGAAACTACACACACAATTGTGATGAAACTTGATCGCAACCTTCAGCACCCATGATGTACCAATGTTTGTTCATGGCATTATGGAGGGGATTGTGGAGGGGATTGTGGAGGGGATTGCCCCCAAAAATAGGTACTTTTTTATTTAACGTCTTATGATTATGGTAATATGATTTTACATGCTGCCCTGTCTCCTAGCAACCATTGAAATTGGTTTAAAACACCCCAGTGAATTACTGTTTAAAGTACCTTTAGTCGGTGTAATATACTGCTTTATTCTACCAGGTGAGCACCCAGGGGTATTTATATTGCCCCTATTTGTTTAAAATCCCATCTCGCATTTTGTTTCCTCCCTTATTATAACGTTTTTTTTGACTTGTATGATATATGGTATACATGGTAAAATGTCTCAAATGGATTGACGTACCACCCGGCCATATACACTATGACTACGTTTTTGGAAGTTTACAAGCAAATCAAAAGACAAATGCTGGATGGTTACATTTAATTTAATAAATAATGAGACCACAATGCACACAGGGGAGTTTTATGCGAAATTTAAAAGTAATCAGTTCAGTAGAAACCGAAATCGAGATTTTTCTTGTAATGATAAAAGTGGCCGATTTGGGTGGTATTAGGGGCAGCGTGCTTTCGTTGCCCCTCCCACGCTTGGGGTGATCCAATGACACATCCATGAGGAGGTCATACTTGATGGGATTAGGCAAATTCATGCCAACGTTGATGGAGATAACAGGACTTGCCTTCGATATGCACAAGCTCACGTACACACATGCCATTTGACCTCAGAGAAGTTCATGGGTTTTGAAAAGCAACCACAAATCTGTTGAAATAATTGGTCAATGACCCTCCTGTTTGCCACCCCAACAGCATTTGCCTTCTCAACAAGTGCAGATGCTGACAACTGCCCTATTGTGAACCTGGCGATGTTTACTTTTGGTGGTGAAGAGGAGTGGGAGTGTTGGGGGTAGGATTTGATGGGTCAAGATAGATAAAGTGTTTTTATCAGTTTAAAGAGAGAAACAACAAAGTTTGAGTGTTTTTTTCGATGTTGTTATCAGTGTAAAAAACATTTTCCCCACTGGTCATCGAGTTGCAAAATGATCCATTGGTTTTGTATTGAACTTTGTATTGCTTTTGTTTGACAGGAACCTCCACATGAAGAATAGTAATCAATGTTAGTCCTTTAATGAACCTCCACTGTCATACTACCAATCCTGGACCATATTAGAAACCATAGAGGGAGATTGAGGATCATTCATTTGGTGTCCTATAATGTCTCTCATTGCTAATCTCTCGATCTGTATATACAGGTGTCCACTAATTACTGTTCCAACTTCAAACCATAATAATACTAAAATTAAATGGGATGCAATGATGTCGTTTCCTGTATGTTAAAGAACATTTCTCCTCGTATATCAATGCAGCTATTCCTGTAGGGTTTCTCTGCTGGGAGTGCATTTCACAGCAAAGACTCAACCATGGGCACCAAGGAGCTTTCAATAGACCTCCAGGATAAAGTTGTGGACAGACACAGATCAGGGGCTGGGTATAAAATATTTAATAGGCCTTGAATATCTATTCTAGCACAGTCAAACCAATCATTAAGAAGTGGAAGGCATATGGTACCTCGAAGACCCTGCCTAGATCACGCCGGCCTTCCCTCCAAACTGGATGACCAAGCAAGGAGGAGAGTGATCAGAGAGGCCACCAGGAGGCAAATGGCAACTTTGAAAGACTTGAGGCCTTTATGGCAAATACTGGTCACTGTGTGCATGTGACAACAGTATCACAAGCACTCCACAAGTCTGGCCTGTATGGGAGGGTAGCAAGAAGGAAGCCATTACTCAAAAAACCCACCTTGAGTCTTGTTTGAGGTATGCACAAAAAACCACTCCGGAGATTCTGAAGCCATGTAGCAAAAGGTTTTCTGGTCTGGTGAAATAAAGATGAAACTTTTTATCCTAAATGCAAAAACGTTACATTTGGCGCAAACCCAACACAGCACATCACCCAAATAACACCACCTCGACTGTGAAGCATGGTGGGGCAGCATCATGTTATGGGGATGTTTCTCATCAGCAGGGACTGGGGCACTTGTCAAATAGAAGGGAAAATTGATGCAGTAAAATACAGCAAAATCCGAGAGGAAAACCAACCAATCTTTGCAAGAAAGCTGAAGTTGGGACAGAAGTTTACCTTTCAGCATAACAACGACCCAAAGCACATGGCCAAAGCTACACTGGAGTGGCTAAGGAAGAAAATAATAAATGTCCTTGAGTAGCCCAGTCAGAGCTCCGACCTAAATCCAATCGAAAATCTGTGGCATGACTTGAAGATTGATGTCAATCAACGTTTCCCATGAAACTTGACTGATCTTGAACAGTTTTGTACAGAAGAATGGGCAAATATTGCCCAGTCAATGTGTGCAAAGTTGGTAGAGACCTATCCCAACAGACCCACAGCTGTAATTGCTGCCAAATGTGCTTCCACTAAGCATAAACCCATCTCTCAATGGTGAAGAACACTTATAGCATTGAAACAATTATCGTATCCGGATCTGGATTCGAATCTTCTGTATATCAAAATATGTCCACCAAATTTCATCCAAATCTGTCCATATATAATCTTTTGAGATATCCTGCTCACAGACGACAAACAAACAGACAAACAGACAGGGGTGAAACATAACCTCAGTCCACCTTTGGTGGTGGGGAAATAAATCTGTCAAGCTAACGATTTAACTCCATTGTGGGGATAGAGAGAGGAGTAGGGATGAGAAATAGTGTTGCAGGATAACGGATAAGGGACACTCGGGTGTTAAAAATAAAAATGGGAACTTTTTACGTTTTAAAAAACCGTTGCTTTTCTTGGTTCACCATGGAAGAACATTTTGTGGTGGTCAAATTGTTTTCGCCTTCTTCAATCTCCGGCGGGGGGCGCTGTATCTACGTGGATGGCACTGCGAGGAGTCGTCCTGTTTCCGAGCCACAAATGTTGTTTTTAAAAGTACCAGTCAATGTATTTTTTGCTACTTTCGTCAACGCGTGCAAGAAGCTTGTACAGTTGATTGAATTCGGAAAGATCACACTCTGGCCATCATTCTTGGCTTCGCGCAGCAAACTGCAGATCTCCTGCAGAAGTGTTTTGGGCCCAGAAGGGAGAGCAAGAAGGGGCGCACGTGCGTACACGAAAACGACTCTAGCTTGAAATGATCTCCCCACAACGCTCATCTGCCAAGAGGCATTATGGCCTCCAGTGATATGTCCCTCGTGGCCCAGAATTCTCAAACAAGGCCTTTTCCTGCTAATCAAGGAACAGTACTCCTGGGGATGCTGCATAAGTATATAAAAAAATTGATAGCTCACACTAGTGAAGTGTACATCTTGCGGAGCAAATGAAACATGGCGTTTGAAATTGCCTTGCGCTGTCTTTAACTTTGCCTGGCACGTCCACAAATTCATTTCTGATGCTGCAGCTCGTGCCAAAGGAAGGTTTTCAATATGAGCACATACATTGGATCAAATAAACATTTTTTTGTGAGTTGTCTGATCAAAAGCAAATATGTCTTGCAATTCACTGCAAACTTCACTGAAAAGTATCCTGTATTCAGTGGAATGACTTTTGAAAATTAAAGTTATTTTTTCTAATAATGCTCAAATGCATTGTTGTGGGATGGGAGCCATTCTTTCAGCTGAGGAAGGGGTCACACTGGGAACTCTGTTTTGTATTGTACGGCTTCATGGTTTTACGTGAACTATTTGTCACTTCGAGTCTTAATTAAAGCGTCTGCTATTTTGGTCTAAAGGACCCATCTCATTGGTCACCACATCACTCAGGAGGAACTTCAGCATTATTCTCGATCATTATGTATTTGGTTGTATTTTAGCAAAGCATTATAAAATAATGATAGTTATAATAGGAACTTACAGGAGGAAGTCATTTGGCCCATTGTGACTGTGCCATATCCACATCGGCACCGAGTAACAGCACGGCCACATCCTTGTTAACATACATTGGTAATTTCATAGTAAACCCCAAGCAGGAAATTTGACGAAAGTAGCAGCACACAGTTGCGTAGTACTTTTGGAAATATACCATGGCAAACTGCAGATCTATTTCCACATCAGGAAAGGTTTGTCCTATTTTCACATCAGGAGGGTATGCTCCGAGATGCAGCACCACCTTCAAACTACAGTGGAGTGGCAATTTTAAGTTGAGTTTAACCCTGTGGTGTATTCAAACAAGTGGTGTACTTACCTTTGAGGTGTATAGTTTTGGTTTTATTCCCGACCTGTCTATAAAGTGTCTGATTAGTTTTTTTCACTTGGCAGGGTGTTGCGTCACGAAGGACATCGTCCCTTGGATGTACGTTAAGCTGGCTGTCCTTTCTGATCACGTTAAATATCCCATGGCATTTCAGCTAAAAAAAATTTTTTTTTAAATTAAATAAAAAAATATATATATAAAATTACACTGCAACAAATTAAAAAATCCCTGCCACCTTCAATCGAATGCAAGGCCTGGCCAGCCGGTTCGTGAAATACTTGGGCCAAAACCTTCATCTGCCGAGCCCACAAGAAGGTAGCAACAATTTTGGACCATTAACGAAGTAGTACTAGACCGACTTCACATTTCTATAGTAATACATCAAACTACATCCAACGCATTGTCCAATCAGCATGTACATATCGAATTTTTGAATTTGGGGCAGACATATCCGTAAGAGGAAAAACAGGTCGTTTTTTTTCTTGGCTTAAGTTCCTTGAAAAAGGAGGCCAATTTGTCGATCGTTTTTAGGGCGCATTGCCTCTGTTCGACAAACCCTTGAGATTGTGCAGGTTTCCTGCAGTGAGCACAATGGAAAGCCAATGGCTCCTGACAGCCAGAGCAATGTCACTGGCCCAGTAGATTTCCAAACTTTCTCTCTGTGCAAACGGACTTTGGCTGGAAAACAGCTAAAGGCGAAAGAGCTAATAGCAAACAAATGTAGACGCCACGATGCTCCAGCTGTGAGCGGAAGGTTTCCCCGCATTTGTTCAACTAGATAACAGGGTGTTGTCACAGAGGACTGCAGTGTTATTTTAGAGGAGTGCAGAGCTTCTGGTTGTCTGGAGTGTGGAAACTGTGAGAGACGGAACTTTCAGAAGTTCAAAGCTCTACTCGAGGCAGAATGGTAGAGAGAGGGGGAAAGGCATACGTATACCCTATTTCCACAAGAAAATGATTCCATAGTAAAATCCCATCAAAAAAAATAGTACATGTTGTATGTTTTCATGTTGTTGCTTTTCCACTTATTTTTCTGCTTCAATAATGTGACTCATCAAATGTGATAAACAATGATGTTGACACGTATACAATCAAGACAAATATAACTATGGTATCGTGACCTGATCACAGGACGTCTGGGCTTGAAGTACCAGAACATGAGGAGCAAAATATCTTGTAGTTTGAAACTCTTGTTAGTCCATCTGTGCACAGCATGCGATGGGGTATTGCAATCACTTCTCTCTGTGTGTGTGTCTGTGTCTGTTTCTGTTTCTGTCTGGGCTGTAACGTTTTTACCATTTGTATCATTAAATTTTCAACAAAACTGTATTATGATAACTAGTGAGATAGATACCCGTGCTACGCATGGGTGGGAGGCCAGAAGCAAACAGGCAATGCAGATGCGGCGAATGCTAAAGCATGAAACCAATAAATTCCACATTCCTGTAGCACCCTCAGTCGCACATCAGACATGGACAGCAAGTTCGTGAAGAACTTCCATGAAAAACGTACCCGTTCGTTAGTTCACGTATAGAAACATCGATCGTGAGTCCGTGGCGAATCTGCATATGGTGATTCGCGAAATTCACGTTCAGAAAGTAGAAACCATCATGGCACGTCGTCATTCACTTGAACTCGATATCTCTTTTTTCATTCCAAACAACATAACTCCAATCACAAATTAATCACGAAATAAACTTTTAACAACATTGTTAATGTTTCCTTCATTGTAAAAACTACCAAGCCAATAGTTAAAAGGATTTTGAGTCGATTGGTGTTATGGCCTCGGCAAGATCGATGGAGACAGCACTCTGTTAGCTTATACACCGCCCAAATAGCTATGTGGAATTCTCTCATGTAGAGAATAAACTCACGTCGTTTGAACTTTGGCCAAGGTCATTATTTACTTTTAATGATGCTTACATACGAATCAAAAGAAGATAATTGGTTTTGGGTAGTCCTTTCCACATATCTCGTGGGATTGTGAGTTGGAGAGATATCCTTTCTGCATATCTCGTGGGATTGTGAGTTGGAGAGACGCCCATGATGGCAGGGAGGGGGTTGGCATTCTCTCAAGCAGGGATTCAACCCATGTCCTTATAAAAGGTCTTTGTCCGAGGTCACCGAGTCCGATCGGTGCAGCCGAATGGTGCAGCTGTGCAGCGATCGGTGCAGCCGTTTGTGCGGTACCCGGGAAAATAACGTGGAAAATAATAAGCGGAGGGGAACGGGGGGGAGGGGAGGAGAGGGGGGAGGGGAGAAGAGGGGGGAGGGGAGGGGTAGGGGAGGAGGGGGAGGGGGAGGGGAGGGGGAGGGGAGGAGGGAGGGGGGAGGGGGGAGGGGGAGGGGGAGGGATGGGAGGGGGAGAGGAGTGGGGGGAGGGGGAGGGGGAGGGGGGAGGAGGAGGGGGATGGGAGGGGAGGGGAGGGGGAGGGGGGATGGGGGTAGGGGTAGGGGGTGGGGGAGGGGGAGGGGTGGGGGGAAGCGGTAGGGCAGAAAGGAAGGGGTAGGGGGAAAGGGAGGAGCATGGGGGAAAGGGAGGGGGAGGGGAGGGGGATGGGGAAGGGGTGGGGTGGAAAGGAAGGGGTATGGGGGAAAGGGAGGGGCATGGGGGAAAGGGAGGGGGAGGGGGGGTGGGTGAGGGGGAGGGGGGAGGGGGTGGGGAAGGGGTAGGGCAGAAAGGAAGGGGTAGGGGGGAAAGGGAGGAGCATGGGGGAAAGGGAGGGGGAGGGGGGAGGGGAGGGGGGAGGGGGATGGGGGAAGGGGTAGGGCAGAAAGGAAGGGGTAGGGGGGAAAGGGAGGGGCATGGGGGAAAGGGAGGGGGAGGGGAGGGGGAGGGGAAGGGAGGGGAGGGGAGGGGAGGGGGAGGGGAGGGGAAAGGGGAGGGGGGAAGGGGAGAGGGTCGGGTGGAGGGGGAAGGGAGGGGGAAGGGTAGGGGGAGGGGAGGGGGGAAAGGGAGGGGGAGCGGGAGGGAGGGGGAGGAGGGAAGGGGAGGGGAGGGATATAGATGGTTACTGGCAATTGATCACATCCACAAAGGATGTAATCCACACAATTTATGTACTTTACATAACGTTAATAGGAATACATGGCCGTGTAGATGGGAAACACAGTTTGTTTGAAATAAATCACAAATGTCAGATGAAAGTGAAAAAAAACCTATGTGGTGTGAATGGCAATGTTCCTCGCTGAAATGTGAAAAAACTGAATTACGTGCGAACGCATAACTGTAAGATTATGGCGGCAAAGTTGGAACATCACGTGATCGCTCTGAGCGAATCAGCCCGCTGCTCTGCGACCAGCTGAGATTCCGTGTATAATGTTCCTCGCTGAAATGCGCTGAGGTAAATATGAATAAAAAATTCGATATATTTTCACTTTTACGTTTTGGCTAACTCGCTTGCAAACCTGACGAAGATCCTGAGCAAGGATCGCTACGTTATGCTAACGCTACGTTTGCTACGCTACGTTACGCTACGTTCGCTACATTATGGCTAAAAATATGGATCTAAAGATGAAAGAAAAAAAAACCTATGTGGTGTGAATGGCAATGTTCCTCGCTGAAATGTGAAAAAACTGAATTACGTGCGAACGCATAACTGTAAGATTATGGCGGCAAAGTTGGAACATCACATGATCGCTCTGAGCGAATCAGCACGCTGCTCTGCCATCCGGTCATAATATTCCTCGCTGAAATGCGCTGAGGTAAAAATATGGTTTAAAAATATTATGAAATACATTCTTAGGTCGACCATGTTCGTACCAGGCTCAATGGCCATGTTTGTGCCAAATATCAAGTTCGTGAGCCTCTCCGTTTAGGAGTCTATCGGTAACATTACACACACACACACACAAACTGTGTTATATATACTAGGACGTGCCCGTACGTGGGTGCCCGTTCCTTGGTGCGGCCCGCGTGACCGTACTATATATATATCTAAAATTATATCCCCCCCCTCTATTTACATGAAATGGTTTGGTCCATTCGCAAAGCCAAAGCGAACGGCTTGCGAGTACGGTGACAATCCCCCCCCTCTATTTACATGAAATGGTTTGGTCAAAAGTGAACGGCTTGCGAGTACGGTGACAACCCCCCCCCCCCCCCCTCTATTTACATGAAATGGTTTGGTCCAAAGCGAACGGCTTGCGAGTACGGTGACAATCCCCCCCCTCTATTTACATGAAATGGTTTGGTCCAAAGCGAACGGCTTGCGGAGTTTGGTAAAGAAATCGCCATAGCGTGCACAAACGCGCAGGAAAGCGAAAGAATCGCAAATTAGTTTTAATTAGTTTTAAAACATAGTTTAACGCCAACATAGCGGCAACATAGTTTGCCAACGTGAAATAAATGAATACGCTCTCAAATGTGCCGTCCGAGGCAGAGTCTGTTCGCCACGTTCGGCACACGTGATAACTCGCTGCTCTCTGATTGGTTGAATCGTTTTTTGGACATAGCTCGGTAACTACTTGTCCGATTAATATGAAACCTTGAAAAGGCACATCCTCGGGTCCCCAGCAATATACCTGGCAAGTTTCAAGTATATCGGACCCATGGTTGTCGAGAAACAGCGGTCACAGACAGACACACAGAGATTACTGGCATTATAGATAGATATATATATTGGTGTGTTTGCTTCCCTCCTCTCTGATTGAAAGAAAGCCTACTACCATATCCGAACTCTCCTATTATTTACTCCCAGGCGTGTCACTGTCCATTTTGCTGAAAAACCCTTTTGCACTGATTTTGTATATATTCTTCATAATCTTAATTGTCTCCATCAGATCCCCTCATAATTGTTGCCTCATATTCAATCTAAAAAGTGCTGTCTCCTTCAGCCGCTCAATCATAGCTTAGATTAACTAGTCCCAGAATCAATCCGGTAGCCAGCCATATGCTGAACCATCTCTATGGCAGATACTGTATGTTCTTCCTCAGATGTGGTGACCAAAACTGATATAAATACAATATTCCAGATGAGGCCTCACGAAAATCCTGGACAATGTGAAAACTTCCTGCTTTAATTCAGATTCTATATTTCTGTGAATACAACCTAATTAAAACCCGAGGGTACTACTTTTACCCCAGGCTGTCTGGCACTGTGCTGTCTGCTTCACCCCTACCCCATCTCTGTTCTGACCCCTACATCCTTCAGTTCTCCTGTGTTGCATACTCCAACACTACCCCCAAGCATTACGTACTCCATACTTTCATTATTTTTTTTACCCATCGCCAGCATTTTATATTTCCTTGGGTTTGTAATAAGAGTTCCCTTTCAAGGAACTTCAATGCAAGAGGACGCCATTAGGCCCATCAAGCCTGCGCAATGGTTGCCAACTTATTAATGAAACCTCCAGTTATATTCATTTTTGTTGCGCACATGGTGCAGATGATCTGGTGTTGATTGCGGAAAGGATGGATGGACTGAAGGAAAAGATGAACAAGTGGAAGGAATGTATGGAGACAAAAGGTCTGAAGGTGAATATCGGAAAGACTAAGGTGATGGCAAGTGGTAACGCATGTGGTGAGGTGGAAAGAACTGGGAAGTGGCCATGTGCTGTGTGCAGGAAGGGTGTCGGAGTGAACTCCATTCAATGTACAATGTGCGCTGAGTGGGTTCATCAAAAATGCAGTGGTCTGTGAGGGTCATTAACCAGTGTGGCAGCTACCTTCAAATGTAAGGTGTGCACAGAGGGAGCTGCAGATGGTGGAAATGTTGAGTTGGATCTTGGAGACGGCGTGAAGCTGGAAGGTGTGAAAACATTTTGCTACCTCGGAGACATGCTGAATGGAGAAGGTGGATCAGACTCGGCAACGGTTGCTAGAGTGAGATGTGCATGGAAGAAGTTTCGGGAACTGAGTGGCATGCTGATGAGGAGGGGAGTGTCGTTGAAGCTGAAGGGAAAGGTGTATGCTGCATGTGTGAGAAGTATACACAAAGAATTAAGTTAAGCACCCCCTAATCCTGTCCTGAACCTGAACCCCCTCGAGCACGTTTGGGACATGTTGGGACGACAAATTGCGAAGATGGTCCCTCCAATAGCCAATCTGGATGAATTGGAACGTGCATTACATCGGGAATGGAACAACCTGCCACAGCAACGCATACGACGGCTTACAGGGTCTATGAGACGTAGGGTTGCGTCAGTGATCTGATCACGTGGGTCCTACACACGTTATTGACGCAAAGATCGCTAGAGGTCTTCTCAGAACAATGACTGTACGTTAGAAAACATAAACGTCATCCACACTGTCCGTGATGGACCTATAGCTCCATACTTAAATTGAGGTGAAAATATGCCTAAAATTCCCAAAAAATTTCACCTTAAATTATTCAGAATAAAATATTCAAAACGGCATGATTGTTATGTTTTTATGTGACCATAATATCACTTCTCCAGAAAATATAGCAATATCATGGGTATATTACACTGTTTTGACGACAACAAACTTGTAATGTGCGAGGTTGTAAAAAAACGGGGGGGGGGGGGGTGCTTAACTTAATTCTTTGTGTATATTATGATTTATGGGAGCGAGACATGGGTAATGAACGTAGAGCAGCAACGAAGGCTGGAAAGGGTGGAAATGCGAATGGTTCGGTGGATGTGCGGAGTATCGTTGAGAGAGAGGAAGACAAATGATGAATTGCGAAAGATGATGGGAATAGAGCCTGTGATTGATGCTGTGAAGAGAAACAGGTTGAGATGGTTTGGTCATGTGTTGAGGAAGGATGAAAGTGACTGGTTGAGAAGAGTGATGGAAATGAATGTAGAAGGAAGTAGAGGGCGGGGAAGACCGAGAAAGACTTGGTTAAAGATGGCGGAAGAAGAAATGTGGGCAAGGGGGTTAACAAGGAGAGATGCAGAAAATAGGGCAAAATGGAGAAGATTGTCTTGGGACCGCAAGGCTAAACCCCGCTCTAGCAGGGAAAATGGCCTTAAAATGCATGTTGTTGTTTTTTGTTGTACATGGTGCATATGTTCAGATTCGTTGATTTGCACATATACCAGAAGTAAAAAATAAATAAAAAACCATCAGGCAATTCTGTCTTTATCTATCTATATATCTATCTGTATATATAAAACCGAAAAATACGATCAGAGAAGCCGTCCGTCCATCCGTCAGGGAACCTGTGAAGCTTTGTGATTATATGTCTATTAATTACGTACTATATGAACACCATTTGCATCCTGTCTATTAATTATGTTCTGTTGGAATATACCTTTGGACCATTTTGACTGCTTAAGACCCCGAGACCCTTAAAGACTCAAAAGACACAGTGGATCCAAAATAACCGGAAGATCCCACAGACCCCAAACACCCAAAACACCCAGAGGACCCCAAAGACTTAAAATACCAAAAAGACCCCAAATACCTCAAAGACCCGTAAAGACTAAGAGGACCCAAAATACCTCGAATACCCCAAATATCCAAAAGACCCCAAGGGATTTCTATGGGTCCCTGTCATTATGTTCCTGTCAAAATCCCTTAAATATTCCACATTCTATTGCAAACTAATTCCCTTCGAACAACCTGGTGGAACCGGGTTATCGGCTAATATATATATTTAAAAAAAGAAAAAGAAAAAAAAAGAATATATATATATATATATATATATATATATATATATATATATATATATATATATATATATATATATATATATTGTTGCGGATATGAGGATTGTATTTTTTTTATTGTGTGTTTTATTAATATTGCTTGATTCTGGACCCTCCTGCCTCCAGTGTTGTGTAAAGGTCAAAGGGCGTCCCATAATTAGTCCATAAAGCATACACGTCAGCCAATCATAGATTTCCCCCTGGTTGATAGTTATATCTTTATTATGTGTATTAGGGTAAGGCCTTGTCTCCCATTAAGATGACACTCCATTGCACCAAGTGAAATAAAATAGATCCCCTTTCATTCCCATCCCCAAAATCTCCATTTCCTTTCACACCCCCCTTTCATCATTGCCAAGCCTCGATTGCCAATTACATCCCCTCCAAAACCACCATTGAACATGTGCTCGGGTCGGGGAAGAGGGGCGTGCCCGCCCGTCGTCATCAAGGGCGGAGCCAGAGGGTCGCGCGACCAACCAGGGCCGAGGTGAGCACACCAATGGGCGTGGCCTGAAGGCCGGCGGCTTGATCGCCGGAGGCGCTATAAAGGCGCGCGCGCAAGAAGCAAGGGAGTGGTCGGTGGTGAGGAGTGATTGGACCAAGAGAGAGAAAGAGTGGTTGGACCAAGAAAGAGAACATAGAGAACATCCAAGGAGAGGACATCCCGAAAAGCACAAAGCCTGCTATTCGTCGCCTTGCTCGCCAAGGTTGGACTGAGCAGTAGTTAACAGCAAGAAGCCTGTTGTAGTCCTGGAAAAGCGCACGACGTCCACCGCAGCAGCAGCAGACAACAGCAGCAGCAGCAGACAACAGCAGCAGCAGCAGACAACAGCAGCAGCAGCGGCGGCCACAGCAGCAACAACAGCCGCTTGGGGCCTGGACGGCGGTTTTGAGCAGGGCCGCAAAGGAACGGCGGCTGCTAAACGCGCCGATCTTGCTGCAGTACCATTGGGCCTTCCTTTCCCTCCAGCCATCCACCTCCTGCCTTTCCATCCTTCTTGTGTACGTGAGTTTGTTTTGTTTGTTCTGTCCTTGGGTTAATTAAGTTTGTATAAGCTAGGTTGCACTGTGTCTAATATCTTCTGTATATTATTTTATTATCTTTCCTTCTTCCTTGGTTATTTTGAGCCTGTATATAGTAGGAATAAATTTAGTAGTATTTCCAACCTTTTCGCCTTCTTCTTCACATCCGTGTCGCTTTTGTCTTTTCCATATTGAATAGCTGTGGCGCGATCCGGCCAACGTTCGGGGATCGGGTTAATCGGGGTAACTGTTAGGCCGCGGTGCCATCCGCTCGGCAAACCAACATCCTTATCCGCGGGCCGTAACAATATATATATATATATATATATATATATATATATATATATATATATATATATATATATATATATATATATATATATATTGTTATATATATTGTTATATATATTGTTATATATATTGTTATATATATTGTTATGAATTTGGTAGAGCAACATCTAGAGCTAGGTAGATCTGAATAGGTAGGTATTCGACTGTCGTGACAGGGACTCTACATGTAATAAGTTCTTGATGTTGAGGCGTTTGTCGGGGTAAGATGTATGATTGTGGATCTACCTGGAGATTCGAGTGTTAAATAGTGAGGGATTAAAGGTAACGCCCCTGTGAGTTTCACCTAGTAGTCAAACCTTTGTCCATTATGGCACTCCAAACCACATAAACATTAGTTAGGTCCTTAGCGCAACATTAAATAATTCCTTTCCCTGACAATGACTTCGGAACAAACGGACAGGAAACCAGGCTAGGACACCGCCGATGATGGCCGCAGCCAGCTACACCTCCGCTGGGCCTCGAGTGCCACGCGCTATCACAACACTACAGGCCTGTGATTCGGTGGAGGGCACTGATTGGGTGGCGCACCAAGGAACGGGACGTCACCAGCGAGGTTATTTAAGGGAGCGCCGAACGCTCTCTTGGTTCTTTGTTCTTGTTCTCTTGCCTCTCTGGCGTCTGGCAGTGCAGCTTTTGGTCTCTTGTGGTTCATGGTTTGAGTTGCGCAGCAGTTGAGAAGAGTTCTGCAGAAGAGTTGGCTGCCAGCACTCCCGCAGAGAGTTCACTTCAGTTGAGCCGGAGGAGTTGAGTTGAGACCAGTCCCGGAGCGAGTTGGAGGGACGAGACGTGCAGTCAAACCTGCGTTCTCCCCGTTCCTGTCTTTTCGTGCTTCGTGTGGGGATCGATCTTGGGTGAAGCCGCTGGCCTGCGTGGGGTGCCTTGGAGATTGGTGCACCGACCTCGTGGGCGGCGAGAGGATCGGAGCTTGGAGAAGGCCTGGTGGCGGCTGAGCGCGGCCGTGTCACAAGAAGACGACAGAGACAGATAAGCCCGGGCTCCGCGTACACTGTACACGACGTGACGTGTTTCTTTTGTAATTCATAATCTCCCTCGTATGTTTTTGTGTTGTGGTTATGTGTTTTGATGTGGTCGTGAGAGTGGAACCTGGAGAGTGAGTGATGATTATTGGAGATAATGAGGGGTGATACTTGTGCTTTTGGAAATGTGCTTTTGGAAATGTGTGATGGTTTAAATGTGAACTGGGGGATTTCACATGTAGCAGGCCATGGCAAGCCTTGTAACACCTTTTACACCATCTATGGAATTGTACTGAATTGTGCTGAGTTGTGTGGAGAATTGAATGGCAGCGGGGGAGGAAGTGTGTTTTGGGGTCTTGTGGGTGGGGAAGGTGTGTGTGTCCGCAGGTACAGAGCAAGCTCTGAGGAGCGATGCCTGCGGGCCCCCCCCCCCCCCCCCCTCTGCGGCAATTACCCCTGGCAGCCGGTGGTAACTGGAAATTGGAGCTCGTCGGTGGAGGGTCTGGTTGGGCGCCGCGGGGTGAGGAAGTCCCCCGGTGACCCGTGTTGCTGCGCGAAAGCAGGAGGCAAAGGAGCCTGGGGTGTGTGGAGACCCTCACCGGCGAGGTAACGGCAGAAAGGGGCTGTTGGGCTGTCACGGGGCCAAGAGGTAAAGGGGGGGGGGGGCAATGAACTTGTAAGTCGGTTGACTTGTTTTTGGGACTGCGGGCACCACAGCCTGATGCGCCCCCACCATCTTTTTGTGCGGTACCTCCCCACTGCCTCGTTGAGGAATGCACACACACGCGAATGACATCAATGCCATGGTCCTGCAGGGGGGTGTATTGAGAAGAACCTTATTGATTTTTGAAATGCCTTGATGACCTATGGAATGAGAATGAGTGGTTAAGGGGTTGTGTTGTACGAAGGTGGGCGAAATCCACCGAGCCATGTCACTTACCTGCAACATCTGGACAGGGCCCGAGGAAATTTAGGGGGTGCATTGGGATGGCCCCACAGGTAAGGTTGTGTCTTGTGGCATCCACCGGGGGATGCGGTCTGTAGACCGGGGTATGTACAAAGGTTAGAGTTTTGAGTTTTTGGAAAGATGGTTAAGTTTTGTGGTTAAGTTAGTGTTGTGTGTTGTTTGTTTCCTCCCTCCACAGGAACAACGAAGAAAATGTACATACTTGCATGATGGTTAAGGGGTTTAGCATGTTAAGGAAGTGTAGGTAGGTAGTCTGACTCACTTCCCACAGCCCTTCCTGATTTATTTCATAGGTTAATTAAGTGTGTGACAGTAAGTGTTAAGGCTGGAATGGTAGCACCTGCGGTGAACCTTGCAGGAGCTACGGTTCCAGGGGGGGGGCTGTGTTATGAATTTGGTAGAGCAACATCTAGAGCTAGGTAGATCTGAATAGGTAGGTATTCGACTGTCGTGACAGGGACTCTACATGTAATAAGTTCTTGATGTTGAGGCGTTTGTCGGGGTAAGATGTATGATTGTGGATCTACCTGGAGATTTGAGTGTTAAATAGTGAGGGATTAAAGGTAACGCCCCTGTGAGTTTCACCTCGTAGTCAAACCTTTGTCCATTATGGCACTCCAAACCACATAAACATTAGTTAGGTCCTTAGCGCAACATTAAATAATTCCTTTCCCTGACAATGACTTCGGAACAAACGGACAGGAAACCAGGCTAGGACACCGCCGATGATGGCCGCCGCCAGCTACACCTCCGCTGGGCCTCGAGTGCCACGCGCTATCACAACACTACAGGCCTGTGATTCGGTGGAGGGCACTGATTGGGTGGCGCACCAAGGAACGGGACGTCACCAGCGAGGTTATTTAAGGGAGCGCCGAACGCTCTCTTGGTTCTTTGTTCTTGTTCTCTTGCCTCTCTGGCGTCTGGCAGTGCAGCTTTTGGTCTCTTGTGGTTCATGCTTTGAGTTGCGCAGCAGTTGAGAAGAGTTCTGCAGAAGAGTTGGCTGCCAGCACTCCCGCAGAGAGTTCACTTCAGTTGAGCCGGAGGAGTTGAGGTGAGACCAGTCCCGGAGCGAG
This sequence comes from Myxine glutinosa, assembly GCF_964187855.1. Lineage (NCBI taxonomy): Eukaryota > Metazoa > Chordata > Myxini > Myxiniformes > Myxinidae > Myxine > Myxine glutinosa. The sequence goes on along the minus strand of NC_136266.1, from coordinate 36,171,055 downwards.
TTGGAGGGACGAGACGTGCAGTCAAACCTGCGTTCTCCCCGTTCCTGTCTTTTCGTGCTTCGTGTGGGGATCGATCTTGGGTGAAGCCGCTGGCCTGCGTGGGGTGCCTTGGAGATTGGTGCACCGACCTCGTGGGCGGCGAGAGGATCGGAGCTTGGAGAAGGCCTGGTGGCGGCTGAGCGCGGCCGTGTCAAGAGAAGACAGAGACAGATAAGCCCGGGCTCCGCGTACACTGTACACGACGTGACGTGTTTCTTTTGTAATTCATAATCTCCCTCGTATCGTGTTTGATATCTTTTGTGTGTGGGATCCCAATTTAGGCTTCTGATTAGAGTTATTACCGGCGCGGGCTTTTTCACTGTCTTTCCTTTTCATTAATAAATCCTTATATTATTTTCTGTATATATCTGAACGCAGTTTCCTGGGTGTTTCATTTTAATAGATAAGGCTGCGGAGCTTGCTGTGTCCGCCATTCCGCGCGTTTAACTTTGTGTTGAGTTGGAATCCGCCATTGAGTTTTCGCCTCGGGAGTGTAAAGCCTCGCAATCGGCCATCCGTAACTGTGGTGTTAATCGCGGTTGCGTAACAATATATATATATATATATATATATATATATATATATATATATATATATATATATATATATATATATATATATTGTTACTGATCGCGGTTTAGATGTTACTTTGCCGAGTGAAGGCTCCGCGACCGAACAGTTACTCCCCGATTAGAACCCAAACGTTGGCCGGATCGCACCGCAGCTATTCAATAGGGAAAAGACAAAGGCGACACGGATGTGAAGAAGAAGAAGAAGAAGACAAAAAGGTTGGAAATACTACTAAATTTATTCCTACTATTTACATGCTCAAAGTAACCAAGGAGAAGGAAAGATACAAAAATAATATACAGAAGGATCAGAGACACAGTGCAATTATTAACTTATACAGCTTAATTAACCCAGGACAGAACAAACAGAACAAACTCACGTACACAAGAAGGATGGAATGGAATGAACGTTGGAAGGAGGAATGGGAAGGTTCAGCTGGGGCAGATGGTTCGGGCTTGATCCCGCACGGGACGTCGGCTGGACCTCGACGGCCACCGATGCCACCGCTATCTGGTCCCCGCGGGGTAACGGGTTGAAGCTGCCTGGTGGAGTCAACGCTGCTTGTGGAGCCAAAGCTGCTTCTCTGGCTCAGCTCAGGGTGCATCTGCCGTCTCTGGCGCAACTGCTGGTAATGGCCCTTGGCACCTTCTCTCTCTTGACCCTGGTGTCTCCTCACCATCGACAACTCAACGCAACCAACGCAACCACTGACCACTCGACGCCACCACTTCTCACCACCGACTTCTTACCACCGCAACCAACGCAACCACTGACCCTCCTCTGACGACCAACTCACGACTCACTTTCGTGCGCGCCTTTTATAGCGCCTCCGGCGATTAAGCCGCCGGCCTTTTGGACACGCCCATCGGGGTGCTCACCTCGGCCCTGGTTGGTCGCGCGACCCTCTTCCCCTCTATGACGAGGTGGAGACACGCCTTTCTTCCCCGATTCGAGCACATGTTCAATGGCGGTTATTGGAGGGGAGGTAATTCGGCAATCGAGGCTCGGCAATGACCAGAGGGGATGTAAATGAAATGGGGATTTTGGGGATGGGAATGAAAGGGGATCTATTCTCTTTCACTGGTGCAATGGAGTACTTCAATTAATGGGAGACACAGCCTTACTCTAAAACACAGAATAAGAGATAACTATTAAACAGGGGTATTCTATTATTTGGCTGATGTGTATGCTTGTGGACTAATTGTGGGATGCCCTTTCACCTTTACACAGCTCCGGAGGCAGGGGGGCGCAGAATAAACAATAATAACAATTCACACAATAAAAAAAATACACAGTTCTCATATCCGCAACACTGCACCTTCCTCCTCTTAGGCACGTCCCGGGCCTACAACTTTTATTTAGTGTGACACGTAGGTGTAGTTCCCTCTACTTTTAACCTGACCCTGAGTGCGACAGTTTTAAAACATAAATAAATGTGTCCCGCTGCTCCATTGCACCCTGCCTAACAGACTTACGCCCACAGTTAACCGAATTGCGGAATGGTCTTCAAACTATACACTGACGGTGGGAAGCATTATTTACAATGACGCTATTTTTATTTACAAAACTAACCCAGGACCTGTGATTGTTCTTTCTGGGGGGGGGGAGACAGTCTGCTCTGCATCGACGCACCATGAAAGCACCCAAAAACGCACCCAAGCACCAATCGGTGCAGTCACCATTGTTCAACAATAAAAATAAACCAACAACCCCTAACCCTGCAGGTGATCTCTTGCTCTTCGGCTCCCTCTGCTGGTTATTATTATTTGTTCTTCCAGATGTTGTCATTCCTTTGCTTTGCTTACTGGCGGCCTATTTGTATTAAAGTGTGCCCCATGTGTCCTTTTTATTTGATTTTATTTATGGCCCACAGGGCCGACTACGTGTGGTTCACCTGTGGGGCATCGGTGCCCTGTGGCCAAGGTCCGCCAGCAAGATTTCGGGCCCTCATGGCCGGTTCCAGCAGAGGGGCCATGCCCCAACCCATGGGGTCCATAAGTGGTGCTCGGCCACAGGCATGTGGTCCATAATGTGGTGCATCGATGCAGACAGCTGGTTCTGGGAATTCCGGGCGCACAATGGAGGACTCACGCACGCTCCCCTCGGCACCCAATGGCGCACAGGTCATGTGGGAGACAAAAGGGGAAAGACAAATGAGCGAGGGGTAAGGTCACAAGGGTACACATCAATAAGGCAATGCAAGGCGAAATGCGTACGGAGGGCGAAGTGAGAAAGCTCGTCCCTACCGTACGTCACCCCCCTGTCACCTACACTACCCTTGCCCTTACCCCATATGTACAAAAATCTACACATTACCAATCCGTCGCTACCGTCACGTCTTCCCCTTATTTCCCCTATACCAAATTCGTCGCCACAATCCCTCTACTTCAAAATTTGCCATCACCAAATTCATCATCAATCCTCATAAGGAGGCAGAGATGGAACATCAAAGCACAATGTCACACCCACGTCATGATGCGTCTCACAATCCAAACATTTGCACAGTAAAAATAATTAAACATGGCATGGTGCGGAGTACCTGTCACCTCAGGTGAGTGGATGCAGATGGTGCGAGGAGACTTCATCCTAACTACTTTCTAAATGACATTAACACACTTTACACTACCCGGGGTCTTTCCCTGCCAATCCATTGGCCACTTACACTATGGGTTCTAAAAACCAATTCCCATTGACCAAACTGTGGTGCTTCTCAATTTGGGGTCTCACTCCCCCGATTCATCTCCCGGTGCCCTCGCACAATTTCTGGGCTGCGACGTGTAGCTCTCCCAGCAGGTCTACCCACCTGCACACCTCCACCACTGCAGTTGCCACCCGAGCTTACCTAGCTCCTCACCCTAACCTAACTAACTGGGGAAGGCCCTCTCCTGGCTCTGTCACCCCCTGGTGCCCTCTGGCACTGGGCTACCCGGGTCCGTCCTCCGGATCCTCGGGCCCCATCCACAACTACCGGCTCCCAGAGCCCACCTGCGGCCTCACCTGGCCGACATCCTCACAGTGGTGGAGTGCCCAAACCAACTACACACACTAACAGGCTACACGCCCAGCCATTTCCACAACACTAATGCACCCATCCAAAGACCATTCTTTCACCCGCACCACAGATGCCAATATCCAACCACAATTTACCTGTACCCTCTACCTAACACTTACACTACCCGCCCCGGGTATCCGTGATGGGGGTCCACTCTTCCCCCATTCACACCTTCGCACCATCCACTCCACTCCACAATTTCCACCATACTCACTCCACGACCATCCATTCCAATACTCCATACCATTTATTCCATACACCTGTCCTTCATTCACCTGTCGTTGCACACCTGTGCAATCCTACCTGGTGCCACCTGCACCCTCCTCCTCTTCCTGGACCAGTTGGTCAACACAACACACAATCACCACTACTCCCTCATACACTGCTCCACACACCTGTTCAGTTCTCAAACACACGGCATCATCTCAGCTAACTACTCCCCTCTGAAACTTGCGCTTCCCAGTCGTCCCTTTAAACTATTGCGCTCCCACGTCATTATCATCCACACTAAACTACCTGCGTCCCCACTACAGGTATCAGTCACTAACTAAACTTAACGTTACCTAATGTCATCTTCGCTAGATCCCTACACACAATATAACCTAACCCACCCGGGCTAGTTTTCACTGCCATACACCCCATAAGCTATAGCGCATTTGCCCCACTCTTGTGAGGGATGACAGAGTTGCCATCCCACCACATCGGGCATCTCCCACTATCAATTTCGCTCGTCCAAATCCAACAAATCAAAAATTTGTCATTTCATCTGCCAATCACCGTACCAACATCAAATTTTGCTTTTTTTCTAATTTCGGGGCCAAAACACTATCCTCATCACCCGTCTACTTATTACATCCTCTCGGTGCGCCAATTCACGTCTACAGCCCGGCTTCGTACAGCCGAGCAATGAATACGGGTTGTTTTGTGCCAGCGGCTGGATACGTCCCGCATTCGTGGCAGGGACGGGGGCTTACCCGGGCCGAGATCCCACCCACCACCTCGGCGTGGAGCCATCCAATGTCCCGATCTCGACCTGCCGGCACGTCTTAATAGAAAGTGGTCGCCATGACGACCCTTCCTATCGGGCTGCCCGCTCCGCCTAGTGGAGCCCGGACGCGGCCGTTCCAAGCGAGGCACAGCGTGGATCGCGTACGGCGGTTCTTTCGAAACCGCCGTGGTTCGGATCCCCGCTGGTCCTCACGGCACGCGAAGCTGCCCGACGAGCACCGAGGGCCCGATTCGGCTATAAGTCGTTCTAACCTCTAACCCGGTTACCGTCGATGCCTCACCTGGATGCTTACAAGCATACGCTACCCCTTTCTTGCTCATACCTCCAGCTGTTCCCATGCTCCTCGTACCTTTCCTTACACACCCAGGTACACTCATTCCACTCACAGACTTGGTCACACACCTGACCACCGAACACCTTGGCACACATTCGTCGCTCGCACACCTCACCAACACACCTCTTCGCGCCCCTTCCTCGGTCACCTCCTCTGTGACCATCACAGGTGTGCTTTCACTCGCACACCCAACCACGTGCCTCACGACCAACTCAAGTGTGCATTCCCACACACGCTCTTCCATTCCAGGTGTGCATCCTTCCATTCCAGGTGTACATCCTCGCTCACCTGTCACAACCAACTCACGCTCCGTGTCACTCTCACTACTTTCACCACCACTCTTGACAACGCGCTCACCCTTACTCTCGACAGCGCACTCTTTCCTCATGCACCCGTCCGTTACACACCTTTCTCGCGCACACTCTTGCGCACACTTTTCCGTTACTTCCTCCGTAACACTCACCACACCGCGCTTCCATGTGCTCCCTCGCACACGCGCTACGTCCAACTCACTCTTGACGGCACACTCACTCCTCGGCGTGCACTTTTTCCTCACACACCCCATGGTCGGACATTCTCGCACACCTCTTTTTTCGCACACCAGACCTGTCACACACTTCACCAACGGCCTTTCACGAACACCCGGATCCAAACCAATCCCCAAGCCGACTGAAGCTTTCCTCACATCATATACATTGCCACTCACCTCCGTACCTCGTCGTCCACCTCCTTTGCCACCTGCAAACTTTTTATTTGGTTAGTGAGCAGCACATTATGAGTTGAACACCGACCTTGTACCAATTCCATTACCTCCTCCTGGATTTCTCTCTTAGTTTCTGTCCGTCTCTTCTTAATTTCACTCACCTCTTCTTCCACTTCCTCTAATTTTTGTTTAACCTCTTTTATTTCTCGGTGCGTCTCCTCAAGTTCGTCCTCTAAGGCTACCGTGACCGTCTCTATGTGCATCCTCACCTCTCGGTCCTTCATCTCCATTATCTCTGTCACCTCGTCCACCCTCATTGTCAGTTCCTCACGCACCATCTGACATTGCCTCTGTGTCGCTATCAAGTCATTTTTAATTTATTTTTGTGTCGCCTTTAACCCTCCGAGTACTGCAGTGTTCCTTTGAACCTGCTCCACTAATTTCGTTTGTCCCTCTGTCAGCTGTTCCACCTCCTCCGTCAGATCTTCTATTCCCCCTTGTAACTTTGCCGTATTATTTCTCACCTCTTTCTCCATACGCTTCTCACCTCGCTTTACCTCCTCGTGTAGCCCCGAGACCTCCTCACTCACACCTCGTCGTATCCCCTCCTTCATCTCCTCCATCTGTTTTGTAGATGCCACCCTCATCTGTCCCAATTCATCCCTCTGAGCATCCAATTTGGTTTCTACCCCCATTTTTACCTCCTCTATCTGCTCTCCCATTTGTTTAATTTCTCGGGCGGATTGCTCCCCTATCTCCCGCAATTTGCCTTCCATGCTATTTTCTAGCCCCAGTAACCCATTTTTCATCCCCTCTATCTGATTCTCCTGGGCAGCCATTCTATTTTCCACCCCCGTTAACCCATGTTTCATCCCTTCAAATTTCTTGTCTAATTCCCCGATTTGGGCATTGGTACCCCTCGCTTCGTCCCTCATTGCCCCCATTTGGCCCCCCATCTCTCCCATTTGGCCCCCCATTTCTCCCATACTGCTTTTCAAACCTCTAATTTGGCCTCCCAATTGCTCACTATTCTTTTCCATAAGGGCCTTCATTTGCATCATAAAAAGGTTCAAATCCACCAGCGGCGCTGCTGCGGTCGCGGGCGCGGCAAAATTTGGTGCCGCTACACCCACGTGCGCGAGGACGCCATTTTGTGCGCTGATACCCCCTCAACCGCCTCCTCATTGCTCTCCTCCTCCCTTTCATCCACATACATTTCCCCTAGGTCCTGGGTCGATTCTACCCCGTCTATCTCTCCCACCGGCATCCCGTCGCCTTGACCAGCTATGGCGCGATTTCAAAATTCGGGTTTTGCTTTAAAACAAAACAAATTTCGTCCGCTCCAAATTTTGACCAAATTTTTTCTAGATGTTTTAAAAAAAAATTTGGTTCGGGCCCCGAATCTCACTCCCAGACACCAATTGTTACTGATCGCGGTTTAGATGTTACTTTGCCGAGCGAAGGCTCCGCGACCGAACAGTTACTCCCCGATTAGAACCCAAACGTTGGCCAGATCGCACCGCAGCTATTCAATAGGGAAAAGACAAAGGCGACACAGATGTGAAGAAGAAGAAGAAGAAGAAGACAAAAAGGTTGGAAATACTACTAAATTTATTCCTACTATTTACATGCTCAAAGTAACCAAGGAGAAGGAAAGATAATAAAATAATATACAGAAGGATCAGAGACACAGTGCAATTATTAACTTATACAGCTTAATTAACCCAGGACAGAACAAACAGAACAAACTCACGTACACAAGAAGGATGGAATGGAATGAATGTTGGAAGGAGGAATGGGAAGGTTCAGCTGGGGCAGATGGTTCGGGCTTGATCCCGCACGGGACGTCGGCTGGACCTCGACGGCCACCGATGCCACCGCTATCTGGTCCCCGCGGGGTAACGGGTTGAAGCTGCCTGGTGGAGTCAACGCTGCTTGTGGAGCCAAAGCTGCTTCTCTGGCTCAGCTCAGGGCGCGTCTGCCGTCTCTGGCGCAACTGCTGGTAATGGCCCTTGGCACCTTCTCTCTCTTGGCCCTGGTGTCTCCTCACCATCGACAACTCAACGCAACCAACGCAACCACTGACCACTCGACGCCACCACTTCTCACCACCGACTTCTTACCACCGCAACCAACGCAACCACTGACCCTCCTCTGACGACCAACTCACGACTCACTTTCGTGCGTGCCTTTTATAGCGCCTCCGGCGATTAAGCCGCCGGCCTTTTGGACACGCCCATCGGGGTGCTCACCTCGGCCCTGGTTGGTCGCGCGACCCTCTTCCCCTCTATGACGAGGTGGAGACACGCCTTTCTTCCCCGATTCGAGCACATGTTCAATGGCGGTTATTGGAGGGGAGGTAATTCGGCAATCGAGGCTCGGCAATGACCAGAGGGGATGTAAAAGAAATGGGGATTTTGGGGATGGGAATGAAAGGGGATCTATTCTCTTTCACTGGTGCAATGGAGTACTTCAATTAATGGGAGACACAGCCTTACTCTAAAACACAGAATAAGAGATAACTATTAAACAGGGGTATTCTATTATTTGGCTGATGTGTATGCTTGTGGACTAATTATGGGATGCCCTTTCACCTTTACACAGCTCCGGAGGCAGGGGGGCGCAGAATAAACAATAATAACAATTCACACAATAAAAAAAATACACAGTTCTCATATCCGCAACAATATATATATATATATATATATATATATATATATATATATATATATATATATATATATATATATATATATAAATATATATATATATATATACTGTATATATATATATATATATATAACTGTGAGAAATAGTAGAAACTCCACAGTACGAGCAGGGCGTCTCATTTGCATTAAATAAATAATCGGGAGATTAAATCAGACGCGGACGTAGCTTCAGGACGGTCGATCTTTAATTTTCGACAAGCTTTCGACCAACAAAGGTCTTCTTCTTAGTCGTCCCCAAGTTCAACGGAAGTCTTTTAATTCTTTTCATTTTTAGTCTTTCAGCGGAAGTTAATCTCTTTCCGGCATGACAGAGTCTCACCCTTATATTTGCATGATCCACGTTAAAGCGTGCAGCTAAATCTTTTAATGCATCAATTCCAGTGATGTGATATTAGCCATGACGATATGATATTACATCATTGAAATGCTCTTTTTGTTCTGACAAATGTTTTTTTTCAGAGAATTACAATAAACTTTATACTTAATTTTTTTTTTCTCGATGCTCATCTGTACACACTTGGGTTGTACTTATAAGGTTTGTGACTTTAAATTCCAGAATATGTAAACATTAGCATAGAAAATTAAACAAAAATAAAACTCCGAAGTCGAATGCATGTCTTCATATCAAATTTATGTCCGTATCTCGAATAACAATGAAAATATTCAACGTTGCTTTTTTGTTTATTGTTGTTGTTTTTTGCAAAAACTTACTGTTTTGCTTGATTTATCCCGAAGGTAGAAAGTGGTGAAAGCGATTTATCAGCTGCTAAAAGAGCAGGCGAACTGCTGCCATAGCATCCTCTCGTGAACATGTTTTGCCTTCAGACCTCAGGCCATGAAATGTTGCCACAAGTAATCAATTAATGGACGTGTATTCGCTAATAAAATTAATCTTGCACCTTCTACAATCGTCTACCCTCTTATGGGAAAGATGAAAAACACTTTGTCCTTCAACGTGCAATCCAGTACATTCCAAGTATATTTCACGTCTTTGGCAATATTTAGAAAGCAAAAAGGGGTCTAGTTTGAACTAGTTTGAACTTGTATGAAGAGTATATAATATGTGCACGTATGTTTCTAATTTAACTAAGGCATTGGCTGCTTGCCAACTATTTTCCCACACTCGTCATCCATCCCACCACATCCCAGTGAATTGCAATAAACTGAGAGATTGAGTTAATGTCGTGGGGATGGAGGATATGCACGATGGGCCAAATATCAGATTCGGTGGCATTGTGGGTAAAGTGTCCATTTTGAGGAGTCTGCGAGGTATGCTGTTCGACTCTGACACTGGCTGAGTCATAGCGAAGACTTTTAAAACTTGTACGTGCCTTTTCATTGCACGATGCTCAGCACTTAGAGCTTAGAGCAGGGACATGTCCTGTCGGTTGGCATCCTTTGGGTGAGGGAGGTTTCTCTTTAAAAATTCCCACGCTGACAGCGGAAGGAAGAGCTCTGCTGCTATAGGGCACCGCCTACGACCAGTAGGCTATGTTCCAGGAAGTAACTTCCCCCAATGTCAATAGCCATGGTTTTCCGATGTTAATTTCTGTGTTGTCTGCTGTCTATGTACACGTCAGTACATGGTTTGTGTGTGACATCTTTTCATGTAGAAACTCCTTTGTCCAAGTTCCTTTTATTCCACATAAAGGTTTGTACTTTTATGGCCGATGAGTACGGGTCTTTCGTGGACCAGGTACTTGATGGGCTTGTCTACCTTTGGAATCGCTGAACAGTATATCGGTAAATGCATGTCCGAGAAATGGGTGAGGAAGTGTTAAACATCGGTTTTTTTTAACAATGGCCGCTAACCGGCCATCTTTGATCGCATCATGAACCAAAACGATGTGCATATGTATGTCATCGTGTATTGTCTTTGTGCCAATCATGAACAAAATCCGTCCATATATGTTTGAGAAATGGGCGAGGAAGTGTTAAACATCGGGTTTTTTTTAGCAATGGCCGCTAGCCGGCCATCTTGGATCGCATCATGAACCAAAACTATGAGCATATGTATGTCATCGTGTATTGTCTTTGTGCCAATCATGAACAAAATCCGTCCATATATGTCTGAGAAATGGGCGAGGAAGTGTTAAACATCGGGTTTTTTTTAACAATGGCCACTAGCCGGCCATCTTGGATCGCATCATGAACCAAAACTATGAGCATATGTATGTCATCGTGTATTGTCTTTGTGCCAATCATGAACAAAATCCGTCCATATATGTCTGAGAAATGGGCGAGGAAGTGTTAAACACCGGGTTTTTTTAACAATGGCCGCTAGCCGGCCATCTTTGATCGCATCATGAACCAAAACGATGTGCATATGTATGTCATCGTGTATTGTCTTTGTGCCAATCATGAACAAAATCCGTCCATATATGTTTGAGAAATGGGCGAGGAAGTGTTAAACATCGGTTTTTTTTAACAATGGCCGCTAGCCGGCCATCTTTGATCGCATCATGAACCAAAACTATGAGCATATGTATGTCATCGTGTATTGTCTTTGTGCCAATCATGAACAAAATCCGTCCATATATGTCTGAGAAATGGGCGAGGAAGTGTTAAACACCGGGTTTTTTTAACAATGGCCGCTAGCCGGCCATCTTTGATCGCATCATGAACCAAAACGATGTGCATATGTATGTCATCGTGTATTGTCTTTGTGCCAATCATGAACAAAATCCGTCCATATATGTTTGAGAAATGGGCGAGGAAGTGTTAAACATCGGGTTTTTTTTAACAATGGCCGCTAGCCGGCCATCTTGGATCGCATCATGAACCAAAACTATGAGCATATGTATGTCATCGTGTATTGTCTTTGTGCCAATCATGACCAAAATCCGTCCATATATGTTTGAGAAATGGGCGAGGAAGTGTTAAACACCGGGTTTTTTTAACAATGGCCGCTAGCCGGCCATCTTTGATCGCATCATGAACCAAAACTATGTGCATATGTATGTCATCGTGTATTGTCTTTGTGCCAATCATGACCAAAATCCGTCCATATATGTTTGAGAAATGGGCGAGGAAGTGTTAAACATCGGGTTTTTTTTAACAATGGCCGCTAGCCGGCCATCTTTGATCGCATCATGAACCAAAACTATGTGCATATGTATGTCATCGTGTATTGTCTTTGTCCCAATCATGAACAAAATCCGTCCATAAAAGTCTGAGAAATGGTTGTGGAATGACGCACGGACGGATGGGTGAGGCACAATCCGTAAGTCCCCGTTTCAGACGAAGTCCATCGGAGGCTAATAAAGGAATAAAGAAACATGCGGGAGATGACAAATGATGGGAGTAGGAATGGATATAGCACAAGTGGAACACTTTGGCGTATGCCTGACAAGCTTATTAAGAGAAAAGGCACTTCCTTCCGGGAGCTCTGTGTGCAACCCCAGGTAGTGCTCCGGTGTAGACCCTGGCTCAGTCTTTACTGCAATCTGTCAGGAACTTTCTGGCTCTCTCCACTCAGGCTCTGGGTCTCTTCGTTTCACCCTAATGAGGTCCTGTAATATCTTCTCTCTCTCATCCACTCACCTCGTCCCTCCTGGTTTGGTTGATCAACCCTCTCGGCATTGATACACTGGTCGTTCGAGGTGTGCAGGGCTCATTTGGGAGTTGAAGGATTATATGGATAACGAGGAGGGGTGAATGGGAGGAAACACAAGTCCATGGGACAAGTGTCCACTACACGGATATACTGATTCATAATACATCATCCACGTATGCTCATATACAAAATATGTACGCAGACATGGCAATGTGTACAACAAACACGAATTGCACTCCTTCCCATGTACGCTTTGCGAGTACCTCGTTCATATAACCTTCAACAACCTTCTTGCCATCAGCAAATATGTTTCAAACTACAGAAGTACGATATATTATCACAGCCTCAAGAGTGTGGAAGTAATTATTCTGCCAGCAGGCATATACTGACAGCAAAAGAACTGACGCTGAAATATGGCCTGGGCTAAGTCTGAGCTTTATTATGGTTTTAGAGGTATGTGGGGATTAGCTGTCTCTAGGAATGCCTTCCATTCCCAGTTTCATCTTACACTATTCCGACAGAGGTTTACATGTTTTCCCCTGGATTCAAATTTTGCTGTAAGGTGATAAATTTGCACAATAATGATGACAGCTTGATTTGTGCCTTGATACGTGCTGGGAAAGTAAGAAATGAATTTTAAAAACTTCTTTTTTAATATCTAAACTTGTTTCTTGCAAATGTAAAAAGTGTGAAATAGCAGCCTATTTAATACAGGTCTTCATGCCTATTATGTACGTATGTTCATTTGCTCTCCAACCCACCCAAACCCACACCCATCCATAAACTAACCTACCTGTTGTATTGTGTATGTTAATGTCTCCTGAACTACGATTATCTGCTAGCTTGACCATTCATCCATGCATGTATGTTTATGATTCTGGAGAGGGAAGATGGGTTGTTGGAAGCGTCACAGCATAAATAGTAAGGGTCTTCCAACACTAAAGGTTGCTGTTCTCACCAACATGAAAAACATAAATCGAACACTGGCAAGTATTTTATGAAGAACTAGAACGGCACTCAGTAGAGAGCATCATACCTCCACCTGGTTGGCCATATCACTCAATGGTGAAGAATCATTTACTAAATTCTACAAGCAGGATCCGGATCCGGATCTTCACCAAAATTGAATCGTTTCTTCCTTGTCACACACACACGACCTGTCCACCAAGTTTCGTCCAAATCCATCCATAACCTTTTGAGATATCCTGCTATGTATAGTTTTTGGTCCGATCTCCCATTGGTGAAGAATCACTTTAAAAAAATTAAATAATTCTCATATCCGAAACCACATTCAGATCTTCACCAAAATCGAATCCATTCTTCCTTGTCGGAAACCCAACCGGTCCACCAAGTTTCGTCCAAATCCATCCATAACCTTTTGAGATATCCTGCTATGTATAGTTTTTGGTCCGATCTCCCATTGGTGAAGAATCACTTTTAAAAAATTAAATAATTCTCATATCCGAAACCACATTCAGATCTTCACCAAAATCGAATCCATTCTTCCTTGTCAGAAACCCAACCGGTCCACCAAGTTTCGTCCAAATCCATCCATAACCCTTTGAGATATCCTGCTATGTATTGTTTTTGGTCCCCCATTGGTGGAGAATCACTTTTAAAAAATTAAATAATTCTCATATCCGAAACCACATTCAGATCTTCACCAAAATCGAATCCATTCTTCCTTGTCAGAAACCCAACCGGTCCACCAAGTTTCGTCCAAATCCATACATAACCCTTTGAGATATCCTGCTATGTATTGTTTTTGGTCCCCCATTGGTGGAGAATCACTTTTAAAAAATTAAATAATTCTCATATCCGAAACCACATTCAGATCTTCACCAAAATCGAATCCATTCTTCCTTGTCAGAAACCCAACCGGTCCACCAAGTTTCGTCCAAATCCATCCATAACCTTTTGAGATATCCTGCTATGTATAGTTTTTGGTCCGATCTCCCATTGGTGAAGAATCACTTTTAAAAAATTAAATAATTCTCATATCCGAAACCACATTCAGATCTTCACCAAAATCGAATCCATTCTTCCTTGTCAGAAACCCAACCGGTCCACCAAGTTTCGTCCAAATCCATCCATAACCTTTTGAGATACCCTGCTATGTATAGTTTTTGGTCCCCCATTGGTGGAGAATCACTTTAAAAAAATTAAATAATTCTCATATCCGAATCCACATTCAGATCTTCACCAAAATCGAATCCATTCTTCCTTGTCAGAAACCCAACCGGTCCACCAAGTTTCGTCCAAATCCATCCATAACCTTTTGAGATATCCTGCTATGTATAGTTTTTGGTCCGATCTCCCAATGGTGAAGAATCACTTTAAAATTCTAGTAGCCGGATCCGCATCGGGATCTTCACCAAAATCGAATCATTTCGTCCTTATCACATACGCTGCCAAATTTCGTTTGAATCCGTCCACAACGTTTTGAGATATTTTGTTCACAAACAAACAGACAAACAGACAGACATCGGTGAAAACATAATGTCCATCCACGTTTGGTGGTGGAGGTAACTGGAATGGCTCTCCGTAGAGGGCATACCTCCACCAAGCTGAACAGTCTATGTTTTGTATTTTACCGATAGGCCGGATCTGGATTCGGTCCTGACCCAAAATCGAATCAGCTTGTTCTTGTTACTTACCCAACTCATCCACCAAGTTTCGTCATACACCAGCTTGCTGGGATGAATGATCCCGGTGTGCACCCCGGTTAGAATAGGTACACCGTATCCCTGCGCATCGTAAGAGGCGACTAAGGGTTGGCGTCAGGAAGGGCATCCGGCCATAAAAACATTGCCTCAAACAGGGAACCATGATTGTCATGGGGCCGGCAAGGCCAACCCCCGCTACAGCGGGGAAAATGGCCTTAAAACGATCATTCATTCATTCATTCATATCGTTTTTAACCCTAACACTTAATGGTGAAGAATCACTTAAAAAATAAATACTATTGTATACGGATCAGGATTCGGATCTTCACCATGAATTAATCAATTCGTCCTTGTCAAACACCCAACTTGTCCACCAAGTTTCGTTCGACTCCGTCCATAACATTTTGAGATATCCTGTTCCCAGGGGGTGACAACAACCTCCATCCATCTTCGGTGGCGGAGGTAATAAAGTGCTTGCTTTGTTTTCTTCCCTCTTGTCTCATTGTTCGTCCATGCCCTTTCTTGTTTCATCCACATCTTGTCCCACTACCTCACTGCCAATGCGTCGCCCTCTACACTGTCACCTCGCTCTTCCGCAAACTTTGATTTGTGTTCACAAAAATTACTCCGAAGTGAACTTTTTAGGGGAGTGAAAACGAGCTCAGTGTGTCTCCATAAAGTTGTTTTGTTGAAATTCCAGTAACCATTCAATGTTCCATCAGAATCTTCTCATTCTCTACCCAGCAGGCCATGAGGCAATTTCATTGAGGAAATTGAATTCATTGCTTTCTTGTACACTATCACTTTGAAACTCAGAGTGAAAGTTTGTTTTTCGCAAACTGAGTCTGCATGGTGTGTGCAACATCCGGTACTTCGGAATTCCTTTAGAAACCCAGCGGTATTAAACCAAATTCACCATATTCATTAAGCCTGGTGTTGTCTTAACGCTTAAGGTGGCTGGTTTGAGATCTTAGGGTCCTGAGTTTGAGCCCCTTTCATGTTGTTGAATGAACACCACGTGGGTTGACTCAGCCTGTCATCAAAATGAGCACCAGCTGACTGATAAAGGAGGGTATTGCATCAGCAGTACAGCTGCGTCCCCAGAAATTTATCGGACATGCATTTACTGAACTAGTTCAACCTTGGCGCACAGATAATGAATGATGGCTAACATATGCGCATCATTTTTTTCGAGATCATATCCAATATGGCCGACCGGCGGCCATTTTGTTATTTAAACGTGTCCTCGTCCATTTTTCAGACATGCATGGACCGATTTTCTTCAAACTTGGCACAAAGACAATACATGAGTATTGTTACGGATTCGTCACTTCCACCTTTGTTGTTATTATGTACTTGTAGGATTTTTAGTTTCAGGTAATATTGTTGTTAAGATTTTTGTGTGAAATGGAGATGACTTTAGTAAAAGGTAAAAATAAATGTTTGTGAAGGAGAAAGGAAAACGCGGCAAAGAAACCGGAAGACGAGAGAGGATCGAGATCGGCAGGGAGAGGAAGAGACAGCTGTGAGTCGCATCGAGGCTGCGAGTGGATTTTTTTGATATTGGTCGCGAATGAGTTGAGGCTTCCCGTGAAAGGGATTGCCCACGGCATCGTCACATATTGCGATTGCAATTAAACCTGCGTCTCAGGTTTTATCACTATGTGTGAGCTATTGTTGGAGGGAAAGCAAGCACCTTCATTACAGGCAGATCCGCCATTTTCCCTAGAGGAGACCGTCCACCTGGTGCATTGTGGTTGTCATTGGGATTCCCACATCGATATCATGTGGATTGCCGTTGGTTCCCATATTGGCTCAATTCCCATATCAACCTCTCACCTCGTAACTCCTCATCCACAGCCGTGCCAATACCTGCCTATTGATTTGCCATTCTGCACGACTTCAACCTTCACCCCGCGTGGGGATCCGTGCATGGACTTTGGGGAGTGTTACATTCCACTCACGTTTGGAGTATCGTGAGTTCCTTGCTTTGAGAGCATTGGGGAATGATGGTACCATCAAATGTATTGTTCATTTGATGCAAGTGACATTTTCATTGTACCTTCTTTAATAGTGTTATTATTGTGTATGTGAGAGTTCTTCATTCAATTACTTGTTTTGTTCTACAATTGCATTGGTGTGGTTTTACCATGGTTTATTAGAACACTCAAAATAACAAATCGTTCTGCCGTGTTCCCTCTCGAGACTCTGAGGGGCACCATAACTGGAGTTTGGGGAGGTAACACGCAAAAGTAGACATATGCAGAACATTTTGTTTTGTAATCTGACCAAAGATGGCTGACTGACAGCCTTTAACTCCGTACATAAAAATGACTAAAAACACGGTGGGGACTATGACATTTTATGTCTCTTTCTTCTTGTCAACTATATTATAAAAGGAGCTGTGTCTGTCTGTCTGTTTGTTTGTCATGTTATAACTTGAGAACGGATTAACGGATTTCAATAAATCCAGCTGTTGTGGATTCGGGTAACTCCCGGGAGTGTTTGTGATCCAAATGTCTTTTTTATGGGTACATTGACACGCGTGTCAAACCTGCAAATGCCAACACATGACGTTGGTTATCCCTGCACGGAGAGCAGGATCTCCCAGGAATCCTTTTTTTTTTTTTTCTTCCTCCATAGATAATTATCCATCGCAGCAAAGATTGGTATTTCCGTCAGCGAAGCGACGGGTCTTATATTCTAGTATAAATAACAAGACCCTTAATCATGTCTCTCACCTGCTATATGAGGGAATTAGCCATCAGCTCTCACCTAATCAATTACCCCATGTATCTAGGATTATCAAATAAATTAATTCCCATGCATCTATAGCCAAAGAAAACTGCACAAAGCAACCATGAAGAGCTACACAAGGTAAGCCCTTTTCTATTTCAAACCCTACCTGGGTTCCAATAAGCCCACTGCACACATGAGAATCCATAAGCTACACCCCTTATAAAGGGAAGAGAAGGAGAAAGTAAAAGTATTTCATGCCTCCATTTGCTGCATCATAAAGAAATATAGCTGGAACATTTTAATGCCTTTTGTCGGTGGCCTCTTGTGAAAGTACTACTTTCCTATTTTTATTCTTTATTTTCACTTTTCTCCCACAAAAGTCTGCTCAGTGGGTTGTAAATCCATTTCCCCACATAAAAAAAAAATATCCTGGGTGTCCACAAATAATCGTTCCAAATTCAAACCATCATAAAAATATAATGAAGTATGCTCCAACTATCCACACTGATAAAAAAATATATCAAGCTTTATTGATGTTTCCAGGTGTCTCCTGTGACAGGTGATGTCAAATTCACTGCAAATGGCATCTCCACAATAAAAAGCGCATTGTGTTGATGGTTTATAGATCCGCTTTACAGGCTCATGTCCAACAACGCTCTTCAGGATAAACCACAGAAGGCAGCCACCATCGAGAAAAACATTCCTGAGTGGCAAAAACGTTTATGGAGTTTGGTAGTATCAGGTTTTGGAGAAAGTTTATGGAGAAAGTGGAAAGTGGACAGGTTAGCCAGGCATAGCGGTGAGGATTGTGAACACGTCCGCGAGTCGTTTTAGCACAGTGTGCCCCATTAGTACTGTTGATTATTAATTATGATCTCGGCAAATCCGAACGATAGAACATTGAGAAATGTTCTTTCACAAGCAGCAAACTATATCATTGTATATCATTTCTGTTTTTTTTATTATGGGTTGAATTTGGAATGGTAATTTCTGGACACCATGTAATTTTTTTTTCAGTTGTAATTAAACTTTTTTTAATGGTTGGATTATTGTCTCTGTTATTTCTTTTATAAGCAACTCAAGAAAACTCAAGGGTACTTTTGAAAGGGATGCTGAATCATATTTGTTCCAACTAGATATTTTGGAGATGAAAATTGCAGACTATTTAAAATAAGGTCAGCATGTACTTTACACTGTTGCACTAGTTGTGTAATGCTCACTCGGATTTATCTACTGATATTGGTTAAACCTGGACACTCATGTATGGTGCAACAAAGTTACATTTTAACTTGTTTATAGAGCACAGGAAAGGGATTTGTAAAAAGGAAAAGAAAATGCAATATAGAATTTTGCAATGACCTTTATTTTATACTGATGAACAGAAAACCATCAAATGAAGCATTAAATACATGTTTTTCATGACAGTGAATTACTATACCTCAATGAAAGATAAAAATATCAAGGTCGTGATATAAACCACAATTGACTTTAAAATTATACATATTCTTCATTCAAAAAATAGTTCATGTAATCCTGCAACAAAAATGTTGCTGAAAACAAGTTTGTCTTCCACCATCTTTCCACCATCCACAAAACCACCATCTCTTGTCTTCCCCCATCTTTCAACCATCCACAAAATCACCATCTCTTGTCTTCCCCCATCTTTCCACCATCCACAAAACCACCATCTCTTGTCTTCCCCCATCTTTCCGCCATCCACAAAATCACCATCTCTTATCTTCCCCCATCCAAAACCTTGATCTTTTCTACCCCCGTTAATTCCACCCAGAAGCCACTTTTTTGAAATTCCGACTTATTTCTTGGAAGTCCTAGCAGTGTCCATATGTTTTATTCCTCTCCCACCCCCTCCCCTTTCCCGTGCCTCCTCCCCCCAAGCCCTCTCCCTCCCACAGATCTCCCGATGTCCTTGTTCTCAAATGTTGTACTTGTGCTTCCCTCTCTCTCCCCATCTTGTCTCCCGCTCCCTTTATCTTATGTTTTATGTGTCAGTTTGTCTTTTTGTGATTTATGTTAGCTCTTACACGAGCCTTGATCGTATATACAAACAAGTGGCTGAATTAAGCAATATTTTCTTACTCTGCTTGACTTATATAGATTACATTTTCGGAAAACCCATCAGAAAAGTGTGAACACTCGGTTGTTGTTGAAGAATGCATATTGGTCTTGTTCCCATATACACAAAAAATGTTGAAGTTCATTAAACTTGGAGAATGGATGAAAAAGAGTAAATATATAAACACCCAAGATAAATAAATTGCAACAAGCATTAAATATGTATTTAGTTATTGGTAAAACTATTGCACTAGTTACAAGACTTTAGTTTCAAAATGGGGGCGTTTTCATGGCTTGCTTAGTTAGTTCATACCAGAGGTGAACAGATTCAACATGTGAACTTTGATTATAAGAAACAACATACAACAAGTACCTCCGAGTAGACTTGAAAACCCCGGTTGGCTCCTTATAAAATGGTTTAAGAAGAATTTGAAAATCACTTACATATTGAGATTTTGTTTTTCCCCAAGAACATGATATTTCTGATTCAAATAAAATAGAGTAATTCAATTGTTTTCATGTTGAATTGGTGAAATTATACCCAATTTTCAAAGTTTCTTATATACGTGAGGCCTTTAAAAATGTCGAAATGAGACGCACGCAATAGTCCAAGAAACAGCAACTTTTTTTTGTTTGCCATTTGATATGTAGATATGATTGTTAAGGACAAATATTGTCCGAATAAATATAAATACTTATTCAAATTTTTTTGTTTAATTACAAAATGTCAGCATTTGTTGGAATATTTGTGAGTAGCTTGTTCCAATAACGTTTTGAACACCCTTGTCATAATATCAGATTAACAATGGAAAACAATAGCAATTTTTATCCCACAGTTGGGGTGCAGAATCACCCCGTGGCTTTCAAAATGTAAATCTCACTGTTAGCATCATGCTGCAAATTGTCTCAAAAAAAACCCCAAACCTTTCAACTCGTACAGTGGGCACCACACATTCGCTCACACAGATTCCATTTGCTTGTATTTGTAAGATAAATTGATCACGTGATTTGAGTCACTCAAGCAGATGTTTGAGTGCATTACGTCTATTTTGAATAACAACAGTGGAAGCAACAATCTTGGTGCAGCGTTTGATGTTTGTTCCATTTTGCATTGAAACTTGACAGAATCTGGCAACACATCAATTTCAAAGGCTGATAAGTTTTTTTTTTTCCCCCAAAAATGAAAATCACATGACGACACCACCACTGGTTTTCCTTAAAACTGTTATTGATACCTTTTCTGAATGGGCATGACTTTATGAGATTTCATAATTTAAAGGCTAATTTATTTGTCTCATCCCATTACTTTGCAAATATAATATAATGGAATGGAGGGTTTCAATCAAAATGTGTGGTTGGTGTTCATTGTGGTTGTTACTGTTTAATAAGAACTTTGAAGAGGGTGTAAGAGTAAAGCAATCAATGTGTACATTCTGCACAAGAATGAAAAAAAAATTGGATCTCTCTATTTGGGGGTTCTTATCTGAACCCTTATCCCCTGATTCTGGGAATCCAGGCTCAAATCCCATATATTGCTAATCTATGCTTTGCCTACTTTGATATCTGTATGAACTCCTCTCAAACTTTTTGCTAACATACATGAATGATCTGGCTTAAGACAAACACAGTTTGACATTTAAAAAAAGTTTAAGGCGAGTGTTATTATTTCCCCGGACACTTTTGTGACCTGCCCTCTACCCCCGGCCCCAATGGGATGCGACCCCATGGGGTTTGTCCGTACTCTATCCTCTAAATGCTGAGCATCAAGCGAGAAAGCAGGACATACATTTTTTTAAAGTCTTCGGCATGACTTGGCTGGGTTAAGAATTGTGCCGCCGATCTCCTCGTCTCAGAGCTGATACTATTCTCACTGAGTCTGGTCAAATTCAAAATAATTCTTCAAATCAAAAAATATAAATATCAAAAGTAATAAATCATTTTTTTAAAATTAAAACTACAGCAAATTGATCCTACTCAATCTAGTTCAATTCGGTGTCTTGCTAGAAACCAAAGTTGTTCTTCAAATGGTTAAAAATAGTTATCTGATCATAACTTTGCCATCATTGTATCATTCTTACATATTTGTAGTCATCAAGATGGCACAACCTGCAGGAGACTGTTGTGAGTAATAAAACAATCCTTACATAAAGGAACATAAATGCACAAAATATCATGGAATTTCTCCACATTTACTCTGGCTGTTAAGAACCCATTGACTTCCATTGACTCATGATTAAAGTTTAAGACAGTGTTTGACATATAATTTAAAAAACCCCAGTGTAGTTCAGACATAAATACTTGGTTAGCAAACATTCAAAGCACAAAATGATGTGCACATTCTTCAAAGCACATTCTTCATCAAGATTAAAAGCAATATTTTAGACCATTAAAGTTTCATATTAAATACAGGATTTATCCTGATTATGAGAACAAAGACAGGAGATAATTTTTTCAGCAATATTCCATAAATTTGAACTTTCAGCAGAAATGGACTCAATATCGGGTCTTGGTGAGGGATAGTTTTCATAAACTGGATGAGGACAAAGGAATGCTAACTGCCATGGGAAGCAAAGTACAGCACTTACCATTTGGCCCTTACAATTTGTCAAAGCATGAACAGACAATGTACAAATCAACATAGCATGTGGAATTTGAACCAAGGATCCCATCATCATTAGCTAAGTACCCAGATGGGAATACCAAACAGGCCATTCAGACAAAGGGCATGGGGCTTAGCATTCCTTTTTCAACTCTCAGTTCATAATACCTATCATTTGAATTGACTTCCTGTGCAGACTGACATTAGGCTTAACAAAGTGTAGTTTTCCTCTTGGTGAGGGACCTTGTTTTGATCGTGTTCAATCATGATGTCTGTAAAGCACTTCAGGTGCTGGAGCTGTAATGCTTTTGGCAAAAATCCCAGAGCCTCTGGCAGGCTTGCAGCATCAGCGGAGTTGGAACGGTGAGGACCAAACGTATGTAGTTGGGGAATTCAAAGCACTGTTGGTTGGGGGGAAAAAGTAATGAGTTGTCAATCAGTTCTTCTGATACTACTCCAACTTCTGACTGTCTCTGCTACTCTATT